>NC_133137.1:45387385-45698731 GCF_048418815.1 Hemitrygon akajei | reverse complement strand
CAGCAGAGACCCGGACCTCAGCAGCAGCAACAAAGAGGGCCTTCCTGGAGATTTCCAGATGTTCCTCCATCCGTTTTTCATCAGATTAGGATTGAGCACGGCACCCTGCTTAACAAATACAGATTTCAGCTCCGGAGTGGCCGCTGCAAGCTGCTGCGTCACGCCGCCATCTTTAGTCATCAAGATGTTGAATCCTTGTGGGTTGAGTTAAGAAACTGCAAGGGTAAATGGATCCTGATGGCAGTCATATTCAGGCCTCCCAGCAATAGCTGGGATGTGGACCACAGATTACAACAGTAAATAGAAAGGATGTGTCAAAGGGCAATGTTTTGATAGTCATGAGAGATTTTAACATGCAGATCAATTGAGGAAACTCAGATTGGTAATGGATTTTAACAGAGTGAGTTTGTTGAATGCCTAAGAGATGACTTTTTAGAGCAGTTTGTCATTGAGTCTACTAGGGAATCGGCCATACTGGATTGGATGTTGTGTAATGAACTGGAGGTGATTAGGAAACTTAAGGTAGAAGAAACCTTAGGAGGCAGTGATCACAATATGATTGAGTTCAACTTGAAATTTGATAGGGAGAAAATAAAGTCTGACATAGCAGTATTTCAGTGGAGCAAAGGAAATTACAATGGTATGAGAAGGGAGTTGGGCAAAGTAAATTGTAAGGAAATGCTGGCACGGATGACAGCTGAGCGGCAGTGGTGTGAGTTTCTGGGTTAAAATGAGGAAGGTGCAGGATAGATGTATTCCAAAAATAAAGAAATACTTAAATGGCAAAATAATACAACTGTGGCTGACAAGGGAAGTCAAAGGTTCAACTTAAAGTCGAAGAAATGTATACAATATACATCCTGAAATGCTTTTTACTTCGCAAAACATCCACGAAACAGAGAGGTGTCCCAAAGAATGAACAACAGTTAAGCGTGAGAACCCCAAAGTCCTCCCCAAGCTCCCCACTCCCACGCGTAAGACGCAGCAATGCAACAGTACTCCCCTCCCTCTGGCAAAAAAAAAATGTGCACCAGCTACCAAGCACAAGCATGAGCTAGGCTATAGTTACCCCAAGGAATATCACATTTCATCCTGCGTTCGGCAACCCACAGGTTCTCTCTCTCCCTAATAAGGGAGCGGGAGGTGTCCCCCATTTTCACAGCAAGCAGGAGACATAAGAACAACACGCTGGTTTATGATGTTAAAAAGTTTGTTTCATCGCTTCTATGAGCTCTGTGGCCAAAGATTGCAAAGATCTTGGGTTTTCGGGGCCCACAGAAAAAGATTTTCTGGCCTCCCTGACATGTCTCCTGCTGTGACACCGACCCTCGATCCACCCATTTTGAGAGACCCAGGATCTTAGGCTTCTAAATATTGGTCCTCCTCTCAAGCCGAGCAAAGGCGTGCCAAACAACGGCCAGTCCTGAAACCTCAAGAACGGGTCCCATTCCCGCAAAGAACTGAAGTCTGCGTGTAACTCCAGATCAGGGTCTTCAAAAGAATGCTGAAAGGGAAAAATAAAGATATTAAAGATAGACATAGAGCTGTTTCCGAAGATGCAAGCAAAGGAGTTGCCATTTAGTGCCATCTTAACTCCGTCTCCAAGGTTAGAGCAATGGCTGATTGGTAGGAGGCAGCAAAGTGAGAAGAAAAGGATCTTTTTCTGGTTGTAAAAGTAAAAGAGAGGGCGGGCATACAACAAAACAAAAAATATTGGGAAGCTTTTAAAACCCTACAGAGAGCAACTAAAAGAATCATGAGGGAAAAGGTGAAATATGAAAGCAAGCTGGCAAACATTATCAAAGTACCAGCTTTTACAGGTATGAAAAAAGATGAGAGTGGATTTTGGACCACAAGAAAATGAGGTAGAGAAATAATAACGGGGGCCAAGGAGATGGCAGTTGAACTATTTTGCAGCTGGAAATAAATTATAGACCAGTTAGCCTGACCTCAGTGGTTGGGAAGATGTTGGAGTCAATTGTTAAGGATGAGGTTATGGACTACTTGGTGACACAGTACAGGATAGAACAAAGTCAGCATGGTTTCCATAAGGGAAAATCTTGCCTGATGAAATTGTTGGAATTCTTTGAGATTACAAGTAAGATAGATAAATGGTGTGCAGTGAATGTTGTATATTTGGACTTCCAGGAGGCCTTTGACAAGGTGCCACACATGAGGCTGCTGACTAAGTTGAGAGCCCATGGTATTACAGGAAAGTTACTGGCAAGGTTAGAGCATTGGCTGATTGGTAGGAGGCAGCAAGTGTGAAGAAAGGGATACTTTTCTGGTTGGCTGCCGGTAAATAGTGGTGTTCCACAGGGGCTTTTGGGACAGCTTTTTATGCTATATATCAATGATGTTTGGTGATGTACAAGGATTTCTAACTGGCTTTTTGCAATGTGGAATTTTGAAGAACATTGCTTTCTACTTGGCAAGTCTCAAAAAGAAATGATAGTTGGTGTTTCCAGCAAATTATCTTTTTGTTGATTATTTAGCATTGAGAGCAGAAACATGTTTGGTTTTAAATTGTGTGCAAACTTGCCACTGGTATTGGAAGTGTTTATGAATTAAGTACGTGTTTCAATTAGAATGGGTGGATATCTAAATGTAAACATGTTTCTACAGATACTGGAAGTCAACAGAGTGATGAGCATGCATGCGCATGCATTCATGCTCTCTCTCTTGCGCACGTGCGGAAAAAGCGGTCAGTGCAAGTAATGCAGCCGAGCTCTATTTCAGCATTTAAGAGAAGTTTGGATAGGGCTATGGGGAGCTATAGTCCCAGTGCCGGTTGGTGGGAGTAGGCAGTTAAATGGTTCTGTGTGGGCTAGATGGGCCGAAGAGCCTTTTCCTGTGTTGTATTTTTCTATGACTCTTAAGTTCACATATGTAATTGGACTTTGGTTTTTGCACATGAGATGACCCAACTAGAAAGTGGTTTAAAGTGTATATGTTAATCATATTTGAGAATGAATGTGCTATTAGTAAAATTTACATGAATTTATTACAAAGCTCATTTTAAATTTGATCTGATTTCTAAAAGATTTTGTTTAATTAAATGGAGAATATAAATGCCCATTGTGCTTTCATTATCTTAAGATAGGCAATTTTCCTTTCAGTTTTACATTTTAGTCCAAGTTTGTTAATCTTGAATACGTGAATCTACAACCCTCTGTGTAGAGAATATAAAAGATTCACAATGCTTTGAATGTAGAGCAGACTTCTAATCTCAGTTATGTGAACTCCTTGTTCTGAGAGGATACCTTTATTCCTATATTCTATAGCTAGAGATATGGTCTAACCTGTAACGGATTCTAATTTGAGCAGCAAAGTTGCTATGGCATTCTTTTTAAAATGCCGCTACTCCAGTCAGAATGGAGAAGTCTGTCTCTTCCTCTCCAATGGATCATGGAATTTGGAGGATAATCAAGAGTCCATAAAATTTTGGTGTTGCACATGAGCTAGGTACTAGACTGAGGACCAATACACTTTTCCAAAAAAAAAGGAATTTTTATCACATCGAGGATAATTTTTGCCCACACAGAGAAGTTGGATGATGGCAGATGTTTTATCTTGCAACATTGCTTAAGAATTGGTAACATTGATTACCGAAAGCAAAACTGTTTAGATGTGTCCTTTTATTTTTCCTGTAGCTTGGCTGGGTATCCACCATTTAGTGATCAAAACAAGGAGATGGCTCTGAGGGATCAAATTATAAAAGGTCACTACAAGCTAATCCGTGACTGCTGGGTGAATGTCTCTGAAACAGGTAGGCATGAAATTTCAGAAGTCTTTAAAGTTTTTAACAGGAGTGAGGTGCTGGCAGACCTATGTTACTACCTTTGAGAAGACTGTACTGAGCCACCATATTAGAAAGTAGTTGGTTTTTTGCCTAAAGGACTTGGAAAATGAAATGATGGGCTGTAATAATTTTACATTTTTGTTTGTCCTTTAGGCTTCATATAAGATGACAGAATACGGTTTTCTAGTAGTGATTAATATGTTCCAAATGGACTGTGGAATACATCTTGCTGTATTCAACTTGATTTTTACTAAAAAGTTCACAATCGAAAGGAATCAAGAAGGAAAGGAGTCCATTATTTTAATGTGTCGATAGTTCTGCAAGGGGAGAAGAAAATTCAATATTTACTGTTCTGGCCTGTCTCTCGTTCTAGTGTACCAATTGTTTCAATATAATACCTGGAATCTAAGCATCTCTTGCTAAGTAAAAAATTAAGGCTACTTTCGTCTACAGTGAGCAGTTGTTGATGTGAAGCAGAACTCAAAGTACTAGAAATATTTTGCAGACTGGCCACGTCTGTGGGATACAGTAAATGCTTTTGGTACAAAGTATTATCTGTTACGATGAGGGGTCATTAAGCTACAACATGACTTTTCTTTCTCTCTCAATAGATGCTGCCTAGCCTGCTAAGTATTTCAAGACATTTTATTTATTTTTGGTTTTCAGTTATGATGCTAACCATTGTTGGGCTTGAAATTCTGCCCTGTATTCTTTTAGGAAGAGAGACAACCAACACCGGAATATAGCAACACGTGGCTTTATTGGCTGGAATCGTAACTGGTACAGCGAGTCGACGGAATCGCTGGAGAAGGCGCGCTTTCTGGCCTCTCCTTACAATCTGCTCTTATTTATATCCCTTTTTCCCCCCACCACAATACCCCGTTACATATTAGGTAATATCAGGTACTCGTGTCCATCTATTGGCCCATAGCCAGATGCTCACGAGTTTCTTTTGTTTACTGTATCGCGTGACAAATAGTATCGGTGTAGCGGGGTCCCCAGTTTCGCTCCCCCTCCCTCGCATTCCAGCTAACATGATGTGCGTTACGTGAGCCACTCCTGACCTGTAATGGCGGTCCTGAATTAACCCTGACACAAATTAACCCCACTACTAATTAAACCCAAATACTAATTAAACCCAAATACTAATTAAACCCAAATACTAATTAAACCCCAACACGTCGGGGTCACCAAATGTTGGGCTTGAAATTCTGCCCTGTGTTCGTTTAGGAAGAGAGACAACTAACACCGGAATATTACAAAACGTGGCTTTATTGCAGAATTCGTAACTGGCACAGCGAATCCACGGAGTCGCTGGAGAAGGCGTTCTGTTTTCCCCTTACAATCTGCTCTTATTTATACCCCTTTTCCCCCCAGCACAACCCCGCTACATATTAGGTAATATCGGGCACTTGTGTCCATCTTATTGGCCCGCAGCCATATGCTCACGAGTTACCTGTTTCTTTTGTTTACTGAATCGCGTGACACTAATAGTATCGGTGTAGCGGGGTCCCCAGTTTCGCTCCCCCCTCCCTCGCATTCCGGCCTCCTAACATTATGTGTGTTACGTGAGCCACTCCTGACCTGTAATGGCAGTCTCGAATTAACCCCAACACCATGTTGTCTTCCACAGTGGTATTTCTGCCTCATCCCTTGCCAAAACCTAACCGCTGTCCCTTTTTTTTTAGCAAAGGACTTGGTGAAGAAGTTGCTTGTTGTAGATCCAGAGAAAAGACTCTCAACAGAAGAGGCACTTAATCACCCATGGATGCAGGTAATTTTGCTTCTAAGACATTATTCACATAGCATGGCACAGTGCTACTTCAAGCTCCAGAAACCCTGGTTCTTTCCTGACTTCCTGTGCAGTCTGCAGAGTTTAAATGTTCCCTCTGTGATCTTGAGATTTTCATTGAACATAGAAATTTACAGCAAAGGACCTGCAGTTGTTGTGCTGCCCACGTAACCTTCTCTAGAAACTGCCTAGAATTTCCCTAGCACATAGCCCTCTTTTTTCTAAGCTCCATGTACCTATTTAAGAGTCTCTTAAAAGACCCTATTGAATCCACTTCCACCCCCGGCACCGGCAGTGCATTCCACGCACCCACCACTCTGTGGAGAAAATTGCCTCTTACATCCCCTCGGTACCTACTTCCAAGCACCTTAAAACTATGCTCCCTCGTGTTACCTCTGGCTATCCATGTGATCAATGCCCGTCATCATCTTGTACACCTCTGGGTGAAGTGGTTTTACTTGTCATCAAAAGATTCACTCAGTAATAGGTTAATAGCCTACTGCAAGTTGCCTGTTTGGAATTGATGGGCATGTGAGGTGGAAGAATTTAGTGGAGGCATGAAGTTGTTGCTCTGAAGATGGCATACATTTAATGGGCTGAAAAGCCTTCAATGTTGTAAGGAAATTCAACGCATCGAGTCTGCTCTGCTATTCTATCATGGCTGATCCTGGATCCCACTCAACCCCATACAACTGCCTTCTCGCTTATCCTTTGTTGTCCTGACCGATCAGGAAACTACCATTTTCTGCCTTAAATATACCCATGGACTTGGCCTCCACCTCAGTCTATGGCAGAGCGTTTCACAGATTCACCACACTCTGGCTAAAAAAATTGCTCCTTAGCTCCGTTCTAAAAGGCTGCCCCTCAATTTTGAGGCTGTGCCCTCCTTGATGTTCTAGTTTCTGGAGTAGAGTAGGCTTCTTCTACTGAAACTGTTCCTCTGCACTAAATAAAAACAGAGGTCAGGATTGAATAGAGGCAGCAGCAAACTCTACTCTTGAGGACTAGACATTTCCTGCTCTTAAACTTTCTGTTTAAGATGGTACTACCAAAGATGTGCCACAGTTTATTGGTGGTTAAGAAGGCAAGAGATTTGACTAAAAGCATTACTTATAATATCTTTTCTGAAGCAAATTGTGGTGAATTATCACCGCAGACAGTGGGGAGGCAGGGGATGAGCTTATGGCATTGGTACCACTGCCGGAGATGGAGTGAGTGATTGGGAGAGGAGTCAATGTGGAAGAGTTTTGATGCCTGCCAACCTAACCAGGGTGCAAGGTTGGATCACTCCAAGCACCGAGCCAATTTAGTGAGATCAAGAATGACTTCGAGCTGGGCAGCCCAAGTGTATTGTGGTGGGGTACTAGAGCAAGGTACTACCCAGTTGTTGGATAATTTAAACCCCATTGGAAGTCCGAGTGTCGGGGATGGAAGCGAAGGTCAGGCTGATTTCGCTTGCTCTCCCATTAAGGTTCATTCTTCCTCCTTGGCATTGAGGCTGTAAAGTGATCCGGCTGCTGTGTGCTTTTGCCCCGCTGGTGTGATGAACTGGGGCTGAAATTTGGGCCTGCTCCAGGATCAGATCTGGGGAGTTAGTGTAGTTGAGAATGCTGTTGGCCTCCTCCTTTTATTTGCATGATTTGGTGTTTCTTTTCTCTCTTTCTCTGCGCTGTGGTTTTTGGTCTTTTTAAATTAGGTTATTTGGGTTTCTTGGTTTGTGGCTGCCTGCAAGCAGTCAAATTTCAAGGTGTATAATTTATACATTCTTCGATAATAAATGTGCTTTGAATCTTTGAATTTTCAATATAATGTTTTGTTTACACCTAACTGAGGTAGCTCATTCACAGTGGAATTCTAATAGTACACTAGATTTTTACACAATCTCTAGAGATAAAATGCCAGTGCCACAAAAATAGTACTTGAGTAATTGTTCAATTTCATAATCAATATCCACATAATATCTATTGTAGGATTTGTGATTTTGACTTGGTAAGCTTGTGACAAATGCATTCAAACAGTATTGTTTCAAACTAGGATGAAGATATGAAGAGAAAAGTAAAGCAGTTGATGTATCCACAAATTGAATTAATGTTACCACCAGGCACAGGTGAACAGGTAGGAATTGCTTTCATTCACACCAACTCCATTTCACAATAATCCTTGGTTTTATTGCCCGTGTAGAATTTATTCATTCTTAATGTAATTGGCTGGTCTGGGCCTTTAATCTACAAAGTACCCACTAAATTTATCTGCCATTTCTTTGTCCCTCAATACTACTTCACCTGCATAATTTTCCAGTGGTCCAATATAAACTCTCCCCTCCCTTTTACTCTTTATATATTTGAAAAATCTAATGGTATTCTGTTTTATATTATTGGCTAGTTTGTCCTCATATTTCATCTGTTCCCTTCTAATAGCTTTTTCAGTTGGCTTTTGTTGGATTTTAA
Organism: Hemitrygon akajei; assembly: GCF_048418815.1. NCBI lineage: Eukaryota > Metazoa > Chordata > Chondrichthyes > Myliobatiformes > Dasyatidae > Hemitrygon > Hemitrygon akajei. The sequence continues at coordinate 45,690,690 of NC_133137.1, read as the reverse complement.
AAGCTTCCCAATCATCCAACTTCCTACTCACTTTTGCTACTTTATATGCCCTTTCCTTGGCTTTTATGCAGTCCTTAACTTACTTTGTCAATCACTATTGCCTACTCCTACCATTTGAGAACTTCTTCCTCTGTGGGATATATTTATTATGCACCTTCTGCTCTGCCATCAATCCTACCAATATCCACCTCCAATCCTCCTGGGGAAGCTCCTCTCTTAAGCCTCTGTAATTCCCTTTGTTCCATTGTAATACTGATACATGTGTCTTGTGCTTCTCCCTCTCTAAATGCAGTATGAATTCAATCATATACTCACTGCCTCCTAAGGGTTCCTTTGCATTAAGCTCTCCAATAAGATCTGGGTTATTCCACAACATCCAATCTAGGATGGTCTTTCTCCAAGTAGGCTCAAGGACAAGCTGCTCTAAAAAGATATTTTGTAGGCCTTCAACAAATTCTCTCTCTTGTGATCTAACACCAGCCTGATTTTCCCAATCCCCTTACATATTGAAGTCCCCCATTGTAATTGTGTCATTACCCTTATTACTTCCTTTTCCAGTTCCCTTTGCAATCTCAATCCCATATCTTGGCTATGAATTGGAGGCCTGTATACTGTATGATTCCCATAATGGTTTTTCTCCCTTGCAGTTTCTGAACTCCACCCACAAAGATTCAACATTCCCTGACCCCTTATCACTTCTTTCCAAAGATATAATTCCATCTCTTACCAAGAGCCACATCACTGCCTAGGCCTTCCTGCCTGTCCTTTCTATACAAAATAAATCCTTTGATGTTAAGCTCTCAACTATAGCCTTATTTTAGCCACAACTCAGTGATGCTCTAATTGCATCATGAGTTTGTCCACCTTATTCTGAATGTTACGCTCATTTAAATATAGCAATTCTATCCCGAATTATTTGCCCTTTTGAATTTTGCCTCTGTGGTACAATTTAACTCTTTGCTACATTTGTACCCAGTCATTGGCTTGTTCTTCCTTACATTCATGTTACACCCATCATCTGCTTGTAAACCTGCTGGCTCATCCGCAGCTCTATCATCCTTGTTCCTGAACCCCTGCCATATTAGTTTAAACCACTCCCAACAGCTCTAGTAAACCTGCCCACAAGAATATTGGTCCCCCTCGGATTTAAGTGCAAATTATCACTTTGTACGGGTTATCACTTTGTACGGGTCACATCTGCCCCAGAAGAGGTCCCAATGATCCAGAAATCTAAATCCCTACCCCCACTCCAATCCTTCAGCCACACATTTTTCTGCCATCTCATTCTGTTCCTATCCTCCGTGTCAAGTGGCACAGGCAGCAATCCTGTGATTACTACTCTTGAGGTCCTGCTTCTCAACTTCCTTGCTAACTCCTTGTATTTTTTTTCCAGGACCTCCTCCCTTTTTCTACCTATGTCATTGGTACCAATATGTACCAGAATATCTGGCTGCTCACCCCACACCCCCAGCATATTGTGGACACGTCCCGAAACAGCAGCTTGTTAGACTGTTACATGAATATACGACCATAAGACATAGGAGCAGAATTTGGCTCATCTAGTCTTCTCTGCCATTCTATCATGGCTTCTCTCAACTGCATTCTCTTGGTTTCTTCCCATAAACTTTGACATCCTTACTTATCAAGAACCCATCAACTTCCACTTTAAATACAGCCAATGACTTGGCATCATGGATTGTAGGAATATGGATCATGTACAGGTGAAGGAGATTTAGTTTAATGGAAACACAAGACACTGCAGATGCTTCGTTCTGTGAACAGGCAATCTGCTGGAGGAACTCAGTAGACTGAACAGCATTTATAGGATGGAAGGAATTATCCATGTTTTGTATAGAGACCTGCTTGAATTCCCCTACAGATGTGCTTAACCCACTGAGTTCCTCCAGCAGATTGTTTGTTGCTAGATACTGTTGTTTTGGCATCATGTTTGGTGCAGACCTCATTGGCTGTAAGGCCTGTTCCTGTGCCGTATTGTGCATGTATGGTGAATTAAATGCCAGTTTATCAGGATTGCAATATGGATTCACTTGTGAGACTCCCAACTGTAAGGGATTGCATGGTAACATAGTGGTTAGCTTAATGCTTTGCAGCAGCGAGCCATGTCCAATTCTGCTGCTATCTGTAACATTTTTTACGTTCTCCCTGTGACCATGTTGGTTTCCCTCAGATGCTGTATGTAGTTCCCTTCCACATCCAAAGAATACAGGTTAATTAGTCACATGGGAGTAATTGAGAGACATGGGTTGTTGGGACGGAAGGGTCTTGTATCTCTGAATAAAGTAAAATATTTATGTCTTTTTTAACCGGGGGTATTACTGTTCAGTACAACTTAAGAAATATGTGAAACCTTTGGTCAGGGTATGGATAGAAGGGGCTTGATTGACTAAGTATGTTTTCCATTTAGCCATCAACGAGTAGAAAAAGAGCACATGCAGAGGATGACCCCTTGCCTGCTAAACGTCCTACACATTCTGCTCTGAACAATAAGGCTGCTCAGGAGTAGGAAAAAGGGAGTGGATGTAACGTAATGTTTACCTTGCACGTGTGTGGAAACAAGAAACCGATTCTACCTGATCTATTCTGGACACCATCTATTTCACACAAGAATTTTTCTAAATAATGTATTTTTTCTACCAGTGTATCTTGAAATGTTTGTCATGTTTGAAATTAAATACTTCTAAATAGTTTCATACTATTTTTGGGAGACTATAATGGAAGATCACTTGCACTCCTGTCAAAAAATTATTTTACCTTTTACATGTTTTCCTAATAAAGGTATTGAAAGGTTAAATTCTCAAGGGAATTTAATGGTCTTATTTGGTACAGATAAGACCGGCTAAAAAAGTTGATGCTGATTAACACAGGTTAAACTGGGGAAAAAAAGTGATTGGATAAGGTCTACTCAAAGGTTGAGGTGGGAAAATTTCAAGATGGAATTAGGACAAATGACCACTTTAATCACTGCTGCTGGTAGTAATTGATGTGAAGCTGCCAATTGACTGTGTGGGCTGGATCCCAAAGATTTAGCCCTAGAAGGTGAAGGCAAAGGCACTTATTTATGGTGGAAACTGGAGGTTTCCTGTTTTTTTCCTCTTGAGAGCTGCCATTTTGATTGCATTTTTGTAAAGTTGCCCTTGTACTGTTTCCTTTGTGTTAGTACTGCAGTGTTTTAAAGGGGTGTACCAATTTAAAGTTGTTCTGAGCCATACAAATTATTAGGATCCTAAATTAAAACACTTTGGTCCAAGTTAAACAGTTGAGGTAGACTGGTAGAGGAGGTGAATGTCATCTGCTTTTTTTTAATGAAGATTAATCTCTGCTGGAGGATGTATGTGGAGCTTGGGTCATACTGGATTATTGCTAATCTTTGATGCTTGTTGTAGACATGGTTACAGCTCCTGCTGAGATACTGGAAGTGTCCTGCACAATAGGTATAGAGTAGGTAAATTGTGAAGTCTATTGTAAATATAATATTTACAAGTGTGGAAATTCTGCTCCTAGTGCCAAACAACAACTTGAACAGACTGGAGGTATTGTATTTCCTTATTCCTGTATATTGTTAGCATATCCTTGGCGCTCCATCACCTGAATGATCATGCAAGCTTGCCTGTAACTTTGTAAAGTAGCAGGACCATTTTGAGGCTACATTTACACAAAATGATGCCTTCTCATTTTTTAAGTATGTGAAATTGTTTTGAAATTAATACGGTATGATTGAACACCAATCTCAGGACCAGTTTTGATCTGAGATATGGCATTGAAATTCCACCTGCAGTGTTATATAATCTTTTGTTTTGATACCATTTATGTTTAAGATATTTTGCTTCTGTTAATAACATTTTAATTTAGTTTGGTGCAAACCAAATAAAATGAATAGATTACTCTCAGATGTAATCAGAGAATTGTCTCTTTATTTTTAATGTGCACCTGTATATTCTGAACACTTAATTGCATTTTTGAACCTTTTGATTTTTTTTCTATTTTTGTTATTATAGATAAACTGCCTTTGGAGCAAAGTGCGCATGTTGCCGATTTCTTTTTGGGCATTCTGTATTGTTGAGATCTTCTGTGTGATTTTTGCTGCAAAGTTATTGTGATGAACTGAACACTAGTTCGAGGAAGAATGGGGAGCGTGGTTAGAGAACTTTTCCTTTCAGGGTGATAACTTACTTTGTTTCTTTTTAATTTTCCTCTCCATGCCAGTTTAACAATGAATTAAAGTGGCATGTCTGAAACAAGTTGAAAATAATATCCTGCATTTTGTCCGTTTTGAAAAGCCATGCAAGTTTTAATCTATTGTATCCTTTGAATCATGCCTTCAAGTTTTACAAAATTTTCAATTAAAATTTATAATCTGTCACAAGCCTTCTAGCTGCAGCTCCCTTAGACAGATAAGCAGCCTCATTATCCCTGAGGATCACTGAAACACCATTCTCCTGTCCCCACTATCTATCAGTCCTAGGAAGGATATGCCTATGTGGTAATGCAACATGCTAGATTCTGTGTAATGGTAAAACATTTATTAGTTTACTTTCCACAGCCCCATTCTCCCAAGCATCTTGTGGTAGCTGATGTTTTGATCATTAAATAGCATAGCTTATCCCAGTACACTGCTTGCCTATTGAATAATTTGAATTAAAGTAACTTCTGCCCCACAATCTTGAAAGGGTCTTGTTAAGTAAATGTTCCTAATTAAGTTACTGTTTTATCCATTTTAGGTTCATGGTGTATATTTTTGGTCAGATTGTTTATATGAAAGTTTTATAAGTCAATGTTGATGCATATATTGTAAAATCAAGAAAATTCTAAGATAATTTTGTACAAATCAAGAAGTTTCTAAAGCAATAATACCCTTGTATTATGTTTGGATAAAATAAAATGTTTCCTTGTATCAGCTTTTATTTTTGCTTATTGGTAAATTCCCTTTGGGCAGAATGGTAAGGAATCTTAATTGCCACTCAACCCATTCCTGATCTTACTGCATCAGACTGTCTGCATTTGTGGAACATAATCTACTGTATCATACATACTTTATGATATTGCAAAGTATACTTGACTATCTGTGCAATCTTTAGGACTTTTAGCTCAGCCTAATCATTTGTGCTTATTCTACAAAAATGAGTTTTAGTAACAGGCAGTTTTCAAAATTGTAGAATGATGCAGCACAAGAGAAAAGTGGCCCATTGTTCCTGTATCACCGGTTTGGATAAAACTGCCCTTTTGATTGACATTCCTTTTTCCTCTTACAATCATGGTGTGTATTTTTGAAAGCTATAATTAAATCTGCTTCCACTGTTTAAACAAATTTCAGTAATGTACATTAGAGTGGATCGTGTCAGTTTGAACAATGGTACCACTGGACACCACCCCATGTCAATCTTCAGTTTCTGTACTAGAACACAATGGGTATAAGATGAGATGTCAGTGTAGCCTAGCACCAACTCCAAAGCTGAGGTCAGGTGTAGTTCTGAATGTCACTGTTGGGTAGTTTTGAAAAGATTATGCATAACAAAACCTAGGAACATTCTTCATTATAGATGGCCTTGGGGGTCAGTTAAGCTGGTTTTATATTCCATATCCTAAACCAGTTTTGCAGTTTTAATTAAGAAAAACAACCTGGAAGTAGAACCTAATCACAAGGTGTGATCTGACACATAATCAACAAAATCCATAAAAGCGTTCTGACTGCTGACAGCTGCATTTAATAGAACATTTGGATTAGGATACAGGGTGCAGAAATTTTAACTGTTTTTGTCCTGAACTACAATCATGAGTGAGAAATTTGAAAGGAGATTAGTTGCTGGGATAGAGTAAACTGGTACCTCATAGTGAGATGCTGAAGATGTTCTATAGGTCATTTGTGGAGAGCGCCCTCTTCTTTGTGGTGGCGTGTTGGGAAGGCAGCATTAAGAAGAGGGATGCCTCACGTCTTAATAAGCTGGTAAGGAAGGCGGGCTCTGTCGTGGGCACAGAACTGGAGAGTATGACATCGGTAGCAGAGCGAAGGGCGCTGAGTAGGCTACGGTCAATCATGGAAAACCCTGAACATCCTCTGCATAGCACCATCCAGAGACAGAGAAGCAGCTTCAGCGGCAGGTTGCTATCGATGCAATGCTCCTGAAGAGATCATTACTCCCCAATGCCATTCGGCTTTACAATTCAACCGCCAGGGGTAAGATATGTTAAAGTGCCGGGGTTAGGACTGAGCTTAAGTTACCATTCAATGTATTTTAATAAACTATTTAAGAACTTTTTAAAAGCTATTTATTAATGCTTTTTGAGAGGGTGATTTTAGATGCATATATTTATACTGAGTTAAGTATTGTATGTAATTAGTTTTGCTACAATAAGTGTATGGGACATTGGAAAACATGTTGAATTTCCCCATGGGCATGAATAAAGTATCTATCTATCTAATTCTGTGACCTCGAACACATGCAGTGTACTGAGATCAATATGAAGGAAAGTTTGATAATTACCTGTTTACTAAAACCCCTGTATGGCCATTTCCTTCACTGTCACAGTCACCAACGTATGTAAGAATTAGTGCACTATGACAATAAGACAGACTTAAAAGTTGAAAGTAAAGAACAAAGAATGCCTGCAAGAAAATGAATCTCAGACTTTTATGAGAGCACTTCCCTGTATTCAATCATTGATTAATTAGTTTAATACAGCACTATCTCCAGACTAGGTAATATCTGACCCTCAAATGTAGACCTATAGGATCACATACTTCATATCTAGCTATTCAAAAAAAGGTCTTTTTGAAAAGGACCATCATTTGCAGTTTGGAGTAAGATTTAATTATCCCATATCCAAGGTCAGGTAATCATCTGAACTTTATAAATCTGCTGATTTAAGACGAGCACAGAACTTCTCTTGTCCCATTATTCTATCACGACCAATTATGTTTTCAAATAAAGAAGAAAATACAAGGAGGTAAAATGGGAAACAGTGTCTATATATAAAAAAAAAAAATTCGCTCCCCTTGGAAGTTTTAATGTTTTACTGTTTTACAACACTGAATCACAGTGAATTTAATTTGGCTTTTTTGATACTGATCAACAGAAAAAGACACTTGTGTCAAAGCATGTACAGGCAGTCCCCGGGTTACAAAAGAGATCCATTCCTATGTCTGTCTTTAAGTCAAATTTGTGGGTAAGGCAGAACAGGTACATATGGTTCTTATTTAGTGTCAGTCAGTCAAATGTTTGTCTTAGTATATAGTATATATTTTTCCTTTTTATGCAGAGCTTTTATTTTTCTCGTCATAATAGCAGCAGAGGCCCTCGGTAATTGTACGGTAAACTTTGCTGAACCTTATATTAGTTCTTGCTCATGTAACTTTGCCATCCATGCTTCAATGAGACGAAAGGCTTCAGGTAACTCTTTTGTCAAAAACATTTTTGGTTCTGGAGCTTTTAGGTCCCAGTCTTCTTCCTCAAATGCTATCATCACTTTATCCTTTAAAATTGTTCCGATCGTTGACCGACTGTAGCCTAACAGTTTTTCAATGACGTTTTACCTCTTTCCAATCGTTTTATTATTTCCACTTTATTATCAACAGTAATCATTTTCCTTTTCTTTGGTGCATCACCAACACTTGCATCGGATTTACGCTTTGGAAGAATGGTTATAAGAAAGGGTAAATAAGAGAAAAACTTAAGCCAAATACAAAGTTACACACGCAACACACTGTTAACAGCAATGTGATCCGACTTAAAATGGCGGACAGCGTTCTCCTTCCTTGAGCCAATGAACCACTGTAGTGCATGCGTTCATTATTACGAACCACTGTATTGAACTATTGAGCTTTATGGCAGTCCGTTTGAAAGTACAAGTTGTCTGTAAGTTGGACGTTCATAACCCAGGGACTGCCTGTAGTTTAAAAGAATGAATTAATACCAAGAGTCTAAGTGAAATATGCTGAATTTCATAGTAGTTCAGCTTTAAAGTCTGGCTTTATTTCTCAGTTGATAAAGGTAGGAATGCACCTCATCAAATGGCTTTCCTATAAATGACCGTACTCTGTTATGCCAGGCGACCAACTTTGGATGATCTTGTAGTATGTCTCGATTAGCTCCAAGTGGCTGTATTTAAACAACAGATACAAATTATTCAAAAGCTTAAATCATGTATGTCAGTACAATCTCAGCACAACTTAAGTAGCAATGATAATGATTTCAGCTGCACCAATGTGAAGATGCAAGGAAGAGTGAAGAAATCATTTTTATATTATATTGTCAAATGCAAATTTACCCACATTTATAACTTACACAGTAGAGGCTCTAAAATATATTAAACATGAGAGTCTACATATACTGAAAATCTGCAGCAACACACACAATGCCTGAAGAACTCAGCAGGTCAAGCAGCATTTATAAGGGGAATAAACTGAGCTCATGTTAATCAGGACTGGAAAGAAAGGGCAATTCTGGATTCTGATTTCCTCCAACATTTTGTATCTGTCACTTTAAAATATTCTGCATGAGATCTCTTCTGTAGCAAAATTGACTGTCACTAAGCCCCTTCACCCTGACTAAAAAGCATACATTAGTGCAGGCAACATGCTGGACTTTAGCAAACCAGGCCAAATACAATGTAGACTGGAACTCCTGTATAAAGAAGTGAAAGGACAAAGCCATGGATACACAGTGTGATGTAGTTGTGTTGACACCAGCTAATGAATTTTTGTTATGCACCTTGTAAACCTCATAGACCCCAGTTTGGGAATTGTTATATGAAAGTAACTTTTTAAGATATTAAATGTTAATTATCTTAACTTGGCATCATTTAAATTTTCATAATCAGTTTGCCAGTAGGTGAAACATCCCAGAATGGATTGTGGTTCAATGCCAAGTATAAAACACAGGACAACAGAATAGCAACCATTAATTTACAAGACAATAGTGCAAGCAACCATGAACAATCAACAATTAGCAGAATGGTCACATGCAAATGCTAATCACCAAACTTAAATGTGAACAGACTCAATAATTATCAATTGGACAAGGATATCAAGAAAGACCATTTACTGGATGCTGTGTAGGGACAGTCAGGGTATTACACCCGAGTGAGTTTTGTTGAGAACCTGGATAGCTACAGGAAAGAAGCTTCAGAATTGACACGTAGTGCTGGAGGTTATGGACTTGTGGTGTCTCCCTGATGGCAATTTGATGAATAGCTGACTGCCAGGGTGGATGGAGTCACCAGTAATTTTTTCAGCTCTTTTTCACTCCGGCAATGAACAGATTTTTTAATGTCAGTAACTGACAGCCAATAATCTTCACTGAGTGGACCACTTGCTGCAACCTGAACTTGGAGAGGGAAGAGGCAGTGGGAAACCAAACAGTGATAGAGGTGGTCACAACACTCCCAATGATGGCCAAGTAAAAATTCATCAGGATATGCCCTGAGATGTTCTTAAAGTGGCATACGGGGAACAATCTCTGCTAGGCTTTTCTTGTGATGCTCATAATGTATTGGTAATAGTAATCCCCAGGAATTTGAAAGACCCAACCACAGACACAGCCTGACCAGTACTTTGTAGGGGCTGTCAACGCAAGTCAATCCTAATTTCCTCTGGCTTGATAGCATTCAGCTCCAAGTTGTTACAAGTGCACCATGCTGTAAAACAGTCTACCTCTCTTTGATAGCAGGTCACATCAATTTTAGAGATGAGCCCAACCATAGTTGTTGAATGGCTTTAGGATTGAATGGTTTTGTGGATGTACAGTCATTTGTATAAAGTGAGAACAGCAGGACTGAAAGAACACATCGCTGGGGAGAGCTTGTTCTAGACATTATAAGAGGCCTGTACTGTGCTATACTATTCTATGTTCTACATTAGATCGGATAAGATCCAGCCTTGCATACTGCTTCCTTCCTATCAGGAAGGATGTAATCCACTGACAGATAGTGTAGGGTACTGCTAGCTGGGTTCCACATGGTAGGCTTATTCAGAAAGTCAGAAGGCATGGGATCCAGGGAAGTTTGGCCAGGTGGATTTAGAATTGGCTTGCCTGCAGAAGGCAGAGGGTCGTGGAGCAGGGAGTATATTCAGATTAGAGGGTTGTGACTAGTGGTGTCCCACAAGGATCTGTTCTGGGACTTCTACCTTTCATGATTTTTGTTGGTGGTGTAGATAGTGTAGAGGATTGTCGAAGATTGCAGAGACATTGATAGGATGCAGAAGTGGGCTGAGAAGTGGCAGATGGAGTTCAACCCGGAGAAATGTGAGGTGGTACACTTAGGAAGGACAAACTCCAAGGCAAAGTACAAAGTATGGCAGTGTAACTTGGTAGTGTGGAGGAGCAGAGGGATCTGGGGGTACATGTCCACAGATCCCTGAAAGTTGCCTCACAGGTAGATAGGGTAGTTAAGAAAGCTTATGGGGTGTTAGCTTTCATAAGTCGAGGGATAGAGTTTAAGAGTCGCGATGTAATGATGCAGCTCTATAAAACTCTGGTTAGGCCACACTTGGAGTACTGTGTCCAGTTCTGGTCGCCTCACCATAGGAAGGATGTGGAAGCATTGGAAAGGGTACAGAGGAGATTTACCAGGATGCTTCCTGTTTTAGAGAGTATGGATTATGATCAGAGATTAAGGGAGCTAGGGCTTTATTCTTTGGAGAGAAGGAGGATGAGAGGAGACATGATAGAGGTGTACAAGATATTAAGAGGAATAGATACCGAGTGGATAGCCAGCGCCTCTTCCCCATGGCACCATTGCTCAGTACAAGAGGACATGGCTTTAAGGTAAGGGGAGGGAAGTTCAAGGGGGATATTAGAGGAAGATTTTTTACTCAGAGTGGTTGGTGTGTGGAATGCACTGCCTGGGTCAGTGGTGGAGGCAGGTACACTAGTGAAGTTTAAAAGACTACTAGACAGGTATATGGAGGAATTTAAGGTGGGGGGTTATATGGGAGGCAGAGTTTGAGGGTCGGCCCAACATTGTGGGCCGAAGGCCCTGTAATGCGCTGTACTATTCCATGTTCTATGTTTAACTTGCTATGGAGCAACTCTGGAACAATAGTGTTTAAGGTGGAGCTAAAATCCACTAACAAGATCCTCACACAAGTGCTGGGGAGTCCAAATGCTGAAGAACGTAGTGAATGTTGTTACGTACCCCGTAACTGGGTCACTTACCAGCAAAGATAGAGAGATCCGTTGAAGTCTGATGGTACTATTTCTAACAGTATTTATTGATAAAAATAATATCAATGCAAACATATATATAATATACGTCGTCAATACTAAATCTAAAAGTGCGGGTATAATAATAATCAATAAGAAATAGCTCTATCGTTGTCTAGGGGATAATGTATTGTCCGATGGAAATATAAAAGTCACTTTAGTTCATTCAAGCTGTAGGCTGCAGCCTTTGGTTGGAGTCAAGAGAGAGAGTTAAACTTGCCCATTCCTTTTATGAGGTCAATCCTTCGAGAGTCGGTGGGGGCTGAATTTTCCTTTGTTGTTAGCTAAAACCGTTCTTCCGTGGCAAGACCCACCAATTCCGAGGCAAATGGAAAAGGACGCACGTGGGCTGTTTCCACTGGCTTTCGCTATTACGCTGTTACGGGAGTTCTAGCGTTTCTTCTGGTGCGTCTGAGGGGCTGTTCCCACAGACCCTCTTTTATCCTGACTCACAGGGTCTCAGATGTCAATCAGGTTGGGATGGTGCAATCCCTCCACCAACCCCCCTCGGTTCATTGCCTGGGGGGGCTTCGATGAATCGTACAGTACTCAATACACAATTACGTCTCCAAAAGACAATGACCTGTTCCGTGGCTTTGTATCGCCGAAGGGCCAAACATTCCAAACGTCTCGCTCTCATTTCCTGGGCTTCCTGACCTGAATTAATAGCGATCTTGCGATTCTCAAAAAGGAGGGGGCTCAGGCGTAACACCCCCTTTCTTCAACGCGTTTTTTACCATCGGAAAAAAACGAAGTAATACAGAGTCTTACAGGGTTTTAGAATCCAACACAATACAAAAGTTTTTTTTTCTACAGAGTAACAGTTATACATTCAATTCAGCATCTAGATAAACAGTCCGCGAGCACATTATCACTTCCTTCAATATCTTAACATCTTGTACCTTACTAAAGTCTTGTAGCATCAGACTCCAATTTAATAACCACCTATTTGTAGGTCTTATTTTTCTTTAGCAAACAAAAACTAGAGTTGTGATCTTAGCTTACGGGTATACTACAAAAGTTCATGCAAATACTAATCTTTATGTTGCTTTCAAACTTAACAGGCAGGCTTCCATGGGGTTGTCTTTATTATTCACATGCTTTGTCGAAATCCCGTAAAACCGGTTTCTGCTATTTAAAAATGGCGTCCCATTAACCCTCGCCTCTTTTCCGGTTAATTCCCACGTGGGGATTTTGTGCACCCTGGCGAAATAGGCTTTCGTCCGCTCCTTCCATAGGAGTTATTTTATCAACAATGTGTTCCAAACTTAGACCATCTTCTGAATTTCCACCCAATTCTTTAATTTTATGCAAGTTGCTAGTTTTCTCTTCAGGACCCTTCAGGCTATTAATTTTCAGTTCAACCTCTTTGTTCAAAACGCATTTCAAATTCTGCCTTTTCACACCACACTCTGGAATAACAATAGCGTGTGGGGCCCCGTTACCTTCCAACGCAACCTGTAATTGAGCCACAGGCCTTGTGGTACCACGCCATTGTCTCTGTAGCCTGGTTGCTGCCTTTGATATCAGTCCAGCCTTTAAATTTTCTTCATTCAATTTGGGAACTACATATTTCCCTTTTCCTTCAATAATAATATTCATCTCCCCACTAACTCTTAACACACCTTCGAGCACAAACACCTGGGAACTCGCACTTCCCACTATTAACAAGGTTAACCCTTACTTCACTGAACCAAGTCTATCTGACCCACAAGGACTGCATTCCTTTTCAACTGAATCAAATACCTCAGACTCCTTCTGAGCTCCATTACTAGGTTCAGTACCACGTGCATCCACATCTTTGACACACTCAAATGGGACATTTGCCCCTTCCAGGCTTTCAATACCCGTATCCGGTCCAAATTCTAAATTCCCCTGATTCTCCCAGCTACTCTCTGGGCAACTCCCTTCCGGGGTCAACTCAACCCCGCAGGCGGAAATAACCTCATCTGCCAACCCAGCAGACTTCTTCAAGGTAAGGGCATCCTTTTCATCTAGGACTGCCCTCATTTCATTATCAGGAACACCTTTAGAATTTTCAACTTCTTCAAACAGTTCTGCCAAACCAGACAGATCATCCATGTCCAACTCTGGACCCTTTAACAGCTCTATCTGTTTCTCATCTTTATTTCGTGCCTCTAGAACTTTTCTCCTCGCTAAGGGCAGGTCTACCCCCTCCCCCTTACTCTCTTTCACTTTCCTGTTCTCCGTTTTTCCACCCTCCTGGTACAGGGTCGGTAAAAACGTCTCGGCCAAATCGATACTGGCCTGATTTAAACTGCTCTCTGTCTCAGCTGCCTTTCTCGACATGCTGCGAGTGACCGCGCATGCGTGATAGATCTTGGAATCTAGGGGCGGGACCGCAACGCTCACCGGCCGGCTCGTCAGTGTCATTGCTGACCAAACCTTACCACCGGCTAAATCATTACCCAGAAGGACGTCCATGTCAGTTCTTGGGAATTCTGATCGCACCCCCATTTCAACTGGTCCAGAGACTAGCTCGCAATTCATAATGATCTTATGCAAGGGCACCATTTCTGTCCCTTTTCCTATTCCTTTCACAGCTACCACTCCCGTCTTGCGACCAAAATCTAGTACCTTACTGCTAATCAATGACAGTTCAGCGCCCGTGTCTCTCCAGATCTGTACTGGAACTGGTGTATCTCCCTCCCTCACAGACACGGTTCCGTTTGACATACAAGTCTCAGACCCTTCTCGTACTCTGTTTACCCGGGGATTTCTTGTCGATTTACTGACTACCACGGCACATCTGATAGGGACCGCTGCTTTCCCTCTTCCTGTCTCCTTCCTTGGAGCAAAGCACCTAGATGCAATATGTCCCCCCCCCCCCTTCCACAATTAAAACAGGTCAAGCCCGGAAATCTCTGGCCGTCTGGCCTCTCCTCCCCAACCTTACCACTAGCTCCCGGCGGGACCTCTGCCTCAGCCGGCGGACTTTCTCGATCGTTCCCACGGTCTCTCTGGGAACTTTTATTCGAGGAAAACTTTGTCTTGTGGGTTAGGGCATATTCATCTGCGAACCTAGCAAATTCGGAGATGGACTTATTCAGCTTCTCATTCAAATACGTCCGGATATCCTCCGAAACACAACCTTTAAATTCCTCAATTAGAATTAACTCCCTGAGACGCCAAAAATCCTCTTCCACTATCTCTGCTGTGCACCAACGGTCCAAGAGCACACCCTTCTCATACGCAAACTCGGTATACGTCTGATTCCACCCTTTCTTTAAATTTCTGAACTTTTGTCTATACGCTTCAGGTACTAATTAGTAACTCCGGAGAATGGCCGCCTTTACTTTGTCATAACTCTCCGCCTCTTCCTCCTCCATGGACAATGCCGCATAGGCTCATTGTGCCTTCCCTTTTAACACACTTTGTAACAACGCCACCCACTGCTCTTTGGGCCACTTCTGATTCACTGCCGCCTTCTCAAAAAGCAAGAAATAACTATCAACATCCGTCTCCTCAAACGGAGGTACTAACCTCAACTCCCGACTAACATTAAACCGCTCCTCTCGGTCTGACCCTGAATCTCTTCGCTCTTGCCTTAACTTCTCCATCTCCAAGGCATGTTTCCTGTTTCTCTGCCTCCTCATACTCTCTCTCCTTCTCAGATCTTTCCTTTTCTTTCTCAGCTCTCTCTCTCTCCTTCTCGGCTGCTTCCAGCTGTTTTAACTGAATTTCATGCTCCCTTTTCACCTCTAACGCCTTTAGCTGGAGCTCATGCTCCCGTTTCACCTCTAACTCATTTTACTGGAGCATGACAATCCAATCCCGGACCAGCACCCCACAAATGTAACACTTACCCAACAGGCTGGTATATGTCTAGGGGAAAAGGAGATCCAGCCACACACCAACCCACCTCCCGTACACGCAGGTGCTGTGAGAATCGAGTTTATGCCTCGCGCTGCTCACCGTATCAACTTCACACCAAATACCGTTATGACATACACTTTATAGAATTTACTAACATTAACTAAAGAAGTATTAGGCAATACAATATATATATACAAGGAAAGAACAAAACAAAAGGCGCCAACTTATCAAAGTTCAGTCAGTGTAGTGCACATCGTAGGAGCTCAATCAACGAATCATCCGACAGCCACGTCGTCACCCCTGGGACCACCCGGTGGTCTTACGAGCCGTCTAGCGCCAGCCGCGGTGGTCCACCTTCCTCGTCCGTCTCTCCTGCCGACTCCCTTCACCCCCAAGCCCGCGCAACCCCTCCCCCAAGTTCCCAGCCTCACAAAACACAATAACATTCCCCATTGATTAACAAATGAATACAATTACCATATCAGCCATTCTAAAGCGAAACAACGGCGAGAGAAACATTTAACAGACAAAGAAACATTCCTACTCGTAACAAACCAAAGAAGCCCTTTTTAGTAACATACACCGGACATTGTACATTCTCTCCCCACCAGCAAATGTCATGCCCTCATGGCATTACTAGAGTTCCCCAAAGCTTCTTGCAACACACAAAACCCCACCCAGGTGCAGAAAGCAGTGACATAACTACCCAGAGCAGTAGAAATCACACTCGGTTCTCCTGGTACCACATATGTCAACCGCTCCAGGGGGCGCCTAATCCTCTGAGATCTCCATACCCCTCTGCCCCACTGGGCTCCCTCTCCACCTGCGAACCCACTGTCTCGGACACCCCAGGTCTTCCTGACAGACCCTCACCCCCTTCCTCACGGGGGTCCTCCCTCACCTGAGATCTCTCCGGCTCACGCTCGGGCTCCACCCTCTCTCCCACCACAGTTGGCTGCCTCTCCATCTGACCCTCAGGACCTTCCCTCCTCTCACCCAATTCAGTATGGGAAGGGCCAGGAGCCTCCTCTCCTGGTACTGGAGCACCAGCAAATGGGAACAGGGGCCACTCATCTGAGTCGTCCTCTTCCGAATCAGTAGCCATTTCCAGCCGAGGGACCCATCTCCGCTCTTCAGCAGCGGGCTCTTCCCTTTCTCGGCGCCCTCGCAGAGTCCTTGTACTAGGCGTAATCTCCCACTCTGGCTCCGTATCCACCTGCACCGCTTGACCCAGCGGCAGCAGGTGATTCCGATGGAGTACCTTGATAGGCCCTTGCCCATCCTCAGGTTTCACCCGGTAAACTGGCAGGTTCGGCATCTGGCTCTCTATTACATAGGGGCTGGCCCCCCATCGATCTGCCAACTTGTGCTTACCAGGGAGTCCCAAATTCCGTAAAAGGACCCGGTCGCCCGGCAATAATTGAACAAACTTCACCTTTCGATCATACTGCATCTTATTCTTCTGATTTTGTTTGGTAGCCGCCGCCTCAGCCAACTCGTACGCCCGCTGTAACTCCCTCTTCATGTCGGACACATACTTTAGATGGGACTTCCCGGGTAATTCACCCACTTCACCCTCAAAACACAAGTCAATGGGCAACCTCGCTTCCCGCCCGAACATCAGATAATAGGGCGAATATCCGGTAGCATCATTGCGAGTACAATTGTAACAGTGAACCAATTGTCCAATATGACGACTCCACCTGCTTTTCTGCCCAATCTCCAGCGTCCCGAGCATATCCAACAGGGTCCGGTTGAACCTCTCTGACTGCGGATCTCCCTGTGGGTGATAAGGGGTAGTCCTAGATTTCTCAACCCCAAGCATAGTCAGTAATTCATGGATAAGGCGGCTCTCAAAGTCCCGCCCCTGATCGCTATGGATTCGCCTGGGAAGGCCGTAATGAACAAAATACTTCTCCCATAACACCTTCACCACTGTCGTCGCCCTCTGATCCTTAGTGGGAAATGCCTGAGCATAGCGAGTGTAATGATCGGTGATGACTAAGACATTCGCGGTGTTGCTGGTGTCAGGCTCAATCGACAGAAAATCCATACATACCAGGTCCAGAGGTCCCGCACTCTGCAAGTGCGACAGTGGAGCCGCCAACGTGGGCAGGGTCTTCCTCCGGATGCAACGACTGCAGCCCCTACAGTATTCTTCGACTTCCCCCCTCATCCGGGGCCAGTAGAACCGGTCTTTGAGTAATCCATAGGTCTTTTCCACCCACAAGTGTCCAGAATCATCATGTAGGGCCTGGAGTACAGCCTGCTGATACTCCTCCGGCAGGACCAGTTGCCAACAGTGGGGTTGGTCCGGAGGCGCCGTTACCCGGTACAAGATTTGGTTCTTTAACTTCAACCGAGACCACTCCTTCAACAACAGGGGCACGAATGGGTGTTTCGCCTTCTCAGCCAACGCCCCATCCCCCCTCTCGACCGCTCTCCACACTGTGCCAATGCCCGGGTCATTTTGCTGAGCAGCTGCCACTTCCCCCGGACTCAGTTCCGGCAACTGTTTAGTCCGCAGTGCAGTCAGGTCACAGTAAGCTAGGGGTATGGCATCGTCAAAACCCCCCAAATGGTCCACGGCTCGTTCCAGCCTCCCTCTTCCCTCGGCCTTCACGGTGATAGCAAACTGACACATAGCCTTCACTCCAGGGGCAGGGACACTCTCCCACTCCTCGTCCCTCTCCTGTTCCCCTGGCTCCCGACGAGACAAAGCATCCGCATCGACAATCTTGCTTCCAGGCCGGTACCTCAGGCTGAAATCATATACCGACAAGGCCGCCAGCCACCGATGTCCTGTGGCATCCAGCTTCGCCGAAGTCAAAATATAAGTGAGAGGATTGTTATCCGTTCGCACCTCAAACTTGGCTCCGTACAGGTAATCGCCCAACTTGTCCATCACTGCCCACTTCAGCACCAGGAACTCCAACTTGTGAGTGGGATAGTTTCTCTCCGATGGCGACAAGCTTCGGCTGACAAAGGCTACCAGCCTCAATGCTTTGCCATGCTCCTGGTACAGAACAGCCCCGAGACCCTCTCGACTGGCATCCGTGTGCAGCACATATGGCTTCTGGGGATCGGCAAAAGCCAACACTGGGGCCTGGGTCAGTGCCCTTTTCAAAGATCGGAACGCCTCTTCACATTGATCATCCCATCTCGAGCCAAAAGGTTCCGGCGGGTTCCAGTATCCTCCAGCGTCCTGCCTCTGGTCCCCCGTCCTTTTCTTTCCCACCGGGGGATAGCCACACAACAGCTGAGTCAACGGGTGACACACTTTGGCGTATCCTTTCACAAATCGCCGGTAATACCCACAGAACCCCAAAAATGAGCGCAGAGCGCCCACTTTCTGGGGTCTCGGCCAGGTGGTCACGGCCTCTATCTTGGTTGGATCAGTAGCCACTCCCTCTCGCGAAATGATATGGCCAACATAGCTAACCGACGACTTGCAGAACTGGCATTTGTCCAGGGAAAGCTTCAACCCTTCTTCATTAAGCCGGCCCAACACCTTCAACAGCCTCTCCTCATGTTCCTCCAAAGTCGATCCAAACACTATCAAATCGTCCAGGTACACCAGCACCTCTAACAGATTCATATCCCCCACAGTTCTCTCCATGAGCCTCTGGAAGGTGGCTGGGGCTCCCGATATGCCTTGGGGCATTCGTTCGAACTGAAAGAACCCCAGCGGGCAGATAAAAGCGGTCTTCTCTTTATCGCCTGGACTCATCAGGATCTGGTAATACCCACTTCTTAAATCCAGCACACTGAACCACTTAGCACCGCTCAGGCAGGCCAGCGCATCCTCGACTCTTGGGACAGTATATTGATCAGGGACAGTTCGCCGATTCAACGTCCTGTAGTCAACACACATGCGCACTCGCCCATTCTTCTTCCGTGCCACCACTATTGGGGACGCATAAGGACTTCGGGACTCAGCTATGATTCCGGCCTCCTTCAACGTGCACAAGTGCTGCCGCACGTCCTCAACATCTGCCGGAGCCAGCCGCCGGGATCTCTCTCTGAACGGGGTGTCCTCCGTCACCCGGATGGTGTGGCGAGTGCTTTTGGAGCAGCCAACATCAAACTCGCCCCGAGAAAAAACAGCTTCCATCTTCAGCATCTTCTCCACTAGCCTGTGTTTCCACTCCGGCGACACAGGGGAATCCCCGAAGTTAAAGACTTCAGCGGTCAGCTCCCTTCGATGCTCCGATCCCTCCCCGTTAGGGGTCCTCACTGGTGCGCTAGACATTACCGTCACCGGGAACAGATGTGTCAGCGGCATTCCCCTCTTAAAGGTGATGTCTCTTGCCGTGGGGTTCCTGACACTTATAGCTATACGCCTCGCATGTACCACCCCTGGTCCCTGCACTTCGGGCCTCACCTTCAAGATCGTCTGGGGCGTCTACTAACAGGGCTTCGCCCGTCGGCACTCCTGGGAATCTGGGGGTCCCCATCACTAGTGCTACCTCCCCGGGTCGGATCACCTTGGGCCTCGCCTGCGTACACCACACCGTCCCTCGTTTACACTCTGGGTCCAGTCCGAGGGAGGTAACCCCTTCTTCGAACACTGCTCGAAACAATGGATGCACCGAGAGGGTCTCCAGAAAGTCTTCCCCCGCTTTCTCCTTACAAGCTCCCAGGAGCCGTCGCACAACGGGGGAATTAGTCCCCACCAGGAGGGCAGCACCACCGGTTTCCACCGGGTCAGGACACACCAACACCAACGTCTCAATAGCTTCGGACACTCCCACATCGCCCTCCGAGAACTCCAATCTCACCGATAGGTACCCATCGTACGGGTAGTCACCCTCACTCACACCCCAAATCTGCAGGGCGTCAAATGGGGCTACGGGCAAATGCTTTAGATATTGGTTGTAGAAAGACCGGTACAATAAGGTCACCTGCGATCCCGTATCCAGAACGGCTTTTGCGTAAACTCCCTCTATCCGTAGACCCACACTGGCACGGGGTCCTACCAGCCCATCTGGAATAGAGGCGTGGGCACCCGGTGGTCCCCTGGCTGATCTCTGGGAACGTGTTCCTCCAGAGGCTCCAGACCGTTTCCTCACTGAGCCTCTCCTAAGTTTCCCAACACCTCCCCCTTCTTAGTCGCAGGGGGGCTTGTCCTCCGCGGAACTCCTGGTCTCTCACAATCCCACCTAAAGTGTCTCTCCTCTCCACAGCTATAGCACACCGTCGGCCGCCCACAGTCCCGCCTGAAATGCCCCTCTTTCCCACAGTTAAAGCACACGCTGCCTGCCTCCCCTCCTCTCCCAGGACGATTCCCACTCCCAACCCACGGCACTGGTCACCCCTGAGAGTGGGTACCTCCCCTGTCCCTCCCCTCCAGAGGGGATTCTCTACTCCCGGTGGGTTGTCATTCCTCCACCCAGCCACCACTTCCTGTATCGCTGAGGATCGCTCCCGTAGGCCCGCGCCCCTTTTTCGCCCCAACGCTCTCTCTTCCTCCCGCACCTCTCTAATCAGTTGCCCGAAAGATGGAGGGGGGCCTTTCCTATAAGCCTGCCGAATAGTCCACGCCACCTTGTCCTCCTCCAGAGAGCCACTGAATAACTGATTCATCCTCATGCTAGCCACGTCAGGCGCCTTCACTATCCCCCGGCGCCGCAGCCCCGAGAGCATCCCCCCCATCCTAAATATGTACTCGGAGAGCTTTTCCCCTCTCCATTGTTCCAGGCGTTGGAACTCTGCTAAAAGCAGCCAGGGTTCCCCTGACAACCCAAACGCTCCCTCCAAAACTTCTATACATTCCTCCACTGAGGCCCCAGGCTTCTCCGCTTTCAACTCCCGAACTGTTTTGGCTGCTAAACCCCTCAAACTTCCCACCAATCACTGCCGCTTCTCCTCCTCCGAGCCTGGCCACTCCTCTAACATCAAGGACGTATGCTCGATCCAGGTCTCATAGTCCACCTCCCCGTCCGGAGTAGGCTTGGCTCCGGAGAACACCCCCAGCTTCAGCCGTGGCCTCTCGGCCACTCCCACCAGGGAGTTAAGTGCGGCTGCCAGCTCGGAGGCTTCCACCCTACCTGGGGAGCGGGGCCTAGTCACGACTCCCTCCTCCCTTTGCTAGTGCCTGCCACCTCTCCGGGGTTTTCCTCTAGCTCTAGCTCCTCCTCCGATGTCTCTTCAGCCTCATCCTCGGAGAGAGTGTGGAGTCCCCACAGCCCCTCCTCCCCCGGTACACTGACCATCGCCGGCAGTTCCAACGTCCTGACGTCAGCACTCGTACTAACCAACACCCAGCTAGACTCCATCTCTTTACCACACCGTCTAGCTACCAATTCTACCTGCCCCATACCCTTCACCAAACTTAACCCCCACACTACCGCGTCTCCCGAAACTCGAAAATCCACTCCGCTCACTACGCATGCGCACTGTACCGGTACACCTTCAAATCCGCACCAGCGAACAATTTTCTCTCTCTCCATTTCCGCTCACTACCTGCGCGATTCCACAGCCCCCTGACAATCCAATCCCGGACCAGCACCCCACAAATGTAACACTTACCCAACAGGCTGGTATATGTCTAGAGGAAAAGGAGATCCCCTGGGACCACCCGGTGGTCTTACGAGCCGTCTAGCGCCAGTCGCGGTGGTCCTACGAGCCGTCCAGCGCCCGTCCACCTTCCTCGTCCGTCTCTCCTGTCGACTCCCTTCACCCCCAAGCCCGCGCAACCCCTCCCCCAAGTTCCCAGCCTCACAAAACACAATAACATTCCCCATTGATTAACAAATGAATACAATTACCATATCAGCCATTCTAAAGCGAAACAACGGTGAGAGAAACATTTAACAGACAAAGAAACATTCCTACTCGTAACAAACCAAAGAAGCCCTTTTTAGTAACATACACCGGACATTGTACACTGGAGCGCATGCTCCCTTTGTTTGTCGGCCCTTTCTTTCTCTCTCTCGGCTCTTTCTTTTTCCTTCTCAGCTGCTTCCAGCTGCTTTAACTTAATTGCATGTTCCAACCTTAATTTCTCCAACTCTAACTGAGCCGTCCCACTAGCTGGTACCTTTTCAGGGATATTTTCCAATACCTCCGCTGCAAATACATTCTTCTCAATATAATACTGAGTTATGGACCTTCGCACCTCCTGCTTTTTCATTGACAACTTCACCTCTGTGAGGTTTAACCCCTTTGCCATATTTATTAGGTCTGATTTGGTGGCCGCCTCTAGCGCCTCCAGAGTCGGGTTTTCTATAAATTCACCCACGTCCATCTTTGCTGGTTTCCTGTCTGGCTACCTGCGTAACCAGATCCAAGTTTGGGCTTACAAGCCTGATTCACTGGCCTCCCAATTTGGTGTCAAATCCTGAGACGAGAACCCCAATTGTTACATACCCCGTAACTGGGTCACTTACCAGCAAAGATAGAGAGGTCCGTTGAAGTCTGATGGTACTATTTCTAACGGTATTTATTGATAAAAATACACAAAAATAGTATCAATCCAAACATACATATAATACACCTCGTCAATACTAAATCTAAAAGCGCGGGTATAATAATAATCAATAAGAAATAGCTCTATCATTGTCTAGGGGATAATGTATTGTCCAATTGAAATATAAAAGTCACTTTAGTTCATTCAAGCTGTAGGCTGCAGCCTTTGGTTGGAGTCAAGAGCGAGAGTTAAACTTGCCCATTCCTTTTATGAGGTCAATCCTTCGAGAGTCGGTGGGGGCTGAATTTTCCTTTGTTGTTAGCTAAAACCGTTCTTCCTTTGCAAGACCCACCAATTTCGAGGCAAATGGAAAAGGACGCACGTGGGCTGTTTCCACCGGCTTTCGCTATTACGCTGTTACGGGAGTTCTAGCGTTTCTTCTGGTGCGTCTGAGGGGCTGTTCCCACAGACCCTCTTTTACCCTGACTCACTGTGAAGGGAAAAGGAGGAATGGCGGATACGCCCCTGCACCATCTGTTATTTATAAACATGCACAGGTCACCACCATGTGGCTTGCACATAGTGAGCTCTTACCATCTGCTCTAAACAACTGGTATCTTGCCATTTGACAAAGTTGTTTGGTATGTCTGAGTTAAGTCATGTTTCAACAAAAAGCAGAAATATGGACTGAGTCCTAATGAAGGGTCTCAGCCTAAAACATCCACTCTCTATTCCTTTCCAGAGATGCTACCTGACCTGTTGAGTTCCTCCAGTTTTTTGTGTACAGGTCCCATGAATTTTTGACTTGTCTGACAACTCTAATGATATTTACTCAAGGTTTGCTCCCAAACCCTTTCACAATTATGTATGTGGGCTTTTTTGTGTGTCTATAGTCTCACAAATGTAATTTCATTCTCAATACTAGAAGATCAGTTTTGAGCAGGGCATCTGAATGCTTTACCTGCATTAGTTCACAGATGGCCAGAAGATCTCCCACCGTAATCTGCTCACCACAAATGAAGGGCTGGTTCTTCAGAAACATCAATTCCAATAAGTCTAAAGTTGTGCTTAATTCACCCAGAGCTTTGTTCAGCTTCTCTTGGTCCACTGCCTGGCCTGATGCCTTGGGAATCAAAACCTGTACAAGCAGATTCCAAAAACAAAAAGTTTCAAAACACTTTAACACGCATAACTATTGGAGATCAATGATTTTGCCCAGAGAATAGGGAAAGATGTTGCAGATTGAATACAGTGTAGCTCATTTACTTCGGTAAAAGGAATAAACATAGAAACATTGAAAACCTAGAGCAGAATACAGGCCCTTCTGCCCACAAAGCTGTGCCGAAAATGTCTTAATGTGTAGACTATTTTCTAAACGGTAAGTGAATTAAGAAATCAGAGGCGCCAAGAGACTTGAGTCCTAGTGCAGAATCCTCTGAAGTTTAACTTGCAGGTCGAGTCAGTGGTAAGGAACGTAAATGCAGTGTTAGCATTAATTTCAAGAGGTCTAGAATATAAAAGCTAGGATGTTTGCATTTACCCTATTTAAAAAGAAAAAAAAAACAAAAGCAGGCCTTTTCCAAAGGTTGGGTGAGACTAGAACTAGAGGGCATAGGTTAAGGCTGAAAGGTGAAATACTTAAGAGGATTTCGCTGAAAGGGTGCTGAGAGTGGAATGAACTGTAAGCAGAAGTGGTGGATGTGGGTTCTATTCCAACACTGAAGAGAAGTTTGGATGGGAGGAGTATGGAGGGCTATGGTTCAGATGCAGGGTCGATGGGACTAGATGGGCTGAAGGGCCTGTTTCTGTGCTGTAGTGTCCTCTGACTCTAATGCTGAAGTTTTAGAAGGTATTGGTTAGACTACATTTGAAGTATTGTCAGCAGTTTTCAACACCAAATCTAAGAAAGTATGTGCTAGCATTGGAGAGGGTTCACAATAATGATCCCAGGAATGAAAGGTTAACATATGAGGTTTTGATAGTTCTATAGCACTGTACTTGTTTGAGTTCAGAATCACAACTTAGGAAGTGTATACAGTACTGACAAAGTTCTCAAATATATTGTTGGTCATTATTCCTACACATCCAGGTTTAGCCTGGAGTTTTATGCTCAATCCCTAAGGATTCAGTGCATGGCAATGAAAATGGTGCCGGTTGGGAATACAGAATTGAGGTTTTCTTCTCAAATGGATGTAAAAGATCATTAAGACTATTTTGAAGAACAGGAGATCTCAGGAGTGACGACCAACATCATTGAAATATGATCACAATGATGTTAGTGGGAATTGTGCATATATTAACTTTTTCTCTGTATTTCAGTAAAGCATTTTGTGATGTTCGGGTGGGGGGGGGGGGTGTCCAATAACAACAAAAGCTGCTCTATAATTGAAAGTGTTTCTGCTTTGATACAGACCTCCAGAATGAAGACCTTTGCTGCATGAAACCGCACATTGGCGTGCTGCCACGCCATGTATTCATCCACCTTTGCCCGCTGAAACACGTCTTGAGGGTACCAGAACTGGGGCACATCGTACTTTGTTGCGAGGTACTTCAGGATGGCCACACTGCAAACAAAATCCTCAAAGAGGTTACTTTCTGCATTTTGCTTTATGTCATCAGTAATTGCCAATGGGGTTCAATTCCCAAATACTGATGCTGCGGCATTGATGCTGCTGCAAATAAGTTCTTCACTGTACATGTGCATAAGACAATAAACTTAACTTTCACTTCTTAGGGTATAACAAAGGTCTATTTTGTTGAACACAACAGATGACCTTGCTGGCTCATTAGTGTTAAAGATTCTGTGTTTTACAGCCCCCAACCTGCAATCTGAGCCTTTGAAACTGCATGCAGCGGTCAGTGAGATAGTGACAAGGTTAACCTGCTGAGGTTTATAATAACGCCACAGACTGCAGAACTTCTACAAACTAAAATTAATTTACTTCACTTTTACTGTATCTTTCAAGATTTTTTTTAGGTGGTTTCAATTTTAACCTGAGGAAGTTAAAATCTCAGAAAAAGGGCAGGTTCCAGTGACGTCATTGTCGAGAATGGCAGCTTAAGTCACTAGCTCCTCCGAAAAAACGCGTATTAAGCCCCGTTAACCCATCAAATATAGTATTTTTCGAATGTATTTGAACAGATAAGAGGGGCAAGAATGGAGAAAAAGAAAGGAAATTTAAAAAAGTGACACTGGTAGCCGAGAGTGCAGCAAGCAGCTCTCCTACCTGACCGTGTGCTAGCGAGGTGGACGCTGGGCCTCGTTCAGGCGAAGCGGCAAATATGATCGAAATTTTGAAAGAGATAAGGGAGTTCCAGAAAGATATAAAATAGCAGCTATATGATATTAAGTCAGAGCTCGCCAACGTCAGTCAAAAAATAGCGGTGGCAGACTCGAATTGAGAAGGTGGAAGATCACGTTCAAAACGTGGAACGGATACTAAGTAAGATGATAAAAAAATTAAATCAACACGAAGGCAAACTGCTTGAGCTGGAGGGAAGATCACGGCAGAAAAATATCAGAATATGCAACGTTCCCGAAGGAGCGGAGGGCTTGTCTATGACGGAGTTTGTCAGAAAGTTGCTGCGGGACGCGCTGGAGCTTCCCTCAATAATGGAACTAGAAATTGAGAGAGCACATCATGCGCTTGTCCCGAAGCCTACCCGAGATAGAGCAGATAAGCCATGCTCAATAATAATTAAATTCCTTCGATACAGTACCAAGGCGGAGATTCTGCAAAGGGCCTGGGGTAAGAAGAGGGTGTTTTTAGATGGTAAATTAATATATTTCGACCAAGATTACCCCCCCCGTGGTCCTACAGAAACGTAAAGAATACTCTGAAGTAAAGCGAATACTAAAGCAAGAAAGGATTAGATTTCAAACTCCATACCCTGCTAAACTTCAAGTGTTTTATCAAGATGGGATCCAACTGTATCAGACAGTGGAAGAGGCAACTACAGACATGAAGGCCAGAGGGCTGTCCGTCAGCGTGATCAAACCGAGGGAAAGCCAGGCAGAGGAATTATCCCGCTCCGTTTGGGAAATAGTGCGAGAATCGAGAAGGCAGGAGACAGGAGGAGGCTGAGAGAAGTATATCAGGAAGAGACTGGGAGTTTTCCAAAGGCAGCCCTCAACCCATAAGGTTTGGCTAACTTTAAAAATGTTGAGAAGCTAAATGGAAGCAAAAGTAGACGGTGATATACCTATCGCGAGAAATACTTATTATAATGTGGATTTTATATTATTTAGTTGTTATTCTTTATTCACTCACTTACTCCTTTTTCCCCACCAGAATGAGAATATATGTGTGTGCATATATGTGTATGTATGTAATATATATCTGTGTGTGTATGTGTGTGTATATGTATATGTATATACATATTCTCTATTTCCTCTAGCTCAACCCAAGGTCATCTACTAAAGACCCCAGCCTTGGAACCACACCTTTGTTGCCTTTTTTGTTATTATTTGTGTTTCTTCGTTTTTATTAATTCAGGGAGTAAATTAATTAAGTTTTATTCTGCTAATTTCAATGATACATTGACAGATAAATGCAGATGGCTAAGGACGAAGTAAAATTCATTTCTTTTAATGTCAATGGGCTATTAAATCCAATCAAACGTAATATAATTTTATCCAAAATGAAAAAAGAACAAGCCCATGTAGTATATTTACAGGAAACTCATTTAATGAGCATAAAAAACTAAAGAGAATGGGCTTCACTAATTTGTTTTTCTCCTCATATAAATCAGGACATAGGAGAGGAGTTGCTATTCTTATCTCAAGTAAGCTGAATTTCGAAAAAGTATCCGAAATGGGAGATAAAGAGGGCAGATATATTCTGGTAAGGGGAAATATAGACGGAAATTCAGTTACTCTACTGAATATATACGCAACCCCGGGAAGTGATATTGGTTTCTTTCAGAAAATTACTGACATTATGGTAATGGAAACAGAAGGTCTCCTGATATGTGGGGGAGACTTAAATTTACAATTACAACCAAAGTTAGACTCTTCCAATAGAAAAACCTATGAAACAAAATCTTTACATAAGGAAGTTAATACACTTTTTGAGGATGTTGGTTTAATTGATATATGGAGGGACCTTTTCCCCGACAGAAGGGATTACACTCATTATTCTGCTCCCCATTCTGTATATACAAGAATAGACTATTTCATAACATTTGGAAAAGATAAAGACAAAATAAACACCTGTGGAATTGGGACAATAGATGTAAGTGACCATGCACCATTCTATATGTTTATCTTTTGATTTTGACCTACAACCAAAGAATACTAAATAAGGAATAAAACTCAAATAATAACAATAATGGCAACGAATGTGTGATTCCAAGGCTGAGGTCTCTAGTAAATGACCCTGCGTTGAGCTAGAGGAAATGTCTAGCTGTGGGGGATAACCCCTCCTACTTGTGAGTTGAGTATTGCAATCTTCATAAAAGTCAGTGAACAAATCCATTACACAGAAAAGATGTTCCTGTGTACTCCTTTTATATATATATATATATATATATATATATATACACACACAACACACATACACATATATGCACACATATATATATATATTCTCATTCTGGTGGGGAAAAAGGAGTAAGTGAGCGAATAAAGAATAACAACTAAGTAATATAAAATCCACATTATAATAAGTAAAACATTAAAGGAATTACAAAATAGGCTGAAGGAACTAGAGAAAAAACACAAATTGAATTTGGCACAGGATACATTAGAGGAAATTTAAAAAATTAGGAATGAGATAGTTTCCGGTGACATCATCGTTGAGAATGGCAGCTTAAGTCACTAGCTCCTCCGGAAAAACGCGTATTAAGCCCCATTAACTCATCAAATATAATATTTTTTGAAGAATATTTGAACTGAAAAGAGGGGCAAGAATGGGGAGAAGAAATGGAAATAAAAAAAGCGACACTGCGAAGCCTGCGTCTGAAACCTGTCTGATCATTACATATCAGTATGGGTAGAAACTCCTCTAATCGTTTGGCCATGATGGAGGTAAATAACCTATAATCTACATTAAGAACGGATATTGGTCTAAGTGACACGCATTCCATTTTATCCTTGCCTTCTTTCAGTATAGCTGAGATTATCGCTTCCTTATATATAGAGGGACCTTTTCCCTGACAGAAGGGATTACACTCATTATTCTGCTCCACATTCTGTATATACAAGAATAGACTACTTCATAACATTTGGAAAAGATAAAGACAAAATAAACACCTGTGGAATTGGGACAATAGATGTAAGTGACCATGCACCTATATATTTATCTGTTGATTTTGACCTACAACCAAAGAATACTATTTGGAAACTAAATTCAAATCTACTCAATGATCCGTACTTTAAGGAATAAATTAAAAAAGAAATTGGTCTCTACTTAGAATTTAATGATAACGGAGAAGTTTCACCTCCCATTTTATGGGATACTCTGAAGGCGGTCTTAAGAGGGAAAATTATAGCGATATCTTCATATAAGAAAAAAAATAAGGAATAAAACATTAGAGGAATTACAAAATAGGCTGAAGGAACTAGAGAAAAAACAAATTGAATTTGGCAAAGGATATATTAGGGGAAATTAAAAGAATTAGGAATGAAATAAATAATTTGGCTATGCAAGAAATCAGGAAAAATTTAATGTTTCTGAAACAGAGACATTATGAAAGTGGATCGAAATCTATTAAAATACTGGTGTGGAAACTGAAAAAAAAAAGATAGCAGAAAATACAATTCATAGAATTAGGGACCCAAGAACGAAAATGATAAAAAATAAGCTAAGTGAAATTCAAGAAGCTTTTGAAGTGTTTTACAAAATGCTATATTCCAAAGTTCCAGGGGGAAGCATAACCCAAATTGACACCTTCTTGAATTCTCTAGAGTTACCCACTTTAAGCGAAGAACAAAATAGAACGATGACTGCTGACATAACTGAAGTTGAATTAAAAGCTGCAATTAGTAGGCTTAAATTAAGCAAGACACCAGGATCAGATGGGTATATGGCAGAATGGTACAAAGAATTTAAAAATGAGTTAATTCCTGTTTTACTCCCCACACTGAACTGGGCTCTAAAAAAGGCACAAATGCCACCCAGTTGGAAGGAAGCTATACCGAAAGAAGGCAAGGATAAAATGGAATGCGGGTCATTTAGACCAATATCCGTTCTTAATGTATATAGATTATTTACCTCCATCATGTCCAAACGATTAGTGGAGTTTCGACCCATACTGATACGTAACGATCAGACAGGTTTTATATGACAACGCCAGACTCAAGAAAATATACGAAGGACACTTCACATAATGGATCATATACAAAAAAATTAAATCGAAGCAATAGTGATAAACGTGGACGCTGAAAAAGCATTTGATTTGGTTAATTGGAATTTTCTTTACAGAGTTTTACATAGATTTGGTTTCCAAGACACAAGTATTAAAACTATACAGACACTATATGACAATCCTACTGCTAGGATTAAAATCAATGGATATTTATCAAATAGTCTTACCCTAGAAAGGGGCACGAGACAGGGTTGTGCATGGTCACCACTACTCCGCATTATATCTGGAACCATTAGCTCAATACATCAGACAAAATGAAGATATCAGGGGAATTACTATTAAAGGGACAGAGCATAAATTGGCTTGTTATGTGGATGACATTTTGATCTATCTAGGAAAACCAACATACTCTTTACAGAAATTGATGCAATCCTTTGAACAATATGGTCAATTATCAGGATACAAGATCAACATAGATAAAACCCAATTACTTTCATATTACTATAGCCCACCAAGAGAAATTGAAAGTCAATACCTCTGGGCATGGCACACAGAGTCTTTCAAATACTTGGGCATCATTATGCCAAAAGATTTTGCAAAATTATCAGAATGTAATTATCAGCCTTTATATAAAAAATTAAGGAAGATATGGCAAGATGGAGCCTGATTCCTTTTTTCAGTCTCAGTTCAAGGATTGAGTCTATTAAAATGAATATACTGCCCAGACTGTTCTATCTCTTTCAGACCCTACCAATAGAGATTAATCAAAATCAATTCAATGAATGGAACAAGATACTATCAAGGTATATTTGGCAGGGTAAAAAGCCTAGAGTTCGTCTCAAAACTTTGCAATTAGCAAAGGAAAAGGGGGGATGGGGCTTGCCTTCTCTTAGAGATTATTAATTTGCAGCACAGTTGAGAGCTGTGATAGGTTGGTGCAACCCATCATATGACGCTCAATGGAAAAACATTGAGGAGCAGGTACTTCCCATCCCCTTACAAGCAATTTTGGCTGATAACAACCTGCAAAGGTACATAAATACTATTGATAACCCATGGGTGAAACTGATTCTCAAAATATGGAAAACTTCTAAAAAAGAATATAATCTAGAGGGAAATATTGCAATTCTTAAATGGTGTGCATATAACTCGGATTTCACACCAAATAAATTGGATGCTAGATTTAAGGACTGGATAGCTAAAGGAATAACAGTTCTTTGCAACATAATGAAAGAAGGAACACTGTTCAGTTTTGAAATGCTTAAAGAGAAACACTTATTAGAAAAACAAGATATTTATCGATATTTACATATGCGACAATATGTTAATAAGACGCTTAAGAATGTAACCAAGGCAAATACATGCTTGATAGAGCTCTTTAGAAAAGCATATAATTCAGATAATGGTAGTAGAATCATCTCAAACATGTATAAGGGGCTGTCAAATCTTAAAACACATTCCACTTCATACATTAAAATAAAATGGGAGAAGGAAGGACGGATCTGAGGAAGAATGGACAACAATATGGAGATATCAATGGAAGTGTACCAATTCACAAAAATGGAGTGAGTTTGGATGGAAAAACTTGATAAGATATTTTATTACACACTCTCAGAAATCCCATTATGATAGTAACCTCCCTTTTGCTGAAGAAATTGTGGAAATCAAAATGCAAATCATTATCATATTTTTTGGGACTGCCCTGTTATCAAAGACTATTGGAGGGGGATACACAATGCCCTACAAGACATCTTTAAATGTGAAATTCCCTTAGAGAGCAATACCATATATTTTGGATATATACCTCAAGAATGGTTGAAAAGAGATAAATATTTAATGAATATACTGTTGGTGGCTGGTGAAAAGGCTCTTATTAGGAAATGGTTATCACAGGAGAGCCCAACTTTCAATGCATGGATGGAAATTACAATGGGCATTTACAAAATGGAGAAGATTAACAGCAACTGTTAATCATAAGCTGGAACAATTTGATTCCTACTGGGAAAAATGGTTTAACTACATAATGCCTCATAGGCCTGATTTTATTCACACAGATCAATGAATATGTTGTAAAAAAAAATCACTCCCTACTTGTACATAGTTTTTTTCCTTTTGCTTGTTTTTTTCCTCCACTCTTTTCTATAAGTGTATACCTGAGATAAATATTATGTGGAGATTTGTGACATACATGATTATATGATATATATGTACAATGTCTGAAATACATCTTATGGAAATGTTTGTTTGATGATGAACTTCAATAAAAAAAGTAAATTACAAAAAAAATCTCAGAAAAAGGAAATGAAATCATGTATCAATTGAATTGAGATCGTTTATTATTGTCATGTGTACAACATGGGAATGCAACTCTTTAGGGCGCCTGAGATTGGAGTTCACTTCCTACTGATGTCTGGAAGGGGTTCTTACATCTCCAAGTGTACGTAGCTTTCTTTTGGTGCTCAAGTTTCCTCTCAAATTCCAAAGACACAGTTTCGGAAATCAGTTCTGGACATGTTACATCGGTGCCGGAAATGTGACAACATTTGTGGGCAGCCCCCAGCACATCCTCGGACTGTGTTGGTTGTTGACATAAATGACGCATTTCACTGTATATTTCAATGTACATTAGACTACAACATATAAGAGCAGAATTTGGAGAGAGGGGGAATTGAGGGGGAATATAGGAGAATTAGGCCATTTGGTCTATCGATTATGCTCCACCATTTCATCATGGCTGATCCAATATTCCTCTCAGCCCCAATCTCCTGCCTTCTCCCCGTATCCCTTCGTACCCTGACCAGTCAAGAATTTATCACCTTCTGCCTTAAATATACATAAAGACTTGGCCTCCACAGCTCCCTGTGGCAACAAATTCCACAGATTCACCATTCTCTGGCTAAGGAAATTCCTCCTCATCTCCATTCTATTCTGAGGCTGTGTCCATTGGTCTTAGACACTCCCACCATAGGAAACATCCTCTCCCTATCCATTTTCTCAAGGTCTTTTACCATTCAATAGGTTTCAATTAGGTCACCCTCGTTCTTCTAAAATTCAGTGAGTATAGGCCCAAAGCCATCAAATACTTCTCATATGATGAGCTGTTTAATACTGGGATAATTTTCATGAACCTCCTTTGACCCCTCTTCAGTTTCAGCTCATCCTTTCTAAGATAAGGGGCCCAAAACCATAGAACCATAGAACATTACAGCACAGTAACAGGCCTTTTGGCCCTTCTTGGCTGTGCTGAACCATTTTTCTGCCTAGTCCCACTGACCTGCACCTGGGCCATATCCCTCCAAACCCCTCTCATCCATATACATGTCCAAGTTTTTCTTAAATGCCAAAAGTGAGCCCGCATTCACCACTTCATCTGGCAGCTCATTCCACACTCCCACCACTCTCTGCGTGAAGAAGCCCCCCCCCCCAATGTTCCCTT
The DNA here is from genome assembly GCF_048418815.1 of Hemitrygon akajei. Lineage (NCBI taxonomy): Eukaryota > Metazoa > Chordata > Chondrichthyes > Myliobatiformes > Dasyatidae > Hemitrygon > Hemitrygon akajei. Next base: position 45,657,479 of record NC_133137.1, on the reverse strand, counting down.
TAAACTTTTCCCCCTTCACCCTTAACCCATGACCTCTGGTTTTTTCTCCCCTGACCTCAGTGGAAAAAGCCTGCTTGCATTCACTCTATCTAGACCCATCATAATTTTATACACCTCTATCAAATCTCCCCTCATTCTTCTACGCTCCAGGGAATAGAGTCCTAACCTATTCAACCTTTCTCTGTGACTCAGTTTCTCAAGTCCCAGCAACATCCTTGTAAACCTTCTCTGCACTCTTTCAACCTTATTAATATCCTTCCTGTAATTAGGTGACCAAAACTGCACACAATACTCCAAATTCAGTCTCACCAATGTCTTATACAACCTCACCATTACATTCCAACTCTTGTACGCAATACTTTGATTTATAAAGGCCAATGTACCAAAAGCTCTCTTTACAACCCTATCTACTTGTGACGCCACTTTTAGGGAATTATGTATCTGTACTCCCAGATCCCTCTGTTCTACTGCACTCCTTAGTGCCCTACCATTTAACTTGTATGTTCTACCTTGGTTTGACCTTCCGAAGTGCAATACCTCACACTTGTCCACATTAAACTCCATCTGCTATTTTTCAGCCCATTCCTCCAACTGGTCCAAATCCCTCTGCAAGCTTTGAAAACCTTCATCATTGTCCACTACACCTCCAATCTTTGTATCATCAGCAAATTTGCTGATCATATTTGCCACATTATCATCCAGATCATTGATATAGATGACAAATAACAATGGACCCAGCACTGATCCCCATGGCACACCACTAGTCATGGGCCTCCACTCAGAGTAGCAATCCTCCACTACCACTCTCTGGCGTCTTCCATTGAGCCATTGTCTAATCCAATTTACTACCTCCCCATGTATACCTAGCGACTGAATCTTCCTAACTGACCTCCCATGCGGGACCTTGTCAAAGGCCTTACTTAAGTCCATGTATACAATATCCACTGCCTTCCCTTCATCCACTTTCCTGGTAATTTCCTCAAAAAACTCTAACAGATTGGTTAAGCATGACCTACCATGCACAAAGCCATGCTGACTTTTTCTAATAAGTCCCTGTCTATCCAAATACTTGTAGATCCTATCTCTTAGTATTCCTTCCAATAATTTACCTACTACCGATGTCAAACTTATCAGCCTATAATTTCCCGGCTAACTTTTTGAGTCTATTTTAAACAACGGAACTACATGAGCTATCCTCCAATCCTCCGGCACCAGACCCATGGATATCAACATTTTAAATATTTCTGCCAGGGCCCCTGCAATTTCAACACTAAGTCTCCTTCAAGGTCCAAGGGAATACCCTGTCAGGTCCTGCGGATTTATCTACTCTGATTTGTCTCAAGACAGCAAGCACCTCCTCCTCTTTAATCTGTATAAGTTCCATGACCTCCCTACTTGTTTGCCTTGTTTCCATAGACTCCATTCCAGTTTCCTTAGTAAATATAGATGCAAAAAACTCATTTAATATCTCTCCCATTTCTTTTGGTTCCATACGTAGCCGACCACTCTGATCTTCAAGAGGACCAATTTTATCCCTTTTGCTCTTAACATACCTGTAGAAGCTCTTAGGATTTCCTTCACCCTGACTGCCAAAGCAACCTGTCTTCTTTTAGCCCTCCTGATTTCTTTAAGTATTTTCTTACTCTTTTTATACTCCTCAAGCATCTTATTTCCTCCCTGTTGCCTATACATGTTATACATCTCCTCCTTCTTCTTTATCAGAGTTCTAATATCCCTCGAGAACCAGGGTTCCTTATTCTTATTCATTTTGCCTTTAACCCTGACAGGAACATACAGACTCAGAACTCTCAAAATTTCTCCTTTGGGGACGTCACGTGATGACGTAGGATCGAGACGCTGGAACCCAGCTCTCCCGTAAAAAATCAATAAATTAATGTTTAAGTGAAGAAAAGTTAGTCAATACTTTCTAAAAGTTACTTATAAACTACTCCGGATTGTTTCAAGTTATGCCTCACAAACAGAAGATGAAGAAAACTCTACCGTGAAGACAACGCAAGTTGGAACAGAATCAAGGCCCACTTCTGCCAAAGAACTGCGGGCTCAGGTACATTTCACCTCCGGCGATACAGAACAGGAAACTGCGGCAACATTGACCATTTCTAAAGAAAAAGACCAACGAGAACTGCGCAAATGTGAAGGAAGGAGCATGCGCAAACGAGAGCAACTAGAACTACAAATCCCAGTTACGACTGAAACCGATAGTGAAAGTGAATCTGAGGAAGAGTCAGATTCTCTGGAAAAATCAGATGAAGATAGAGGTAAAAGTTCTTCTGGAAATATTGAAAAGACTTTGATGCAAATAATGCGTAAATTAGGCGCATTAAAAGTAATCAAAAGAAAAATGACAAATATGGAGATTATATTTGATAAAATGACAAAAAGACAGGAAAAAATGGAAAAGAGAATTATAGATCTGGAAACTACAACGAAGACATGGTTGAAAGAATGAATAAAATGGAAAATGATATTACTGCCTGGACATCAGAAAGAAAACAATTTATGGAAAACATTGATAAGCTTCAAAATTTTAGTAGACGAAACAATATTAAAATTGTTGGACTCAAAGAAGATATAGAAGGAGAAGATCCAATAAATTTTTTTCAAAAATGGATCCCTGAAAAATTGGAAATGGAAGGAGAAACTCTAATTGAGATTGAAAGGGCTCATAGAGCCTTAAGGTCAAGACCTCAAGCTGATCAAAATCCACGATCAATTTTGATAAAATGCTTAAGATACCAAGATAAAGAAAAGATCCTGAAGGCAGCTGCCCAATGTGCCAAAAAGAGAAACGGGCCATTGATGATAGCAGGGAAGGCAGTTCTTTTTTATCCTGATATAAGTTATAACCTTTTGAAGAGAAAGAAGGAATTTAACCCAGCGAAAAAAGTCTTATGGGAAAAGGGTTATAAATTTATAATGCCTCACCCAGCAACACTGATAATTTTTTTGGAGGAGGGAAAAAGAAGATTTTTTACCGATTATCGAGAAGCGGAGGAGTTTGCACAAAAACTTCCATTTATTCGCTAATTACACATAGAGACTTCCAAGCGTAATGGATTAAAGATGAAGATAGAGACAGTGAATGGAAGTGATGGACATTTAAGGATGATACAGGGGAGAAAAGTAAAATTTCAGAAATACTAATTGAGAATAATATTTTTTTTCTTCTTTTATATATATATGTATATACTTTTTTATGTTGCGGGGGGGCTGGGGAGCTTTGGATCGGTTACTGCGGGATTCACGAGTGTAATCATGGCGATCGCCATGACCCATACAACAGAGGGGGGTAATGTTGTGTTCTTTTTTTTTCACAACATTAGTGGGGGGGGGTATTTTGTTTTTTTCTTTATACTCTATTTTTCTTCTATCTTTCTGCCTGGATGATCGGTGAGGACACACATAGCAACATGGAGAATTTTTTAAAGATTTCCCAAGATACCACGAAAGTTGAAAGATTAGGTATTATTATAGATTGGAGTAACATAATTAAAAATAATGACTAATTTACTGAATTTTTTAAGTTTTAATGTTAATGGGCTTAAAAAAGAAAAATAATTTTAACATACATTAAAAAAATGAAAACAGATATAGCTTTTTTTTTACAAGAAACACATTTAACAGACATAGAACATCAGAAATTAAAAAGAGACTGGGTTGGAAATGTTATTGCAGCTTCATTTAATTCAAAGGCGAGAGGAGTTGCAATTTTGGTTAATAAAAATTTACCAATTAAAATACAAAACATATTAATTGATTCGGTGGGGAGATATGTAATTATACATTGTCAAATTTTTTCAGAACTATGGACTCTTATGAATATTTATGCACAAAATGAAAATGATGTAAAATTTATACAAGAGGTCTTTTTGAATTTGGCTAACGCACATGACAAAATATTAATAGGTGGAGATTTTAACTTTTGTCTAGATCCAGTTTTAGATAGATCAACAAAGGCTGTCACAAAATCAAAAGTAGTAAAATTAACTCTATCATTGATGAAAGACTTAAATTTGATTGATATATGGAGAAGAATTAATCCAAAAGAAAGAGATTATTCATTTTATTCAAATAGACATAAAACATATTCAAGGATAGATTTCTTCCTATTATCAATGAATATTCAAGATAGAGTGAAAAATATGGAATATAAAGCGAGAATATTGTCAGATCATTCTCCTTTGATAATGACAATGATAATGATAGATAAAGAGGAATCAATTTATAGATGGAGATTTAATTCAATATTACTAAAACATCAAGATTTTTGTGATTTTATGAAAAAGCAGATTCAGTTCTTTTTAGATACAAATTCACATTCAGTTGATGATAAATTTATATTGTGGGAAGCAATGAAGGCATATTTGAGAGGTCAGATAATAAGTTATACTTCTAAAATTAAGAAGGAATATATGATAGAAATAGATCAATTGGAAAAAGAGATTACAAAATTAGAAAAAGAATCTCAAAGAAATATGACAGAAGAAAAACGAAGACAACTTATTAATAAGTTACAATACACTCCAGACATATCGAACAGAAAAAGCAATTATGAGAACTAAACAGAGATATTATGAACTAGGTGAAAGATCACATAAGGTCCTTGCATGGCAGTTAAAAACAGACCAGACTTCTAAAACAATAAATGCAATTTGAACAAGAGTAAATAAAATTACTTATAAACCTTTAGAAATTAATGAAACTTTTAAGAAATTTTATTCTGAGTTGTATAAATCAGAATCACAAAATGATAATGTCAAGATAGAAAGGTTTTTATCAAAAATAACTCTTCCAAAATTAAATATGGAAGAACAGAAGGGATTAGATATGCCTTTTACATTGAAAGAGGTCGAAGAAGCTCTAGGATCACTTCAAAGTAATAAATCTCCAGAAGAAGATGGTTTTCCACCTGAATTTTATAAAAAGTTTAAAGATTTATTAATTCCTCTTTTTATGGAGTTAATACATCAAGCGGAAAGAACTCATAAACTTCCAGAATCTTTTTCGACAGCTATTTTAATAGTATTGCCAAAAAAAAGATAGAGATCTTTTAAAGCCAGCATCATATAGACCTATTTCTTTATTTAACAATGATTATAAAATAATAGCAAAAATCTTATCTAACAGATTATCTAAATACTTACCAAAATTAGTACATATGGATCAAACAGGATTTATTAAAAATAGACAATCGGCAGATAATGTAACTCGGTTATTTAGTATAATTCATTTGGCACAAAAGAGGGAGGAAATGAGTGTGGCAGTTGCTTTAGATGCAGAAAAAGCATTTGATAGATTGGAATGGGATTTTTTATTTAAGGTATTGGAAAAATATGGATTAGGAGTATCTTTTATAAAATGGATTAAAACCTTAAATACTAATCCCAAAGCTAAAGTAGTGACAAATGGTCAAATTTCAACACCATTTCAGTTAACAAGATCAACTAGGCAAGGTTGTCCATTATCACCTGCTTTATTCGTGTTGACGATAGAACCATTAGCTGAATTAATTAGAATGGACCCAGGTATTAAGGGTTTCAGAGTTAATCAGGAAGAATACAAGATTAACTTATTTGCTGATGATGTTCTGCTTTATTTAACAAACCCATTGCACTCGTTGCGTAAATTATCCTATAGATTAGAAGAATATGGGAAAATATCAGGTTACAAAATAAATTGGGATAAAAGTAAAATTTTACCTCTTACTAAAGGAGATTATAGTCAATGTCGATTAATAACTCAATTTAGATGGCCGGCAAATGGTATAAAATATTTAGGTATAAGAGTTGAAAATGATATAAAGAACTTATATAAATTAAATTACTTATCATTATTGAAAAAAATTCAAGAAGATCTTGATAAATGGATGGTATTACCAATAACATTAGTAGGTAGAGTAAATACCATAAAAATGAATATATTCCCTAGACTACAACACTTATTTCAATCACTACCAATACAACTACCCCAGAAGTTTTTTCAAGAGTTAAACAAATATGTGAGTAAGTTTCTTTGGAAAGGTAAGATGTCAAGAATATCGTTGGAAAAATTGACATGGAAATTTGATCTAGGAGGGTTACAACTTCCAAATTTTAAGAATTATTATAAAGCAAATCAACTTAGATTTATTGCATCTTTTTTTGAGAAAGATAGACCGGCATGGATTAGAATAGAACTAGATAAAATAGAAGAAAATACACCAGAAGATTTTATATATAAATGGGAATCTAAATGGATACGGGAAAAGAAAGAATCTCCTATATTAAAACATTTGATTGACTTATGGAATAAGATAAATGTTGATGATGAGACAAAGAAATCTTTATTAGCAAAGAGATCTTTAATTCAAAATAGACTTATTCCTTTTACAATGGATAATCAACTTTTATATAATTGGTTTCAAAAAGGGATTAGATATATAGGAGATTGTTTTGAAGGAGGTATATTAATGTCATTTGATCAATTAAAGAATAAATATAAAGTATCAAACAACACTCTTTTTTGTTACTTCCAACTAAGGGCTTATTTAAGAGAAAAATTAGGTCAAACAATGTTATTGCCGAAATCTAATGAAATAGAAACTTTAATTCAAAAAGGAAAGATTAAAAAAATTATTTCTTGTATGTATAACTCGATTCAAAAACAGACAATTAAACAAGGAGTCCATAAGTCAAGACAAAAATGGGAAAGTGACGAATATTAAAATTGAAGAAACAAATTGGTCAAGACTATGTCTTGATAGTATGACAAATACAATAAATGTCCAGTTAAGATTAGTGCAATATAATTTTTTTTACATCAATTATATATTACACCACAAAAAATAAATAAATTAAACCCAAATTTATCCGATCAGTGTTTCCGATGTAACCAAGAAATTGGTACCTTTTTACATTCTACTTGGTCTTGTTCTAAAATTCAACCTTTTTGGACAAATTTAAGAGTTTTATTGGAACAAATTATTGGAACACAACTTCCACATAATCCAATATTATTTTTATTAGGCGATATTGAAGGGATAAAACCGAAACCCAAGTTGAATAAATATCAGAAAGAATTTATAAAAATTGCACTGGCAGTAGCCAAAAAGGCTATTGCAGTTACTTAGAAATCGGATACATATTTAAGTATAGATCGTTGGAAGAAGGAAATTTATAGCTGTATTCCATTTGAAAAAATTACTTATAATTTAAGAGATAAATATGAAACATTTTTGAAAATTTGGCGCCCTTATTTACAAAAGACAGGATTAAACATATAGGTGCTCCGAAGATGAAATAATTGGTTATTTGGGGAAAGAAATATATATACTAAAGTTATTACGAACTCCATGGAGCATGTGGGGATCTTCCAATATCCAGGCATTCTTTCTTTCTTTTTCTTTCTTTCTTTCTTTTTTCTATAGGGGCGTTAGGGGGGAGGAGTTAAGGGGAGGGGGGGAAGGGTATATATATATTTTTTCATATATTTTCTTTTATTTCTGTAATTATTTGAAAACTCAATAAAAAAAGTTTATTAAAAAAAAATTTCTCCTTTGAAGGCCTCCCACTTACCAATCACATCCTTGCCAGAGAACAATCTGTCCCAATCTACACTTTTTAGATCCTTTCTCATTTCTTCAAATTTGGCCTTTCTCCAGTTTAATACTTCAACCCGAGAACCAGATCTATCTTTATCCATGATCAAGTTGAAACTAATGACATTATGATCACTGGAACCAAAGAGTTCCCATACACACACTTCCGTCACCTGCCCTAACTCATTTCCTAACAGGAGATCTAATATTGCATCGTCCCTAGTTGGTAAATCTATATATTGATTTAGAAAACTTTCCTGAACACATTTCACAAACTCTAACCCATCTAGACCTTTAACAGTATGGGAGTCCCAATCAATGTGTGGAAAATTAAAATCCCCTACAATCACAACTTTCTGTCTCCTGCTGTTGTCTGTTATCTTTCTGCAGATTTGCTCCTCCAATTCTCGCTGACTATTGGGTGGTCTATAATACAACCCTATTAATGTGGTCATACCTTTCCTGTTTCTCAGCTCCACCCATATGGCCTCAGTAGTCAAGCCCTCTAATCTGTCCTGCCGAAGCACTGTAATATTTTCCCTGATTAGCAAAGCCACCCCACCACCCTTCATCCCTCTGCCTCTATCACGTCTGAAACATCGGAACCCTGGAACATTGAGCTGCCAGTTCTGCCCCTCCTGTAGCCAAGTTTCAGTAATGGCTATGATGTCCATGTGTCAATCCAGGCCCTCAACTCGTCTGCCTTTCCCACAATACTCCTCGCATTGAAATATACACACCTCAGAAGATTATTACCACCGCACACAACCTTACTATTTGTGACTTTGCATGAACTACTAACATCATTTATTTTTACCCCCGTTCCACTACCTCTGGTTCTCTGGTTCCCATTCCCCTGCAAATCTAGTTTAAACCGGAGATTACTACCCTCAAGGTCCTGTTTTTCAACTTCCTACCAGGCTCTCTGTACTCACTCTTCAGGACCTCCTGACTCTTTCTACATATGTCATTGGTACCGATGTGTACCACGACATCTGGCTGATCACCCTCCCACTTCAGAATGCTGTGCACGCGATCAGAGACATCCCTGACCCTGGCACCCAGGAGACAAAAACCCATCTGGGAGTCTTTGTCACGACCACAGAATCTCCTGTCTGTACCCCTGACTATGACTATACCCCTATCACTACCGCTCTCCTCTTCTTCCTCCCTTCCTTCTGCACTGCAGAACCAGACTCAATGCCAGAGATCCGGCTGCCGCAGCTTGTCCCAGGTAAGCCATTCCCCCCCTCCCCCCCAACAGTATCCAAATTGGTATACCTGCTTTGGAGGTGAATGGCCACAGGGGAACTCTGCACTACCTGCCCTTTCCCCTTCCCTCACCTGACAGTAACCCAATTACCTGTGCCCTGTTCCTTAGGTGTAACTACCTCCTGGAAGCTACTATCTATAAAATCCCCTACATCCAGCTCCTGCTCCAGTTCCCTAACGCGGTCTGTTAGGAGCTGCAGCTGGATGCACTTCTTGCAGGTATCATTGTCAGGAACGTCCTGACTTCCCACATCCTGCAAGAGGAGCATTCCAACATCCTGCCTGGCATATTCTCCAGTCTGAACAAAAAAAAAAGAAAAACTGAAACTTACCAGAACCTACCCTCGCCTGTGCTTGTTTCTTGCCGAGGCCTGATTGAGCCAAAGCTGTCCCACTCCAACGATGGCCGCTGTATAGGGCTGTCTTCCTTTTAAACCTTGGTGCGCTACGTCACACGCCTGCGCAGCCTAGCCTCTTTCCCCCGATCAGTTAAAGAAAGAAAAAACGACCTTCCCTCCACAATGCTTCAGTCTTCCACTCTCAGCCTCTTGCTTCGATTGAAAACTACTCACAATACTCCAAGTGAGGCCTCACCAGTGCTTTATAAAGTCTCAACATTACCTCCTTGCTTTTATATTCTAGTTACCTTGAAATGAATTTGCCTTCCTCAACACAGACTCAATCTGCAAATGAACCATTTGGGAATCCTGCACAAGGGATCCCAAATCCCCTTGTTCCTAGATTTTTGTATTTTTTTCTCCATTTAGAAAATAGTCAACGTTAATTTCTTCTGCATGACCATATTCTTCTTGACACTGTATTCCTTCTGCCACTTCTTTGCCCATTCTCCTAATCTGTCTAAGTCCTTCTGTAGCTTCTCTACGTCCTCAAAACTCCCTGCCCCTCTACCTATCTTCGTATTGGCTGCAAACTTTACAACAAAGCCATCAACTCCATAACCCAAATCATTGACATATAACATAAAAAGAATCAATCCAACACAGACTCCTGTGGAACACCACAAGTCACCAGCAGCCAACCAGTAAAGACTAGCTTTATTCCCACTCTTTGCTCCTGCCAATCATCCAATGCTTTATCCATAATAGATCTTTCCCTTAATACCATGGGCTCATAGCTTGTTAAGCAGGCTGATGTGTGGCTCCTTGTCAAAGGCCTTCTGAAAATCGCAGTATGAAAAATCAACCAATTCTCCTTTGTCTATGCTACTTGTTATTTCTTCAAAGAATTCCAACAGATTTGTCAGGCAAGATTTTCCCTTACATCAGACCATAAGACAGGAGCAGAATTAGGCCAATCAGTCTATCGAGTCTGCTACGCCATTCCATCATGGCTGATACACTCAAACCCATACATCTGCCTTCCTGATCAATCAGGAAATTTTTGCTTTAAAGATACCCGCAGTCTTGGCTTCCACCGGTAAATTAACCTTGTGGGAGTCTTGCATGAGGATTCTTAAATCCATTTGCACTCCTGATGCTTGAATTTTCTCCCCATTTAGATAATATTCTGGGCCAACCGATGCAGATTGGGGGCCCACTTCATCAAGCACCTCTGTTCTGTCCGCGACAACAGACAGTTTCTCCCGGTTGCCATCCACTTCTTCAACTCTGCTTCAAATTCCCATTTGGATATGTCCATACATGGCCTCCTCTACTGCCATGATGAGGCCAAACTCAGGTTGGAAGAACAACACCTTATATACCGTCTGGGTAGTCTCCAGCCCCTTGGCATGAACACTGAATTCTCCAACTTCTGGTAATTCCCTCTCTCTCCCTTCCCCCATCCCAGTTTCCCTCTGCCTCCTCTTCCAGCTACCTATCACCTCCCTCATGGTTCCACCTCCTTCTACTACCCATAGTGCTTTCCCCTTACATTCCTTCTTCACGTTTTCTGCTTATCCCTCCCCCACCCCTTGGTCTTTCCTCTTACCGGTTTTTCACCTGGCACCTACCAGCCTTCTCCTTCCCACCACCTTCTTTATAGGGCCCCGCCTCCTCCCTCTTCAGTCCTGACGAAGGGTCTCAGCCCGAATTGTTGACTGTTCATTTCCACGGATGCTGCCCGATCTGCTGAGTTCCTCCAGCGTGCTGTGTATGATAAATAATATTCTGCACTTCTGTTCCTTTTACCAAAATGCATTATCATAATTTCCCAATACTGTATTCCATCTGCCACTTTTTTGCTCATTGTTCCAATCTGTTCAAGTCCTGTTGCAATCACATTGCTTCCTCAGCACTAACTACCCCTCCACCCATCTTTGTATCATCCACAAACTTTGCCACAAGGCAATCAATTCCATTATCTAAATCACTGACAAACAATGTGAAAAGCAGCGGTCCCAATACTGACCCCTGAGGAACACCACTAGTCACTGGCAGCCAACAAGGCCCCCTTTATTCCTACTCACTGCCTCCTGCCTGTCAGACATTCTGCAGAATTTGTGTTTTCAAACCATGGCTTTCACTCACTGTCCTGGTCCTGAATGGCTTAACTTGTCCTGTCCCTCCACACCTCCAGGGTAGTCTGCTGCATTTTTCTTGAACAGTAGCCCATTTCAGCACCAGTTTTCACCACCCAGCTGAACTTGTTCTTATACTGAACAATAATCTCAGCTCCACACACTTTCTCCTTGTCAAAAGACGTGCCTATGAGAAATACCATTAGCCCAACTCGTTCGGCACATCAAACAATTCCTATTTCAATCCGTCCCCTCAGTTCCCAAAGAGTGGGCTAAAGTTCTTTCAAAACTCATGGTATCTCATGACAGCGAGGTTACTGTGCCAAAACAGCTTGTCTTTATGGTTTTATCAGTAGAATCAGATGTTTATCTCCTACTGCAAAGATCAATAAAATACACACTGATGGCCTCGAAGAAGTGTTACGCTCTAAACTGAACACAAACAATCCTCTGGCTCTTTTTCCTGGTGTTCTGTCCATTACCAATCACTTTATAAGGGCGACATAGTAGCGTAGAGGTTAGCACAACATCAATGTTCCTCATAATTTTTTCTCAGCTGCACAGACCCGCCATTGCTCTGAGCAGGAAATTTTTGACACAGCTTGAAAACTGTGTGGCACTTTAATTTTTTTTGTAATATGAATTTTGTGAATATTTGTAAAGAAAACTGAAAAAAATCACACTTTCCATTTGATTGAAGATATAATAAAATACGGTACAAAAAAAGGAAACCTTTCACATTTTGTAACTACTTTCTCATGTGTCTTTATTCCAGCTGTGCAATAGCACAGTCTATGTGCGCGGCAGCATTTCAGTTGAGGCACGACTGTGCAACCGAGCAGTTTGAAGGGAACTGTGCGCAACACTTTCCAGTGCCAACTATAAGACCAGGGTTCGATCGCTGCTGTTGTCTGTTGACACAAACAACACATTTCACTGTATGCTTTGACGTACATGTGACAAAGTTAAACTCTAATCTTTAAAAATGTGATTTTTCCATTCTACTGTTTGAAGATCTTGTGACCATATTTGGTAGCTCCATTCCCTGCATTAGACAGTGACTGTAGTTACAGGAATTCTTTCTCAGGAAACGTGCTCTAAAAGATGAGTTAGTGTTAAGAATTGTAATAACAGTGAGTCCAGATGGTCTCAATCTGAAACACCACATTTCCTTACACAGACGCTACCTGATCTGCTGAGTTCCACAAGCATTTTGTGTGTTGTTCCAGATTCCAGCAATGTCACCAATGCAATAACAATGGATCCTCATAGAGGGATCAGAAGTGGAAAGAGTGAGCAGCTTCAGGTTCCTGGTTGTCAAGATCTCTAAAGATCTAACTTGGTCCCAACATATTGATGTAGTCATAAAGAAGGCAAGGTAGCAACTATATTAGGAGTTTGAAAAGATTTGGCATGTCAACAAATACACTCAAAATTTCTTTTCTTTTGTTATTTATTTTTTATTGAAGTTCATCATCAAACAAACATTTCCATAAGATGTCTTTCAGATATTGTACATATATAACTTTATGACATATACCACAAATCTCCACATAATATTTATCTGAGGTATACACTTAATAGAAAAGAGAGGAAAGAAAGAACAAGTGAAAGGAGAAAACTATGTACAAGTAGAGTGTTTTTTTTTACAACATATTCATTGATTTGTGAGAATAAAATCAGGCCTATGAGATGTTATGTAGTTAAACCATTTTTCCCAGTATGAATCAAATTGTTCCAACCTATGATTTGATATGAAGATGCTGTTATCTTCTCCATTTTGTGAACGCCCATTCTAATTTCCATTCATGCATTTAAGGTTGAGCTGTCCTGTGATAACCATTTCCTAGTAAGAGCCTTTTTAACCAGCCACCAACAGTATACACATTATATATTTATCTATTTTCAACCATTCTTGAGGTATATACCCAAAACATATGCTCTTGCTTTCTAAGGGTATTTCACATTTAAAGACGTCTTGTAGGGCACTGTGTATCCCACTCCAATAGTCTTTGATAATGGAGCATTCCCAGAAAATATGATAATGGTTTGCAGTTTCCACAATTTCTCCAGTGTTATGACCTCAGCCCCCTCCTTTGGGAGAATCGCAAGAGAGAGAGAGAGCCCTCGGGCAAAGTGGGCTGGTCACTCAACAAGACAAAAGCCTCGGACATAGCCATTGTCTTGGGAGACACCTTTGTGGGATAAGGAATTGGCCTACGTGCAAAATCTCAGGGCAATGTGAGATGGGTGATGGGTGAAGGATTGCCTCGCCCCCCCCCCCCCCCCACCCTGATGGACATCTACAACCCTGCCAGTCCAGATAAAAAGGTGGGCTGCCGAGGCGGGGCCTCAGACGCACCAAGGAGACACCAAGGAAGCACGATACCGATTCCCGTGGGAGCGGGAAGCCATTTTGAAGGAAGCCACGTGCGTTAGATTCCGAATTTTGAATCTGTGGCTGGAACCAACGGAAGACCGCTTTTAACTAACAACGGGGAAGCCTGCTCCCCTGATTCCAAGGATTTGCTCCGTAAAGACAACGGGCAAGTGTTTATCCTTTCTCAACCATCTCTCTCTCTCCACAACGTGAAACCCCAGCGGTTCCCAAAAGGGAAAAGCCTGCAGACTTCTGAGTGACTCTTTATATTTCAATTGGACTCAGTATTATCCCCTAGACAACGATAGAGCTTATTTCTGATTGATTATTACTATACCTGTGCTGTAGATTGAGTAGTGACGACTTATATTAGCTGAATGTTTGTATTAATCTTACTTTTGTGCCCCTTTATAAATAAAAACGTTTAAAAATAGTACCATCAGACTTCAGCAGACATATCTATCTTTGCTGGTAAGTGACTCAGTTACGGAGTTTGTAACACCAGCAAACAGGGGGGTTACTATCATAATGGGATTTCTGAGCGGATGTAGTATCTTATCAAGTCTTTCCATCCCAACTCCCTCCATTTCTGTGAACTGGTACACTTCCATTGATATCTCCATATTATTATCCATTCTTCCTCAGATACAATTATCCCTCCTTCCTTCTCCCATTTTGTTTTAATGTATGAAGTTGAATGTGTTTTAAGATTTGACAAACCCTTATACAAGCTTGAAAAGATTCTACTGCCGTATCTGAATTATATGCTTTTCTAAATAGTTCTATCAAACATGTTCTTGCCTTGGTTACATTTTTAACCATCCTATTAACATATTGTCGCATCTGTAAATACTGATATAAGTTTTGTTTTTCTAATGTGTTTCTCTTTAAGCATTTCAAAACTGAACAGTGTTCCTTCATTCATTATATTGCAAAGAACTGTTATTCCTTTATTCCAGTTATTCCAGACTGTTATTCCAGTCCTTAAATCTAGCATCCAGTTCATTCGGCGTAAAATCCGAGTCAAATGCACACCATTTAAGAATTGCGATATCTCCCTCTAGTTTATATTCTTTTATAATAATTTTCTATATTTTAAGAGTCCATTTCACCCATGGGTTATCAATAGTATTTATGTACCTTTGTAAGTCGTTGTCAGCTATAATTGCCTGTATGGGGATGGTAAGTATCCCCTCCTCAATGTTTTTCCATTGAGCGTCATATGATGGGTTACACGAACATATCACAACTCTCAACTGTGCTGCAAAATAATAATCCCTAAGAGAAGGTAGGCCCCATCCCCCATTTTCCTTGGCTAATTGAAAAGTTTTGAGACAAACTCTCGGCGTTTTACCTTGCCAAATAGATCTGGATAACATTTTGTTCCATTCATTGAATTCATTTTGATTAATGTCCATTGGTCGGGTCTGCAAGAGACCCTAGTCTGGGCAGTATATTTATTTTAATAGATTTAATCCTTGAACTGAGACTAAAAAAAGGAATCAGATTCCATCTTGTTATATCTTCCTTAACTTTTTATATATAGGCTGATAATTGCATTCTGATAATTTTGCCAAATCTTTTGGCATAATGATACCCAAATATTTGAAAGACACTGTCTGCCATGCCCAGGGATATCTACTTTCAATTTTTCTTGGTGGGCTATAGTTATATGAAAGTAATTGGGTTTTATCTATGTTGATCTTGTATCCTGATAATTGACCATGTTGTTCCAAGGATAGCATCAATTTAGGTAAAGAGTATGCTGGTTTCCCTGTATAGATCAAAATGTCACCTGAGTAACAGGCCAATTTATGCTGTCCCTTTCATAGTAATTCCCTTGACATCTTCATTTTGCCTGATGGTTCCAGATATAATGTGAAGAGTAGCGGTGACCATGCACAACCCTGTCTCCATGCCCCTTTCCAGGGTAAAACTATTTGATAAATATCCATTGATTTTAATCCTAGCAGTAGGGTTGTCATATAGTGCCTGTATAATTTTAATAACCGTGTCATGGAAACCAAATCCATGCAAAACTCTGTAAAGAAAATTCCAATTAACTGAATCAAATGCCTTTTCAGCGTCCACGCTTATCACTATTGCTTCGATTTCATTTTGTATATGATCCATAATGTGAAGTGTCCTTCGTATAATGTCTTGAGTCTGGCGTTGTCATATAAAACCTGTCTGATCGTTACGTATCAGGATGGGTAGAAACTCCTCTAATTGTTTGGCCATGATGGAGGTAAATAATCTATATACATTAAGAACGGATATTGGTCTAAATGACCCGCATTACATTGTATCCTTGCCTTCTTTCTGTATAGCTGAGATCATCGCTTCCTTCCAGCTGGGTGGCATTTGTGCCTTTTTTAGAGCCCAGTTCAGTGTGGGGAGTAAAACAGGAATTAACTCATTTTTAAATTCTTTGTACCACTCTGCCGTATACCCATCTGTTCCTGGTGACTTGCTTAATTTAAGCCTACAAATTGCAGCTTTTAGTTCAACTTCAGTTATGTCAGCAGTCATCGTTCTATTTTGTTCTTTGCTTAAAGTGGGTAACTCTAGCGAATTCAAGGTGTCAATTTGGGTTATGCTTCCCCCTGGAACTTTGGAATACAGCGTTTTGTAAAACACTTCAAAAGCTCCTTGAATTTCACTTAGCTTATTTTTTTTTTATCATTTTCGTTCTTGGATCCCTAATTCTATGAATTGTATTTTCTATCTTTTTTCCCCCAGTTTCCATGCCAGTATTTTCATAGACTTAGATCCAATTTCATAATGTCTCTGTTTCAGAAACATTAAATTTTTCCTGATTTCTTGCATGGCCAAACTATTAATTTCATTCCTAATTTTTTAAATTTCCTCTAATGTATCCTGTGCCAAATTCAATTTGTGCTTATTTTCTAGTTCTTTCAGCCTATTTTGTAATTCCTCTAATGTTTTATTCCGTATATTTTTCTTATATGAAGATATCACTATAATTTTCCCTCTTAAAACATCCTTCAGAGTATCCCATAGAATGGGAGGTGAAACCTCTCCATTATCATTGAATTCTAAGTAAAGACCAATGTCTTTTTAAATTTGTTCCTTAAAGTAGGGATCATTGAGTAGACTTGAATTTAGTTTCCAAACAGTATTCTTTGGTTGTAGGTCAAAATCAACAGACATATAGGTGCATGGCCACTTACATCTATTGTCCCAATTCCACAGTTGTTTATTTCGTCTTTGTCTTTTCCAAATGTTATGAAATAGTCTATTGGAAGAGTCTAACTTTGGTTTTAATTGTAAATTTAAGTCTCCCCCACATATCAGGAGACCTGTTTCCATTACCATAATATTAGCAATTTTCTGAAAGAAACTAATATCACTTCTCTGTATTCAACAGAGTAACTGAATTTCCGTCTATATTCCCCATTACCAGAATATATCTGCCCTGTTTATCTCCCATTTCAAATACTTTTTCAAAATTTAGCTTGCCTGAGATAAGAATAGCAACTCCTTTCCTATGTCCTGATTTATATGAGGAGAAAAAAAATTAGTGAAGCCCATTCTCTTTAGTTTTTCAAGTTCATTATCACTTAAGTGAGTTTCCTGTAAATATACTACATGGGCTTGTTCTTTTTTCATTTTGGATAGGATTCTACTACATTTGATTGAATTTAACAGCCCATTGACATTAAAAGAATTTTACTTTGTCCTTAGCCATGTGTATTTATCTGTCAATATATCGTTGAGATTAGCAGAATAAAACTTAATCGATCTACTCCCTGAACAAATAAGAACCAAGAAATGTGAATAATAGAAAAACAGGCAACAAAGGTGTGATTCCAAGGCTGAGGTCTCTAGTAGATGACCCTGGGTTGAGCTAGAGGAAACGTCTAGCTGTGGGGGATAGCCCCTCCTACCTGTGAGTTGAGGGCCCCCATTGCGCTACCCATAAAAGTAAGTGAACAAATCTATATCCATTACACAGAAAAGATTTCCCTGTGTATTACTCCCATATACATATTCTTATTTAGGTGGGGAAAAGAAGTGAATGAACGAATAAAAAATAATTAAGTAATATAAAATCCACATTATACTAAGTATTTCCTGAGATAGGTATAGCACCATCTATATTTGCTTCCGTTTAGCTTATCAACATATTTAAAGTTAGCCAAACCTTATGGCTCTTCTGGGGGGGGAGGGTTGTCTTTCGAAAACTCAGTCTCTTCCTGATATATTTCTCTCACTCTCCTCCCATCCCCTGCTTTCTCGATTCTCTATTTTCCAAGCAGAGCGGGATAACTGCTCAGCCAGGCTTTCCCTCAGTTTGATCTCGCTGACGGGCAACCCTCTGGCCTTCATGTCTGCGGTTGCCACTTCCACTGTCTGATGTAGTTGCACCCCATCTTCATAAATTGCTTGCAGTTTAGCAGGGTACGGAGTTATCTAATCTTTCCTTGCTTTAATATCTGCTTTACTGCAAAGTATTCTTTACGTTTCTGCAGGACCACCGGGGAGTAATTTTGATTGAAATATATTAATTTCCTGTCCAAAAACACCCTCTTCTTTCCCCAGGCCCTTCGTAGAATCTCCGTCTTGGTATTTTATTGAAGGAATCTAATTACTATTGAGCGTGGCTTATCTTCTCTGTCTCTAGTAGGCCGTGGGACGAGCGCACGATGCACCCTCTCAATTTTAAGCTCCATAGTTGAAGGAATCTCCAGCGTGTCCCGTAGCAACTTTCGTGCAAACTCCATCATAGCCAAACCCTCCACTCCTTCGAGAACATTGTATATCCCGATATTTTTCCGCCGTGATCTTCCCTCCTGGTCAAACAGTTTACTTTCTTGTTGATTTAATATTTTTATTGTCTTACTTAGTATCCATTCCACGTTTTGCATGCGATCTTCCACCTTCTCAAAAAATTGTCTATTTTTTGATTGACATTGGTAAGCTCTGTCTTGATATCATTTAGTTGCTGTTTTATCTTTTTGGAACTCCTGTATCTCTTCCAGAATTTTTATCATATTTGCCGCTTCACCTGAACGAAGCCCATCGTCAGCCTCGCAACAACGCATTCGGGTAGGAGAGCCGCTCGCTGTACCCCTCTCGTCCACAGGCTCCGCAGTGATGCCTTTTTCATCTTCATTCTTTTTCCACATTCTTGCCCCCCTTGTCAATTCAGGTATTTTCGGAAGATCTTATAATTGATGGATTAGCAGAGCAAAATATGCGTTTTTCCGGAGGAGCTATTGACTTAAGCTGCCATTCTGGACGATGACATCACCGGAACCCCTTCACACTCAAAACTTCTATAGTTGTACTGTGCAGAGCACTCTGACAGGCTGCATCACTGTCTGATATGGAGGGGCTACTGCACAGGACCAAAAGAAGACACAGAAGGTTGTAAACTTAGTCAGCTCAATCTTGGGTACTAGCCTACAAAGTACCCAGGATACCTTTAGGGAGCAGTGCCTCAGAAAGGCAGCATCCATTATTAAGGACCTCCTGCACCCTTTTCTCACTGTTACCATCAGGTTAGGAGGTATAGAAGCCTGAAGGCACACACTCAGCGATTCAGGAACAGCTTCTTCCCCTCTGCCATCCAATTACTAAGTGGACATTGAATCTATGGACACTACCTCCTTTATTTTTTAATATACAGTATTTCTGTTTCTGCACAATTTAAAAAACCTATTCACTATACATAATTGACTTACTTGTTTGTTTATTTTTATTTTTATTCTCTCTGCTAGATTAGGTATTGCATTGAACTGCTGCTGCTGTTGATAAATTGCATGTCACATGCCAGTGATAATAAACTCGACATTGATTCTGACATTTCAGAGGATACATCTTGGGTCCAGCACATAAGTGACATTACGTAGTGCCTGTACTAAGAATTTTGTCAAAATTATAGATGACATGCCAAATCTGTGCAAACTTCTATCAATGTGGAGTGGAGAGTATCCTGACTGCATACATCACTACCTGGTATGGAAACACCAATGCTCTTGAACTGAAAAGCCTACAGAAAGTAGTGGCTATATCCTAGTCCATCACAGATAAAGCCCTCCCCATCACTGAGCACATCTACATGGAGCACTGTCACAAGAAAGCAGCATCCATCATCAGGTCCCCCCAACGCCCAGGCCATACTCTCATATCGATGCTGCATTGATGATGCATTAAGATGGCATTGATGAATCTCAGTGGCTGATGGCCAATGAAACAAGGAAAATAACTAAATACAAACAGGAGAAAATCTGCAGATGCCAAAGGATCTCGGCCTGAAATGTCTCTTTTCCATAGATGCTGCCGCCTGCTGAGTTCCTCCAGCATTTTGTGTGTGAAACTAAATACTTTGTTAATCACTCTTTTTCTGGCAAACAATCATTGCAAGCAATCGTCTGTAACTTCCCTTTGGCAATTTGAAGTGGCAGAACCGAGGAGAGGAGAGGCATCGTTGAGAGCAAGGAAGACACGAATTTGATCAATTTAATTGCCAGGCCAAATTGGAAAGGTTGGGTACAGGGCGAATCGCGGCAGCGGGGTCCAGGTCCCAGAGTCTCTGAACCCGAAGTTTGGAGGATGATTTATGTGCCAGGACAGATTGAAAAGATCAGCCCAAGGCAAGATTGAGGCTGGTTATACTCACTGCTCCACTCTGCATTGAACTAAGGGTCCATGGACAACTCTCTGCAGAATTCAGTTCCAAACTCTATTCGCTTGCATTTATTGTTTGCATGATTTGTGGGTTTTTTTTCCTGCACCTACGGTGTTTGACAGTCTTTTTAAATGGGTTCTTTTGGGTTTCTTTGTTTTGTGACTCTCTGTTAGGAGACAAATCTCAAGGTTGTATAATGTATACATACTTCTGATAAATGTATGTTGAACTTTGCTATCAGGAACTCACACCACTGGGCACAGGAACAGTTATTACCCTTTAACCATCAGGCTCTTGAACCAGAAAGAATGACTTCACTCACCCCATCACTGAACTGTTCCTACAATCTATGGTCTCACTTTCAAGGAATTTTCATCTTATGTATTCAATATTTATTGCTTATTTATCTAAGACTATTATTTTGTTTTTTTTCTTCTTTTTGATTTGCAGTTTGTTGTCTTTTGTACATTGGTTGTAAACAGTCTTTCATAGATTCTATTGTATTTCTTTGTATTTACAGTGAACGCCTGCAAGAAAATGAATCCAGGGTGTACAAGGTGACATGAACATTCTTTGATAATAAATTAAGTTGAACTTTGAACTTTTTGGAAAACTTGTTTATGTAAAGTTGACTCAAATGAATGCTAGTGGAGGGAGGTAATACACACAGCAGCGCTTAAACTGTCAATACTGTCAAGATATGGGCAATCAGCAATGTATACAGCAGCAAGAACCGACCTTTAGAGCAAGTGGCAAAACAAAATAAAGGCTGTACTCACCTCTCAGTGAGAACAAATCCATTGTCAACGATCACTGGCACTTTCTGCATTGGGTTCAGTTTAGTGAATTCTTCACTCTTATGCTCACCTGAGCAAATTAAATACATGGGGTGCAATGAGAGCAAGGAAAAATTAAATCCAGAAAGAGCAGGACTTCAGAAAGTTACAGAAAATTAGAATAATGTCCAGAGAGCAGGAAAGGGGTATTATTAAAACCCGAAAAGCCATTGCAGGGAGGGGAGAAGGTTGGGGGGGGGGGGGGTGAGTGCACGGGGGGAGGGTTGGAGAGGGGGTTTAGGGGGCAGGGGGGTTGGAGGAGGAATCAATCTAACTCATTATAACATTGTGTACCTTCACTGCACTTTCTCTGTAACTGTTCCACTTCACTCTGTTACTGTTTTAAAAACAGATCTGGGGTATTCCCAGTGTACATGACAAATGAGCTTTTCTTGGGCTTCCAGCCTGGTACAGGTATCAGTTACAACTGACATTTTGATGACAAACTCATCAGGGATCTTCATCAGGGATGTTACCTGGGCATGTCTAGGCTGGTGGGATTTAGATCCTCTTTATCTGTCCCTCACGATCGGTTAGTTCTCATCCAGTCCCACTTTGTTTACAATCAATTCCAGTTCTTAAGGCTTTGTCTTTATTAAAATTCTTTTCCTTGTGTTTTATTTCAATGGCTTCCTTTGACCTACATGAGCAGTGATCTGAACTTCCTTACGGGTTTGTGGATGCTTTATTGAAGAAATCTGGGCTGCCAGCAGACATATCCACGACATTTCTGCCTCAGGTGCCAGTACCACCAAGACTTTATGAGCTCCCTAAGCATATATGTCAAACTCAAGGCCCGCGGACCAAATCTGGCCCGCGGTGTAATCATCTTTGGCCCGCGAGATAATATCTAATTACTATTAAAGCTGGCCCCAGTAATCGAAGCGCCTATGGCGTATGATATGGCTAATGCTGAGTTTATTCAGGTACCAGGTTTTCAGGGTTTTTAGTGTTTATTCGGAAGTCTTGCTCGGCAGTCTTCTTCATAAGAAACGGAATTTGTAAAGTGAAACACTTTGTAGTTATAGCAGAGACTGAGACACATGAGAGCAGGCTGGAAAAACGGAGGCAACGAAAGCTGCGTTCGCACGCGTCCGACTGATCCGGCCCGCATGAAGCTGCATTTTGCTCAATCCGGCCCGTGACCTAAAATGAGTTTGACACCCCTGATTTACAGGGAGGTTCCCCCCAAGGCCTATCATCAATGGCATAGATTCTGTGACTTACTATCTCACTAAGCATTTAATGACTATGTTGTCTCCCTTTGTTGGGGGCTGTGAGTATCACATCACAAATTCAACTGACTTCGTAAAAACAATAACCACCATTCACCTGAACCTGGAAGACATAATGGTCTGTTTTGACATGGGGTCCCTGTTCATGAGAGTTCCCATGCTCCTCCTGTGGTCAAGGTCTGATAAGGATACCATTGACCTTTTTGTACTCATTCTTGCATCAATGTACTTCCTCTATAAGGAGAGCAATTATGAACAAGCAGACAAAGTTTCTGTGGGATTACCCTGGTCGTCAGCTACTGCTAATTTCTACATGGAGGACTTTGAGGAGAGGGCATGAGTTCATCACCCTTACACCCCAAATGCTCCTACAGATACATCGATGACACCTTTGCAGTGGGGCCTCTTGGACTCCAGGCACTCCAACAGTTCCATGACCATCTGAACTGATATATCCAAACATTCAGTTTATGATGGAGATGGCAAAGACTGGCTGCCTCCCATTCTAATATGACAGAAACTGGACATGGCGTCTATCGTTAACACACACAAACACAGACTTAGACCTCAACAATAACAGCCACCATCACACCTGCCAACATACAGTGGTTCTTTCTACTTTGATTAACCGTATGAAAATTATTTCAGACCCGAAGTCTCCATGAGGAAATGATGCACGATGTTCCTAACGAAATGGCTACAAGGCAAGGAAATCAATCGGGCTCTCAAAAGGGCTGAAGGGAAAACCAGAAATCAAACAATGAGGAACCCGTTGCTACCCCGTCTTCCCTATATTTCCACATTCTGGAAGGATCACCAGGATCCTGATGAAATTCTAGATTAATACCATTCACAAACCTGTAAGGAAACTCAAATCACAGTCAAAGATGACCTGGGACTCAGGAAAGCTGCCGGTTACAGAATTCCCTGTGAATACGGATCAGTGTACAATCGGCCACTGGGGAAACCTGCATCAAGGAGCACAGGAGGTGTATCCATTTGGGCTACCTGGAGAAATCGACGGTAGCAGAACATTGCATTCACAATGGCCATTGATTTACTTCAACAGCACAAAACTACTATGCAGTGCCAATGGCTGTTGGGACTGCCTGGTGAAGGAAGCCATTGAAATAAAGCTGGAGGAAAAGAATTTTAACAAAGACAAAGCTCTAGCTCTAAGAAAGAACTGGAATTCAATTGTAAACAAGATGGAAGAGTGGAAACCTGATCGGATGAGGACTAACCAATCAGGAGGGACGGACGACGGGGGTATAAATATCATCAGACAAGCCGTGCCCAGGCAACATCCCTGATGAAGATGGCAAAGTTTCTCATGGAAACATCGGTTATAATCAATACCTGTACCCGGCTGCAAGCCCGTGAAGAATTTATTTGTTATTGTTATTGTTGTAATTAATTGATCTGTATGAAGTGTGCAAGATAAGCTTTTCATTGTACCTCAGTACGTGACAATAATAAACCAATTTGCCAATTCACATTCTGTACTCTGACCCCACCTCAATGCCCACATTTTTCCTTCTCTCTGACACTCAACATCCTGTCGTCCGTTCTGATTCTTAATCAGCCATTTCCGTCTCTCCCGAGGACTGGATAAGCACAACACAGAAAATAAAGAACAGATTTCGTGTACTGATGAAGGGACTCGACACGAAATATCGACTGTACTCTTTCCATGGACGATGCCTAGCCTGCTGAGTTCCTCCAACATTTTGTGTGCGCTGCTTAGATTTTGTAACCACCTTGAAGCCTTTGTTCAACTCACAAGGACAGTCGTGAGCTTTCAGTTGCCCGTTGCTTTAATTCCTCGTCCTATTCCCATCTATGTTCTATGTATTGTGTATTCACAACGTTTAATAATGCCATAATTGACATCTGCCCGGGACCAGTCTGACACCCAGGATACAGGCGACACAGGCGACCCCAGCGTTTCAAGAGGGCGACATTCCCGGAAAATATCTCGACGCGAAAACATCTCAGCTGTACATGTGACAAGAAATTAGAACTGAAGAAAAAGTGTGAATTTCTTTACTTTTTTTATATCCAGTATTTGCAACTTTAAACACGGTTATTTTCTCACTTTCCTAGTCCTGGTATCAAACTGCTGTTTGAGCTTGCTCTTTACTCCCTGAAGCGTTCAGAGGAGCAAGTGCAAGTTGTCAAACATCCAGCCAGTGCAACACAGGGGCCTAATTTCATTCAACACACACAAAATGCTGTGGAACGCAGCAACAGCTACAGGAAGAAGTACAGTCGACGTTTCGGGCAGAGACCCTTCGTGAAGACTAACTAATTTCACTCCTCACCTCTCCGGAGCGCCACCGGCCTTTCAACATGTGGAATCCCGGTAACTTTAAGGAACATGAGTACGGCTCTGGAGGGCTGGGACAGGAGGTCGTAGTAAACACGCAGGGGGAGCCGAGAAGCCATGGTTATCGGAAGCTTTGTAGCAAGTGCCCACTCTCCGACCCAGACAATTAACTTGCAACATATATTCTGCTGAAATTATCAAAAAGTGGCGATACGTCAGAGTATTATTCCGCCCAGCCACACTCGCAGACACCACAGTGGCGCACAGATACAATCAAACTGCCCGGGAACAAATCTGCGCCCCAGCATTTTAAGAAAGTTGGAATTGGTTTATTAACACAAGAGATTCTGCAGATGCTCGAAATCCTAAGTAATACACACAAAATGCTGGCGGGACTCAGCAGTTCAGGCAGCACCTATGGAAATAAATACTCGACATTTAGGTCCTTCATAAAGACCTTCATCGTGCTGGGAATTGGTTTATTATCGTCACGTGCAGGGAGATAAGGGGTTGTCTTACATACTGCTCATAGAGATCAAATCGTTACACAGTGCAGAATAAAGTAAAAGAGTGCTATGGAGATTTAAAGCTGTAGTTTTAGGTAAACACACTCAAGACAGCTTTTGCTCTATGTATGGGTTCATTAGTAACAGTATCTTTTTATGTCTTGCACCGTACCGCTGCCGGAAACCAACAGATTTCACGACATACGTCAGTGATAATAAATCCGATTCTGATCTTCCCTCTGTCTGTGGCCTCATGAGCTGTTACACCAAAAGGCCCAGTGCACCCTTATCTTCCATCTGGGCACGATGCACCCTGCGAGATTCAATATCGAATTGTGCAACTTTAAGG
This sequence comes from Hemitrygon akajei, assembly GCF_048418815.1. Lineage (NCBI taxonomy): Eukaryota > Metazoa > Chordata > Chondrichthyes > Myliobatiformes > Dasyatidae > Hemitrygon > Hemitrygon akajei. Next base: position 45,631,838 of record NC_133137.1, on the reverse strand, counting down.
AATTCGTTCTATCCACCGGGATTTAAACTGGCCATTTCTATTTCCGCTCAGTTCTTTTTCTACTGGTAGAGCCTGGTGCGCAGGACACTTCCCACCCACAGCCTCACTGTTAGCAAAGTATTAGAGACGTAGGGCCTCAGTATAATCGCGGAAAAAAGCCTGCAAGTGCGAGATCTCTGACATAAAACCACATCTATTAGGAAATCCAGGTGTCCAGGTCTCCTGCCTCAGCAAGGACCTGGACCCATGCAATTTGCCTATCGCCACAATAGGTAAACGGCAGATGCAATCTCAATGGCTAGACACACGGCTTTAGACCACCTGAACAACACAGATACCTACGCAAGGATGCTGTTCATCGACTGTAGCTCAACATTTAATACCATCATTCCCACAATCCCGATTGAGAGTTTCAGAACATAGGCCTCTGTGCTGTCTACCCTCAAACCTAATCCTAAGGTCCTAAGGGGCACACACCCCCACAAACTCGATGACGTGTAAGGAGGAGCAAGATCTAATAAAGGTAAATGTTGGACCTGGTTAATGAAAGCGTGGGCCAGATCAAAGTGGCAGGGTTGTGAGACACTGAACCTCTAGTGTCGAGATCAAGAAGCCCAAGAGGGCTGATGAAGAGCATCTTTGATGCGCTTCTGGATGAAGCACGTGACTCCATTCTTGAACTCGGAGACATCCTCATCATGGAAGACATTCCAGTCAACGTCATCAAAGCAATCCTACAGCACAGAGGCCGATTGGTCGGACCAGCAGTAGACGGTTTTAACTATGTCCACTTGTTAAAACAAGCATGTTTTAACTATGCTTGTATGTCGACAGAAGCAGGATCAAGGAGTGATGTGATTCTCCAAGCGCTGGTCGAAGGAGAGCTTGCAGAAGGAAGTGTAGCAGTGGTCAAGTGTGAAGAGGGAGCTTCACTGTCTTTCTTCTGGGAGTGTGTGTAAGGACAGTGTAGAGGGAACTTCACTGTTTCTACACCCAGGAGTGTATGATGGGATGGTACAGAGGGAGCTCCACTGTAGACCCAGGAACGTGTGAGGACAAAGTGAGATTCACTCTATGCCTGTCCTCGGAAGTGTGTGATTGGATGATGTGCAGGAACCACGACTGGTAAAACCTTCTTAAATTTATTGAATTAAGTTCAAAATGATGAAAATTGGGCAAATCAGAATCAGTTTTATTATCAACGGCATGTGTCATAAAATTTGTTAACTTAGCAGCAGTTCAATGCAATACATAATCTAGCAGAGAAGGGAAAATAATAATACAATAAAAAAATAAATAAACAAGTAAATAAATTAGTGTATGTATATTGAATAGATTTTTTAAAACGTGCAAAAATAGAAATACTGTATATTTTTTAAAAAGTGAGGTAGTGTCCAAAGATTCAATGTCCATTTAGGAATCAGATGATAGAGGGGAAGAAGCTGTTCCTGAATCACTGAGTGTGCCTTCAGGCTTATGTATCTCCTACTTGATGGTAACAGTGAGAAAAGGGCATGCCCTGGGTGCTGGAGGTCCTTAATAATGGATGCTGCCTTTCTGAAACACTACTCCCTGTCAAGAGGGGCCGGATGGACCCAAACGCAGGACGCAGGCACTGAAGTACTAGGGGGAGGACAGGATGGGGATGTCATGGCACTTAAGGGTAGCTGGGCTTCAGGCAGATAGAGTTCTGGCAGGCGGAGCTGAGCAACTCCCTAAGTCCAGGCAGGCAGAGCGGAGCGACTCCCGAAGTCCGGGGTTCCGGTAGGCAGGTAGACAGGTCCCCAGGGAGGCCCCGGCCCATTGGCCGGAACCGACCAACGGAGGCAAGGGGAAGGAATGGGCATAGGTCCAGGTCAACCAACACAACAGCCATGACAACGGGAAAATTCGAAAACGGCCGGCAGACAGCGCAACCGCGCGAAACACAAAACCGAGCGGAGAAGCGGGACCAGCGCATGAGAAGAAAGGTGGGAGAGCGGACCAACCTGTCAATACTGGTACAGGCAGAGAAGCATGCTGAAGAATAGGTCTGAGCCCGGACAGGATAGCAGAATGTGGAGACAAGTTCGGAGCCGGCGGGGAAACAGAACAAAACAACCAACAGTCTGATCCCAGTCCCAAGGCCCCTTATAAACACCTGCAGCTCAATGAGTTACAGGTGTGTCTCCTTGAACCAGGAGGGTCCTAACTAGATCACGGGTGACGGGAGGGACAACTGCAGGACCTGGAGTCCGGAGCCCCCGGACCAGATCAAAACCCGGAATGCGGTTCCAGGATCAGACCCTGACACGGGGGGCGGGAGGGAGGCAAAAGAGGTGGGGGCATGGCACTGTTGATTAGAGGTAGTGTCACAGCTGCAAAAAAGGTGGATGCCATGGGGGGATTGTCTAAGGAGTCTCTGTGGGTGGAGGTCAGGAACAGGAAAGGATCAACAACTTTACTGGGTGTTTTTTATAGACCACCCAATAGTAACAGGGATATTGAGGAGCAGATAGGGAAACAGATCCTGGAAAGGTGTAATAATAACAGAGTTGTCGTGATGGGAGATTTTAATCTCCCAAATATCAATTGGCATCTCCCTAGAGCGAGGGGTTTAGAGGGGATGGAGTTTTTTAGGTGTGCTCAGGTAGGTTTCTTGACACAGTATGTAGATAAGCCTATAAGAGGAGAGACTGTACTTGATTTGGTGTTGGGAAATTAACCTGGTCAGGTGTCAGATCTCTGAGTGGGAGAGCATTTTGGAGATAGTGATCATAATTCTATCTCCTTTACCATAGCATTGAAGAGAGATAGGAACAGACAAGTTAGAAAAGCGTTTAATTGGAGTAAGGGGAATTATGAGGATATCGGGCAGGAAATTGGAGGCTTAAATTGGAAACTGATGTTCTCAGTGAAAAGTAAGGAAGAAACGTGGCAAATTTGTGTGGAGTTCTGTATAGGTACGTTCCAATGAGACAAGGAAGTTATGGTAGGGTACAGGAGCGAAGGAGGATGAGAGGTAACGTGATATGATCGTGTGGATAGTCAGAGGCTTTTTCCCAGGGCTGAAATGGTTGCCACAAGAGGACACCTTAAGGTGTTAAGGAGTAGGTTCAGGGGTAAGTTTTTTTTACACAGAGAGTGGTGAGTGCGTGGAATGGGCTGCTGGCAACGGCGGTGGAAGTGGATACAGTAGGGTCTTTTAAGAGACTTTTAGACAGGTACATGGAGCTTCGTAAGATAGAGGGCTATAGGTAAGCCTAGTAATTTCTAAGGTAGGGACATTTTCAACTAACTTTGTGGGTGGAAGGGCCTGTATTGTGCTGTAGTTGTGATGTTTCTATGTTTCTATGAGCAGGATCTTGGGGAGGGGGGGAGGGAGGGGTAGGGACTGTCGATGTGTTGTGTTCAAACGCTACCTCAGAATGAGAGAGGAGAGGAGAAGGCCCGTAGATTTATGCGTGGGGTGAGACCGGGGCTGGCTGGTGGCTGGTGGACTGAAGAGAGGTGAAGCATGGTGGGTAAATGGAGCGGGTGGGGATGTTGGAGAGGGAAGGAGACAAGAGGCATGCAGACGATAATCAGGAGCATGGAGGCTACTGGTGTTGGTTTCCGCTCAGTAAGAAAGGAGATAGTGGGAAACTGAGGGAGAGGTGGTGGGCAGATGGAAGCAGATTGGGAGGAGGAATGAGTAGGTGAAATGTGGAGGGGGACAAAAATAGGAATGGGTTTTGATGAAAGGTAGTTGTGGGAGAAGGGATGAAAAAAAGGGGAGACAAGAGATTCATCAGGAAGGAGTGGGGTTTCGGCAGGTAAGAGTTGCTAGAAGTTGTAAAACTCAATGATTATTAGGATGTAGACCACCCTGACGCAGTACGAGACATTTTGAGTCTCAGAAAAAGATTCTGATGACCTCTCATAACCTTATGAGATATTGGCATTCCTCGAATTTATGTTTGGCCTCACACTAGCAGTGGAAGAGTTTGAGGATGGACAGGTTTTTGTGGGAATGTCATGGGGTGTTGAAATGGTCTATGTCTGGGAGCTTGGGATGGCAACTACAGACAAAGTGCAGGTGTTCTGTGAAATGGTCAGCTAGTCTACGTTTGGTCACGTCCGTGTAGAGGACTGCAAATTGTGATCCCTAAAATCAGCAGACGAGGCTGGAGGACATTACTTCCAACCCCCATTAGGAAGGTGTTAGTTCCCTCCATTTCTTTCTGATGTTGCCGGGACTGGAGCATCTGAGTTATAAGGAAAGACTGAATAGATTAGAACTTTATTTCCTAGAAAGTGGAAGATTGAGGGGAGATTTGACAGAGGTCTACAAAATTATAAGGGGTATAGACGGGGTAAATGCAAGCAGGCCTTTTCCACTGAGGTTTGGTAAGACTACAACTACAGACTACAGCTGGGTTAAGGGTGAAAGGCAAAAGGTTCAAGGGGAACATGAGGGGAAACACCTTTGTTCAGAGAGTGGTGAGAGTGTGGAATGAACTGCCAGCGCGATTTCGATTTCAATGTTTAAGGGAAGTACATATGGAGGGCTATGGCCTGGGTGCAGGTCGTAGAGTCAGAGAGTACAGTGAAGAAACAGGCCCTTCAGCCCATCTAGTCCAGGCTGAAACCATTTCAACTGCCTACTCCCATCAACCTGCACTGGGACCAGAGCCCTCCTATCATTCATGTACCTATCCAAACTTTTCTTAAGTGTTGAAATTGAGCTTGTATCCACCACTTGTGCCAGCAGCTCATTCCACAGTCTCACAATCCTCTGAGTGAAGAAGTTTCCCCTGATGTTCCCTTAAATTTTTCACCTTTCACCCTTAACCCATTACCTCTAATTCTAATCTCACCCAACCTCAGTGGAAAAATCCTGCTTGCATTTGCCCTATCTATAATTTGGTACTGTTCTATCAAATCTCCTCACAATCTTCTATGTTCTAAGAAATAAATTCCTAACATCTTCAATCTTTCCTTATAACACAGGCCCTCCAGAACTGGCAATATCCTTGTAAATTTGCTCTGTGCTCTTTCATCTTTCCGTATCTTTCTGTACATCTTTCCTCAAGAGACAGAGGCAGCATATATGAAACTCTTGATGGGCTGGGCAGGCTGCGAGCTGGTGTTTGACTCCACTCCATTTTGCTCCCATTGTTCACTAGTTAAAGCGATGAGGGAGATTGAAACATCGAGGCAAATGCAGAAGTTTGGAGATTACTTGGGTGTTCCAGTGCTCTGCAGTCTCCAAGATGATTCCAGGAGGCAGAAGCAACATGCCGAATCATAGAAACATAGAAAATCTACACCACAATACAGGCCCTTTGGCCCACAAACCTGCACCAACCATGTCCCTACCTTAGAACTACCTAGGCTTACCCATAGCCCTCTATTTTTCTAAGTTCCATGTAGCTATCCAGGAGTCTCTTAAAAGACCCTATCGTTTCCACGTCCACCACCACCGTCGGCAGCCCATTCCATGTACTCATCACTCTCTGCGTAAAAAACTTACCACTGACATCTCCTCTGTATCTACTTCCAAGCACCTTAAAACTGTGCCTTCTCATGCTAGCCATTTTAGCCCTGACTATCCACATGATCAATGCCTCTCATCATCTTATGCTCCTCTATCAGGTCACCTCTCATCCTCTGTCGCTCCAAGGAGGAAAGGACAAGTTTACTCAACCTATTCTCAGAAGGCATGCTCCCAAATCCAGGCAACATTCTTGTAAATCTCCTCTGCACCCTTTATATGGTTTCTACATCTTTCCTGTAGTGAGGCGACCAGGACTGAGCACAGTATTCCAAGTGGGGCCTGACCAGGATCCTATATAGCTACAACATTACCTCTTGCTCTTAAACTCAATCCCACGGTTGATGAAGGCCAATGCACTATATGACTTCTTAACCACAGAGTCAACCTGCGTAGCAGCTTTGAGTGTCCTATGGACTTGGACCCCAAGATCCCTCTGATTCTCCACACTGCCAAGAGTCTTACCACTAATGCTAATTTCTGTGATCGTATTTGACCTACCAAAATGAACCACCTCACACTTACCTGGCTTGAACTCCATTTGCCACTTCTCAGCCCAGCTTTTCATCCTATCAGTGTCCCCGCTGTAACTTCTGTCAGCCCTCCACACTATCCACAACAACCCCAGCCCTTGTGTCATCAGCAAATTTACTAACCCCTCCCTCCACTTCCTCATCCTGGTCATTTATAAAAATCACGAAGAGTAGGGGTCCCAGAACGGATCCCTGAGGCACACTACTGGTCACCAACCTCCATGCAGAATATGACATGTCTACAACCACTCTTTGCCTTCTGTGGGCAAGCCAGTTGTGGATCCACAAAGCAATGTCCCCTTGGATCCCATGCCTCCTTACTTTCTCAATAAGCCTTGCATGGGGTACCTTATCAAATGCCTTGCTGAAATCCATATACACTACATCTACGGCTCAGTCTTCATCAATGGTTTTAGTCATATCCTCAAAAAATTTAATCAGGCTCGTAAAGCATGACCTGCTCTTGACAAAGCCATGCTGACTACTCCTAAAAATATTATACCTCTCCAAATGTCCATAAATCCTGCCTCTCAGGATCTTCTCCATCAACTTACCAACCACTGAAGTAAGACTCACTGGCCTATAATTTCCTGGGCTATCCCTAATCCCTTAAGGGAACAACATCCGCAACCCTCTGATCCTCTGGAACCTCTCCCGTCCTCATTGATGATGCAAAGATCATTGCCAGAGGCTCAGTAATCTCCTCCCTCGCTTCCACAGTAGCCTAGGGTACATCCTGCCCAGTCCCGGTGACTTATCCAACTTGATGCTTTCCAAAACTCCAGCACATCCTCTTCCTTAATATCTTCATGCTCAAGCTTTTCAGTCTGCTGCAAGTCATCCCTACAATTGCCAAGATTCTTTTCCATAGTGAATACTGAAGTAAAGTATTCATTGAGTACCTCTGCTATTTCCTCCGGTTCCATACACACTTTTCCACTGTCACACTTGATATATTCTTTTCCGCTGTCACACTTGAATGCACACATTTCCACTGTCACACTTGACATGTTCTCATGGTGAGAAGGCCGAGTGATGGGGCATAAGCCAATATTTGACATCATTTCAGTGATTAAAGCTTCCATTGTTCACTGGTTAAAGTGACGAGGGAGATTGAAACCTTGGAGCGAATGCAGAGGGTGAGCACCGGCTGCCTGCTTTTTGATCGCTACGTTATCAGAGAGGGGAGAGCCTGCCGATGTGATAGAGAATGTTGGCCAGGTTTTTGCATTTTAGATGTGGATTTGGACTATAGACTTCTTTTTCAGTCATTGTTGTTTATATTCTGTGTTTGTCACCTGATCATTCTTGCTTATTTTGCTTGCTGGGGATTTCGGGGTTGATGTGCCTGTTCCATTTTTGTTTTTTGTATGGGGAGGAGGGATTTGGGGGTTAATGGTTTGATTAGGGGCCTGTCTCTTCTTTCTTGGTTTCATGGCTACAGGGAGAAGAATTTCAGAGTTGTATACTTTGATAATAAATAAATGAATCTTATGAACTCTATACTAGCTGCTAACTTTCATGCCACATCCATGTGGGACTGTCCTAGTTGGCTTATTGTTCCTGCCTGCCCTGATGCACTGAACTGCACCCCATCCTGAGCCACCAGGCATTTTGCATATCCTTCATCATTTGCCCCAGCCCCCATCACCTCTTCTTCACTCTTCCTTTTGCAAAAAAAAGTCCATCCATTTCCACTCCACCAACATTCTCAACCCATCTCTCAACTTGTGCTGGTCCTGAAGAACTTTTTGACTTCTTTCTACCAGAAACAGTGTAGCCATGGTCACATCCACATGAATTAGCAATAGCTGTTTTTTCTGGGTGACATGGAACAGTCCCTGTTCTAAGCCTTCTCTGAGTGCACTTCCCAACTCTTTCTCATGTGAGTTAAGATTCATGTACCTTCTCATCCTGACCACAGATTATCAACAACATGACACTTTCTTTATTACCCACAACACTACTCCATACTCATGACCAAATTATCCACAGCCCTGCCTCTTACTTTGCAATATCAACCTGATGTGTATCTAGGGCAAGGTTTTCTAGTTCTGGATATCTCCCTCCCTCAGCACCCTACCACTGGACATTCCCTCCCTCTCTTCCTACCACTGAAGACAGACTGCACATTCAGATCTGACTTGTTAGGTCCAGTGAAGTTAGGTCCATATTTGGGTTGGTGACACATTAGTTAAAATATCCATTTTCTGAACTATTAATCAAAGTAAATCCCCTTGGCCTTGCCACATTAACTCCTCTACCACATTTTTGTCCCCTCACCTCACCTCATCTGCCTGCTCACACACACAATGCAGAATGTTGACAAAAGTTTACTTCACTAAACTCGATAAGCTGTCACAAGGGGGATGTGGAGACTGGACCCAAATGCAGGACACAGGCACTGAAGTACTAGGGGCAGGACAGGAACAACTAAAGGATAGAATAAGATGGGGAGACCATGGCATGCAACGGTGATCCTGGGGTTCAGAGAGTTCATGGTGAAGGCAGGACCCTGGCTAGGTTAAAGGATGGGTCTATGGGACAAGGAATGCCAGGAGGATAGCCCCCTGGACAGGCCACATTACTTCTGGGCAGGGCCCAGCCTCCCAGGCAGGAACACAGGGGCCTGGGCAGGTCACAGGGTACCTGGGCAGCATGCAAGATACCACCCATCAGAAGCAAGGGATAGGAAAGGGTCAGAGTCCTCCCACCGGGCAACAGCAGTCCAGCCTACTTACCAGACAGAAGCAAGGGATCAGAAGGGAGCTCAGTCCAGGGTGACTACAAGAACAGGCTTACAGAACTAGATGACTAACAGTGGGTACTCCAAGCCAGGCAAACTGGACAGAACAACATGCACAAGACAACACCACCACCAACTAGGCTCACTCACAGAGCCCCTTATATACACCTGCCAGCTGATAGACATCAGGTGCACCTCTTTAAGCCAAGTTGATCCTATTTGGACTTAAGGGTGGAAGGAGGGACAGCTACAAGACCCAGAGTCTGGAGTCCGAGGACCGGATCAAGACACAGAATGCGGGTTCCGGTTCGGACCATAACTTAAGCTGCTTTCTCAGAATTTCTCTCCACTAACTTTCATCCTGCTGACTATCTGTCTATTCTTGAGATTAAGTAACAAAGTAATGCTGGCAATGTCCCATCTTGCTTGGGAAGTGTAGACTATGTGTAATAACTTTCCATCCCTTTAAATTCCTGAGGGTGGGGTCCACCAAAAGTACAAGTCTTCGATATCTTGAGCCCAGAAGTAAAATAGTACAGCTTCTGGAATCCTGAAATAAAGACAAACTGCCCAGTTCCTCAACAGGTCAGTTGGTGGTTGCAGGAAGAAAAGTTATTCAATGAAGCAATGTTTTCCATTTCACTTTAATCTCACTTTCTTCATCACCAATTTCCAGTTCAAATGACTCTTCTTGATCTAGATTTATTTGCCCTCTGTTGCACATGGACTACAGTATTCAGAAGTGTACGAGTCTCAGATACAAGGACAAGAATATGTAATGATTTCCTTATCATTTGTTTGGCTTTGTAACTGATTTACACCAAGTGGTACAACTGCATTTATTGATTGTAATAGGAAACTCCTACCTGGTGAGTGAATTATTTCACAAGGAAACAATAAATTGGAAGAATTTAGGTTGAAGGAGCTTTGCTCTTTAACATTATTATAGTTGCTTCTAAGTTTGCAAATTTAAAATTTGGATTTGAAATTGCGAGAGTAACCTTGCAGTTTATATTGACTGATAGAAATTCCATAGTGCAGACAGTGTAATCTCTGCAGTGGGGGGGGGGGGGGGTTGTATCACAGTGCAGACAGTGTAATCTCCCTAGTGGGGGTTTACCACAGTGCCTTTAATGTAATGTCCCTAATGGGTGTATACCAACACCCATTCTATCTTCTATCTTGACGTTGTAAGAGTTTTGCCCCAGTACAATCTCACAATCCACCTCGTTATCATCTTGCATCACATTGTTGACCTGCACTGCACTTTCTCTGTAGCTGTTACACTTTATTCTGCATTGTTATTGTTTCAGCTTCTTCTTCTCCAAAGCCCAGAAATGAATTGATCTGTAGGAACAGTATGCTACACAAGCTTTTCCCTGCATCTCAGTACACATAGCTTTAATAAACCAATTCCAATTCCAATCAATATTCCATTTCTGAGCTTTATTTCAGAGCAGGCATTTTAATATCCTGTTTCTAATGTAAATTAGTCTCTTGGAGAAAACTAGTTTGTCACCAACAGATTTCAGTAGCTCCTGTCGTATGTCTGTCAATGATTTCACATGAGCATTTCTACTTTATGTGTTTGGAGCAAGCGGACAGCTGAAGCTGATCGGTGGGCCTTGCAGGGTGAACTGTTAGGTGAACGGATGAGGCTGATAGGTGGGATTTTTGGGGTGAGTCGGTGGGTGAATGGACAAGGCTGATGGGTGGGATGTCTCGGGTGAACTGGACATTGATTGGATGAAATCGGTATTAACAGAATCTAGCTGTTCACGGTTCTTCATTATATTGCAGACAATAATCCTATGCATTTAACTTTGAAGAGACCTATAACGTTGCCATTGTTGGAAGCCTACCGAGTGGGTGAGTATTTCAGATATACTTTTCATCCAACCATATAGTCGTGGTGTCACATTGACTCATCACATTGACCAGATTGACCAGTCACATTGCCCACATTGACCAGACTGACCAGTCACATTGATCACATGGACCAGATTGACTAGTCACATTGACCACATTGAGCAGATTGACCAGTCAGTCTGTGCTAACTGTGATACTCACCTACACCAATCCCATTTGGACTCATTAGGACCATATCCCTCTACACCTTTCCTATCAAACACTTTCTAAACATTGTAATTGTATCAACCTCATTCCAGATACCCACCGATCTCTGGGTGAAAAAATTACCCTTCAGATTCCCTTTAAATTTCTCCCCTCTCACCTTAAATCTGTGCCCACTAGTTTTAGATTCCCCTGCCCTGGGAAAATAATTCCTGTCTAAGCCTCTCATAATTTGATTAGGTCACCCCTCAGCCTCTTCTGTTTTGTGGGAGTAATACCAGCCTAACTGAACCCTTCTTATAAGGGCAGCCCTTCGTTCCAAACAACATCTTCCTGAGTCTTTTGTGCTCTCTCTCTCTCTATTACTATTAATCCTTCCTTTAGCGTGGTGACCAGAACTATCACAAGTGTTTTCAATTTTCCCATTTTGCTCTCTGACTGAATTTGTGATCTTGAGATTACAATGTTTTGTGTTTGCCTCTAATTCCTCTGGATCATTGCTGGTGCTTCAGTGACACGTGTGTCTCCACCACACCAGGGTTCCCAGTGCATGCTGTTGGGAGGATGGCCTTCCTGGGGAGAGCAGCCAGCTCTATGTCATGACCGGCTCTGATGTACAACAGAGGAGGGTGGAGATACAGAGCACTATTGTCAGGGGGGCAGATAGCAGATTCTGTGGCTGTGTCAAGACTCCAGGATGGTATTTTGCCTCCTGAGTGCCATAGGCAGAGAATGCCTTTGAGAGTTTGCAGGATATTCTCAAGGAGAAGGGGCAGTGTTCCTCAGGAGGGTTTAAATGTGCAGCAGAGTGGTGTGATTGTAGTAGATTGACAGTTGAGGAAATGGAGGCAGATAGAGAGATTAAGGTGAGTGAGTCCAGCAGGCAGCCCATCCAGGGGCAGAGCAGAGAGCAAGGAAGGACGGACAAGCTGAACTGTGTGTATTCTAGTGCAAGAAGACTGGCGGGTGAGGCAGATTGACTCATGGTATGGGAGGGTCAACAGGACTCTGATATTACACCTGCACAATGAGCAAGACTGGCAGCTCAGATTTCCTGGCCAACACCATAAGACATAGGAGCAGAATTAGGCCATTTGACCCATTGAGTTTGCTCCACCATTTCATTATGGCCGATCCACTTTCCCTCTCAGCCCCAGTCTCCTGCATTCTCCCCGTATCCCTTTATGCCCTGACTAATTTAGAATCTATCAACTTCTGCCTTAAATATTACCAATGACTTGGCCTCCACAGCCACTTGTGGTAACAAATTCCATAGATTTTCCACCCTCTGACTAAAGAAATTCCTTCTCATCTCCATTCTAAAAGGATGTCCTTCTATTATGAGGCTAATTGGCTGGATAGACAGGGTCTGATTAGGAACAGTCAACATGGATTTGTGCGTGGAAGGTCATGTTTGACAAATCTTATTGAATTTTTTGAAGAGGTTACTAGGAAAGTTGATGAGGGTAAAGCAGTAGATGTTGTCTATATGGACTTCAGTAAGGCCTTTGACAAGGTTCCCCATGGAAGGTTAGTTAGGAAGGTTCAATCATTAGGTATTAATATTGAAGTAGTAAAATGGATTCAACAGTGGCTAGATAGGAGATGCCAGAGAGTAGTGGTGGATAACTGTTTGTCAGGTTGGAGGCCGGTGACTAGTGGTGTGCCTCAGGGATCTGTACTGGGTCCAATGTTGTTTGTCATATACATGAATGATCTGGATGATGGGGTGGTAAATTGGATTAGTTAGTATGCAGATGATACTAAGATAGCTGGCATTGTGGATAATGAAGTAGGTTTTCAAAGCCTGCAGAGAGATCTAGGCCAGTTAGAAGAGTGGGCTGAAAGATGGCAGATGGTGTTTAATGCTGATAAGTGTGAGGTGCTACATTTTGGTAGGAATAATCCAAATAGGACATACATGGTAAATGGTAGGGCATTGAAGAATACAGTAGAACAGAGTGATCTAGGAATAATGGTGCATAGTTCCCTGAAGGTGGAATCTCATGTGGATAAGGTGGTGAAGGAAGCTTTTGGTATGCTGGCCTTTATAAATCAGAGCGTTGAGTATAGGAGTTGGGATGTAATGTTAAAATTGTACAAGGCCAAATTTGGAGTATTGTGTACAGTTCTGGTCACCAAATTATAGGAAAGATGTCAACAAAATAGAGAGAGTACAGAGGAGATTTACTGGAATGTTACCTGGGTTTCAGCACCCAAGTTACAGAGAAAGGTTGAACAAGTTAGGTCTTTATTCTTTGGAGCGTAGAAGGTTGAGCGGGGTCTTGATAGAGGTATTTAAAATTATGAGGGGGATAGATAGAGTTAACGTGGATAGGCTTTTTCCATTGAGAGTAGGGGAGATTCAAACAAGAGGATGTGAGTTGAGAGTTAGGGGCCCAAAAGTTTAGGGGTAACACGAGGGGGAATTTTTTTACTCAGAGAGTGGTAGCTGTGGAGAATGAGCTTCCAGTAGAAGTGGTAGAGGCAGTTTCAATATCATCATTTAAAGTAAAATTGGATAGGTATATGGACAGGAAAGGAATGGAGGGTTATGGGCTGAGTGCAGGTCGGTGGGACTAGGTGAGAGTAAGCGTTCGGCATGGACTGGAAGGGCCGAGATGGCCTGTTTCCGTGCTGTAATTGTTATATGGTTATATGGCTATGTCCTCCGGTCTTAGACTCTCCCACCACAGGAAACATCCTCTCCACATCTACTCTATCTTGGCCTTTCAATATTCAATAGATTTCAATGAGGTCATCCTTCATTCTTCTGAAGGCCAGAGCCATCACAGTCTCCTGGTATAATAAGCCTTTCTATCCTAGAATCATTTCTATTAATCTCCTTTGGACCCTCTCCAGTTTCAGCATATCAGTTCTAAGGGGCCCAACACTGCTGACAATATTCTAAGTGAGACCTCACCAATGCCTTATAAACTCCCCTTTGCACTTTATATCTGAAGAAACTCTTGGTATCCTCTTTAATATTACTGGCTAGTTTAACTTTTTACCTTCTTAATGACTTATTTATTTGCCTTCTGTTAGTTTTTAAAAAGATTCCCAGTCCTCTGCTTTCCACTAATTTTTGCTTCATTATATGTCCTCTCCTTGGCTTTTACTGTATGTTGGCTTTGACTTTTGTCAGCCATGGTTGCGTCAACCTGCCTTAAGAAAACGTCTTCTTCTTTGGGCTATATATATCCTTCACCTTCCAAGTTGCTCCCAGAAATTCCAGCCATTGCTGCTCTGCTGCCATCCCTGTTAGTCTTCCTTTTCAATGATGTTTGGCTAGCTCCTCTCTCATGCCTCTGTAATTCCCCTTACCTTGATGATACATCTGACTTTAGCTTCTCCTTAAATTTCAGGATGAATTCTATCATATTATGATCAACCTAAAGGTTCCTTTACCTTAACCTCCCTAATCAATTTCCATTTTTTGCACAACACCCAATCCAGAATAGCTGATCCCCTAGTGGGCTCAACCATGAACTGCTCTAAAAAGCCATCTCGTAGGCTTTCTAGAAATTCCTCCCCTTGGAATCCAGCAGCAGCTTGATTTTCCCAGTCTACCTGCATATCGAAATCCCCCATGATGATTGTAATTTTTGGCATGCATTTTCTATCTCCTGTTGTAATTTGAGATCACAGCCTTACTACTGTTTGGGGGTCTGTATATAACTCTCATTAGAGACTTTTTACCCTTTGCAATTCCTTAGCTCTATCCACAATGATTCAACACCTTCCAATCCTGTGTTACCTCTTTCTACTAATTTGATTTCATTTCCACCAACACAGCCACACCACCCCCCTCTGCCTTCCTGCCTGTCCTTTCCATACAATGTGTATTCTTGAACATTAAGCTCCCAGCTATAATCTTTCAGCCACGATTCAGTGATGCCTACAACATCATACCTGCCAATCTGCAACTGTGCTGCAAGTTCATCTACCTGATTCTGTATACTGAGCGCATTCAGATACAACACCTTCAGTCCTGTATTCATCACCCTGTTCTGCCTTTTACATTGCAACTCATCCTGTTGACTCCAATTTTGTCTATCATCAGCTTCTCCTTGCTAAGAATCTTACTACACACTGCCTCAGTTTGTAAACCAGCTATCTCATTTTCAGCACCATCACTCCAGTTCCCATCCTCCTGCCAAATTAGTTTAAACTCTCCCGAACAACTCTAGCAAACCCGCCCACAAAGATATTGGACCCCCTTTTGTACAGGTTATACACAGGGGTGCATTACTAATTTTTTAGGTGCCGGAGGTGACAAAATGCTTGCCATTTCCTATATCCACTCTCTATATATGTCACACCCAATTTGTGTACCTGCACATTTCATGCACTGGGCAACTTCCTTGACATTATAAGAAGCCCTATTCACATGATTGTAACTTTTGTCATGCATTTTCTATCTCCTGTTGTAATTTGAGATCACAGCCTTACTACTGTTTGTAATCAGCAGGTACACAAATTGGGTGTGACATATATGAATAGGGCTTCTTATAATGTCAAGCACTAAACCAAGATGAAAGAAATAGATGAATTCCAGAGCTCCACAGAAGTATATAATAGTTAAGAGATGAACAAGATTATAGCCTATCACTACATTTCAGTGTATAACTGGTACAATAAAACATATAATACTTAATTGAATAATATGACAAAGTATTGCACGGTTGCACTCACTAATTATCATAAAATATAATTATCAATTAAGTAAAGAAAAAGACGGTAATCGTGTATTTTACCAATTTAAAAGTAATCACCTACTTACCAAATGCCACCAATGAGAAGATTCACAATAATTTCCACAAAGGGTCAGACATAATGTGAGTTCAGGGGTCTGAAGCAAATCTTGTCCTGGTGTCATCTGCTGACCTGTGGTACCGCAGCCAAGATGTGACATACAGTATAGTTGTTATACTGTATTGTTTAGGAAACAATGACAAGAGTTTCTTGAGCTCTTCTGGGAATGCTGATGCTGCCTCGGTATTAGCCGATGCCGATTCTCCATATATAACCATATATCAATTACAGCACGGAAACAGGCCATCTCGGCCCTTCTAGTCCGTGCCGAACGCTTACTCTCACCTAGTCCCACTGACCTGCACTCAGCCAATAACCCTCCATTCCTTTTCTGTCCATATACCTATCCAATTTTACTTTGAATGACAATATCGAACCTGCCTCTACCACTTCTACTGGAAGCTCGTTCCACACAGCTACCACTCTCTGAGTAAAGAAATTCCTCCTCGTGTTACCCCTAAACTTTTGGCCCCTAACTCTCAACTCGTGTCCTCTTATTTGAATCTCCCCTACTCTCAATGGAAAAAGCCTATCCACGTCAACTCTATCTATCCCCCTCATAATTTTAATTACCTCTATCAAGTCCAAACTCAACCTTCTATGCTCCAGAGAATAAAGACCTAACTTGTTCAACCTTTCTCTGTAACTTAGGTGCTGAAACCCAGGTAACATTCTAGTAAATCTCCTCTGTACTCTCTCTATTTTGTTGACATCTTTCCTATAATTCGGTGACCAGAACTGTACACAATACTCCAAATTTGGCCTTACCAATGACTTGTACAATTTTAACGTTACATCCCAACTCCTATACTCAATGCTCTGATTTATAAAGGCCAACATACAAAAAGCTTTCTTCACCACCCTATCCACATGAGATTCCACCTTCAGGGAACTATGCACCACTATTCCTAGATCATTCTGTTCAACTGCATTCTTCAATGCCCTACCATTCACCATGTATGTCCTATTTGGATTATTCCTACCAAAATGTAACACCTCACATTTATCAGCATTAAACTCCATCTTCCATCTTCCAGCCCACTCTTCTAACTGGCCTAAATCTCTCTGCAAGCTTTGAAAACCTATTTCATTATCCACAACACTACCTACCTTAGTATCATCTGCATACTTACTAATCCAATTTACCACCCCATCATCCAGATCATTAATGTATATGACAAACAACATTGGACCCAGTACAGATCACTGAGGCACACCACTAGTCACCGGCCTCCAACCTGACAAACAGTTATCCACCACTACTCTCTGGCCACTATACTCCCATCTAGCCACTGTTGAATCCATTTTACTACTTCAATATTAACACCTAAAGATTGAACCTTCCTAACTAACCTTCCGTGGGGAATCTTGTCAAAGGCCTTACTGAAGTCCAAAAACGATCAAATATCCTAATGTTATTAGTGATATTTTCCCCACCAACTACCACCCCATCTCCCCAACCCCCACTTCTGTAAAATTCCCTCTATTTAATATGCAGCCGCTGTTAAATTCCCCACTTGTTTATTTTGACTTTTTTTCACAGATGTGCCAGAGTGGAGCTCCGGTGAGCTCCAGCAGCACTGCACCCCTGGTTATACCTTCTCCAAAAATGATCCCAATGATCTATAAACTTGAAACCATGCCCCCCGCACCAGTTCCTCAGCCATGTATTCACATGCCAAATCATCCTATTCTCACCCTCACTGGCATGTGGCACAGCCAGAAATCCAGAGATTACTACCCCAGAAGTCCAGTTTTTCAGCTTTCTACCCAGCTCTCTAAAATCTCTCTTCAGGATCTCTTTGCCTCCTTAATATGTTCTCTTAGGAGCTGCAGCTCAGTGCAGCTGGTGCAGTTGTGTTCATCTGGGAGACCTGAAGTCTCCCACATCCCACACACAGTACAAAACAATGCCCCTGGAGCTATTCTCTCTAAACTACAATAGCCTAGCAGATGTGGAATGAATATGTAAGAACAGAAAGAGAGTAACTTATCAGATACATTACCTCGCCGAACCCTGATCTTGAAGAGACACGCCACTCTAAACACTGGCACAGTCCAAAGACTGGCCGCTCTGCTTGTAGTTGTGTTATTTTTATTTGCCCTTTCTAATGAATCCCACTTGGTGTTTGATCACAGTCCAACTCCGAAAAACTGCCGCGAAGCTCTGCCTTTTAAATCTTGATTGCAGACATGATTGAAAAGGAGGCTCTCTTTGCGTACAGCTGCTCAGTGATTGATCACGGTTTCACTGTTAATTTCAAGATAGAACGTAGAACATAACAACAGAGTACAGGCCTTGTGCTAACCAACCTCAATCTATTCTCTTCCACTTAGTTCTCCATTTTTCTATTTCTGGAAATGGACCATGCGCCGATCTAGAAGTTTCTAAATGTTCCTAAAGTATCTGCCTCTACCACCACACCTGACAGCATGTTCCAAATACCCACCATTCTCTGTGTAAAAACCCCAACTCTGACATCTCCCCTATAATTCCCTCCAATTGCCTTGAAATTACGCACCTTGTATTTGTGATTTCTACTCTGAGAATAGTTCTCTGGATATCCATTTGATTGATGCCCTTTATCATCTTGTCATCATGGCTGGACAGTGAGGATGCAAAGATTAGTGTGAAAAGAGGAGCAATATCCTCGCTCACTTCCAGTAGTTGGATCATATGACTGCACGCAATTCCTGTATATGGGCCATGTGACTACACTCACTTCATGTAGGTGACCATGTGACAACACAGTAACTCGATGGGACAGGATGGGGGGGTGGAGGTGTCAGTGGGCCAGGTGTAGGAGAGGGGTCAGTAAGACAGGGTGTGGGTTCAGGTGTCAGTGGGACTGGGTGTTGAATTGGTGTCAGTGGGTAAGGGTGGGTTTGAGATGTGGGATTGGGTGTTGTATTGGTGTCAGTGGGTAAGGCTGTGGGAGTGTTGTTAGTGGGACTCGGTGTTGAAATGGTGTCAGTGGGTAAGGGTGGGGTTGAAGTGTCAGTGAGACTGGTTGTTGAGTTGGTGTTAGTAGTTATGGCTGTAGGGGAGGTGTCAGTGGGACTGTGTGTTGAATTGGTGTCAGTGGGACCAGGTTTCGGAGCAGTGACAGTTGAACGGTGTGTAGGGGCTGTGTGTTTGTGCATGGTAGGAGTTATATCAGTCTGACCGGGGTTGGAGCTGTGTAGGTTGGACTGATTAAAGAGCTGTTTCAATGGGACCGGTGTCGTGTTGTAAATGTTGTCATGTTGCCCTCCCTGCTTTTCCCACCTTTCAATCATTGATGGGTGCTGGGTTGTTAGCGCAGAAGGAGCTGTCCACCTGCTGTGTGATCAAGCACTTGATTGCAAAATCCCGTCTCGTGTGACTAACTATTGTTGCTGCAGTGGTACCTGTAGGTTTCACATTGTCCGTAGTAAAGTACTGTACAGTCCCTTTGGCTTACATCGTGTTGCCATTGTACTCCACGATCTACCTTTCTCTTATGCAGTCCATAATCCTCCAGTTGTCTTACAAGCAGTGCTAGTCTCGTAAATACCCCTAATATATCTGCTTATAACAACCCCCATTGCATGGATTCACCAGTCTTTGTGGAAAAGACTTACCACTGACTCCCCCTCACATACTATCCTCCAACCACTTTCAATTTAGCTGTTTGTGCCCTGTAAAATGTCTCTGACTATCCACGAGTTAATCTGCAGATGTTGGAAATTCAATTCGGCCAAGACCCGAAACGTCAACAGTATAAGCAACTCCTTATAGATGCTGCCTGGCCTGCTCTGTTCCACCAGCGTTTTGTGTGTGTTGTCTGTCTATCCACTATCAATTTTCTTGTAACCTCTATCAAATTACCTCTTCTCATTCTTCACTCCAAAGAAGAAAGTCCTAGCTTCCTCAATCGATCCCCATAAGAGATGCTCTCTAACCCAGGCAGCATCCTGATAAATCTCATCTGCACCCTCTCTAAAGCTGCCACATTCTTCATATAATGAGGAACCAGAACTGAACATAATACTCCAAGTGTGGTCTAACCTGAGGTTTATGGAGTTGCAACATTAACTTGTGGCCCTTGAACTCAATCCTCAACTAATGAAGGCCAACACAGCAGAAGTTTTCATAAACACCTTATCAACATGGAGGCAACCTTAAGGGATCCGTGGGCTTGGACCCCAAAATCTGTCTGCTCCTCTGCACTACTGAGAACCATTAGCTTGTGCCCTGCCTTCAATCTTTGGAAGTGTTTCACTTCACACTTTTCTGGATTGAATTCCATGTGCCACTTCTCACCCGGCAGTTCATCCTACACTCTACATTGAAACCTTCTCCACTCTCCACATTAGCACCGGCCTTGCATTGCGAGTGGTGATGCTATGTGCATTCCAGCTGGGATTGTTCTCTCCAGCTCTTCACAAGCTGTCACTGTTTCGGTGGAGCAGTTTGGATGTGTGGGATGAGGGTGTTTGGAAACAGAGGATGTAGCAGATATCTGACAAATGGCGGGGGGGTGGGTGGGTGGTGGGTCTGCTGTGAGGTCTATGGAAGTAATGATGGATGTTGTATTTTAGTTATCAGACTCCCCTTCCACCCAACACTGCCGTCCTACAGCAGAGCTTTGGAGATGCCTTCTCAGTCGCCATTGTTGGTTTCGCTGTTGCATTCTCTGTGGCCAAAGTTTACTCCATTAAGCATGACTACACTATCGATGGAAACCAGGTGTGTATGGGAGGACAGATGGACACATGTCCAGACCTGAGCAATGGTGGGGGGTGATGGGCAGGCTGGAGAGTGGTGTGGGTGGGGGATGGACAGGGAAAATGAAAGGAAGTGGTGGATGGAGAGAAATGAGGAGAAGAAGGGGGCCACATTGGGTAATGGGGGTTAGTGGAGGGGAGATGGAGAGGAATTGAAGAGGTAGAAGGGGAGGAGAATGAGGAGAGGGAGTTGGTAGAGGAGGGAATGAGGGGAGAAGGAAGTGAGAGAGAGGGTGGGAAAATGGAGTGGTATTGTGAAAACTGAGAAAAGGGAATGGAGCAGGAAATTGGAAGAGCAGATGAGCAAGAAGAAAAAAATGATGTGTTTGAGGAAGGTGTGTCTGACTCCCAGGCATCTATGTAAACCATGTCTCCTGCTAGATAGATCTAGTTCCCTATGCAGATATGATCTGTCACTGTCAAATCTATGCTTTGTCCCTGCCTTTCCGGGTGTGGAATCGTTCCTTCAGAACGTTTTCTAGTAGGGTTCCCACTTATGTAATGGCTGCTGTATTACAATCTGCTGTATTCCCCATGACTTGCTTGGATAAAGGAATCACCTATATTGCTCACTGGTCTGTTGGCACCTCACCTGAGGCCAGTGAAGATATAAATGTCTCCATCAGGAACCCTGCACTCCTCCCTTGTTTCCCACAGCAGCCTGGGAATTCTCATGTGAATTTATCCATCCAAAACACTGAACCCTTGGAACATTAAAGATTCAAATCCTGTCCCTCTCACAAATGCAAGAGATTCTGCAGGTGCTGGAAATCCAGAGCAGTACACACAATGCTGGAAGAACTCAGCAGGTCAGGCAGTGTCTATGGAGAGGAATAAACAGTCGATGTTTCTGGCTGTAGATCTTTCTTCAGGACTGGGAAGGAAGGGAGAGGATGCTAGAATAAGAAGATGAGAGGAGGGGAAGGAGTACAAGCTGGAAGGTGATAGATGAAGCCAGTATAAAAAATTGGGGGTGGGGGAGAGAGCTCCTCCATTGAGACTCTAGCTGGAACTGGTCTATTCTAATCTACCCATCTGTGTAATTACCATCCAGCCATCCCACAGCTTGAGCTCTGTCCCATTCCCAAAATCTATCATGCCAAACCTCAGAGATACAGACAGCAGACACGAGAATTGGCAGTAATTGACAAACTGCTGGAGGAACTTAGTGAGCCTGGCTGCATCTGTTCAGGAAGTGGCGAGTTAACATTTTAGGTCGAGACCCTTCATCCGGGCAGGAAAAGTGGAATGGCAAAAACCCACAGAGTTCCTGCAGCAGCTTGTTTCTTGGGCAAAGTCATGCTCTTGTTTCTCAGCCTCTCTTCAACAATTGTGGTCCATTCCTTGTCCTCTCCTGGTCTACTCCATCAGTCCGATCCACTGACAGACCTGATCCACTTCTTATGTTCTGCTGGTTTAGACCATAAGATATAGGAGCAGAATTAGGCCATTTGGCCCATCAAGTCTGCTCTGCCATTTCATCATGGCTGAACCAATTTTCTTCTCAGCCCCAGCCTCCTTCCTTCTCCCCACATCCCTTCATGCCCTGACCAATCAAGAATTATCAACTTCTGCCTTAAATATACATAAAGACTTGGCTTCCACAGCTGCCTGCGGCAACGAATTTCACAGATTCATCACTCTCTTGATAAAGAAATTCCTCCTCATCTCTGTTCTAAAAGGATGCCCCTCTATTCTGAGACTGTGTCCTCTGGCCGTAGAGGATTCAAAGGAAATATCCTCTCCACATTCAATCTATCAAGGCCTTTTACCATTCAATAGGTGTCAAGGAGGTCAACCCTCATTCTTCTGAATTCTGTTGAATACAGGCCCAGAGCCATCAAATACTCTTCTTATGACAAGCCAGTCATTCCTGGAATCATTTTTGTGAGTCTCCTTTGAACCCTCTCCAGTTTCAACACATCCTTTCTAAGATAAGGGGCCCAAAACTGCTCATAATACTCCAAAGTGAGGCCTCACCAGTGCTTTATAAAGTCTCAACATTACATCCTTGCTTTTATATTCTAGTCCTCTTGAAATGAATGCTAATGTTACACTTGTCTTCCTCACCACAGACTCAATCTGCAAATTAACCTTTAAGGAATCCTGCACAAGGACTCCCAAATCCTTTTGCCTCTCAGTTTTTTGTATTTTCTCTCCATTTAGAAAATAGTCAACCCTTTCGTTTCTTCTACCAAAGTGCATGACCATACACTTCCCAATCTGCCATTTCTTTACCCATTCTCCTAATCAAGTCCTTCTGTAGCCTCTCTACTTCCTCAAAACTACCTGCCCCTACACCTATATTTATAATGACTGCAAACTTTGCAACAAAGCCATCAATTCCATCATTAAGTCATTGACACATGACATCAACTGATTCTCCATTGTCTATCCTGCTTGTTACTTCCTCAAAGAATTCCAACAGATTTGTCAGGCAAGATTCTCCCTTGAAGAAACCATGGTGACTACGGCCTCCAAATACCCCAACACTTCATTGTTAATAATCGACTCCAACATCTTCACAGCCACTGAGATTGGATTAACCGGCCTGTAGTTTCCTCTCATCTGCTTGTCTCTGTTCATGAAGAGTGGAGTGACATTTGCAACTTTCCAGTCTTCCAGAACCATTCCAAAATCTAGTGATTCTTGGAAGACCATTACTAATGCCTCTGCACTCTCTTCAGCCACCGCTTTCAAAACTCTGAGGTGTACACCATCTAGTCCAGGTGACTTATGTACCGTCAGACCTTTCAGCTTCTGTCTACTTATGATAACTTCACACACTTCATGACCCGATATTTGGAACTTCCACAGTGAAGGCTTGTGCAAAATACTTATTCAGTTCATCTGCTATTTTGTTTTCCCCCATTACTACCTCTCCAGCGGTCCAATATCCACACTTGCCTCTCTTTTACACTTCATATATATGAAGAAACTTTGGATATCCTCTTCAATATTATTGGCTAGTTTACTTTCAAATTCCATCTTTAGTTTCTTAACGGCTTTATTAGTTGTCTTCTGTAGCTTTCTTAAAGCTTCCCAATCCTCTAATTTTTGCTCTATTATTTGCCATCTCCTTTGCTTTAATGTTGGTTTTGACTTTCCTCAATTGCCATGATTGTGTCATTTTGCCTTCAAAATACTTCCTCTTTGGGACGCGCACATTCACACACACACACACACACACACACACACACACACACACACACACACACACACACACACACACACACACACACACACACACACACACACACACACACACACATCGCTTCCGAATTGCTCCATGCTTCCAGAAATTCCAGCTATTGTTGCTCTGCCATCATCCCTGCCAGTGTTCTTTTCCAATCAATTTTGGCCACCTCCTCTCTCATGCCTCTGTAATTCCCTTTACTCCACTGTAATACTGATACATCTAACTTTAGTTTCTCCTCAAACTTCAGGGTGAATTCAATCATATTAAGATCACTTGCCCCTAAGAGTTACTCCATCAGTCCGATCCGCTGTTAGACCTGGTTCACTCCTTGTCCGCTCCTGCTCTACTCCATCAGCACGATACACTGTCAGACCTGATCCACTCTTGGTCTTCTCTGGGTCAATTGGATTAGTCCTAATCCATCAGTTGAACATAACTGACTTCAGTTGAGAAGGTCAGAATTACAATTCCTTGAAAGGTAATTCACATTTTTTGACTGTTTATGAGGTTGTGTGGTGTGTTTATGGGGAAACTGCAATGCAAATGGGGGGATGGGTGTTTTGGAGGCTTGGGGGCTGAGATGGGGTTGGGAACTGGAGCCTGTGATGTCAGTGTGGATCCAACAGGGGGAGGTAATGAAAGGAAACTGCTCTTCCTTTCGCAGGAGCTGGTGGCTTTTGGAATCAGCAACATGTTCTGTGGTGCGTTTTGGGGATTTGCAGCGAGCACTGCTCTCTCCAGGACGGCTGTCCAGGAGAGCACAGGAGGAAAAACACAGGTACAGGAACTCACACCTTGCCATTTTCACTCTCCTTGACTCAAGTTTCACCTCAACGGCCCTTCCCTGCACTAATGCATTTGTCAGCCACTGTCCCGAACACAGGGCATCTCAGGGCATCTAGAGAATTTCCAATGATTTCCCACGCACTAGTGACAGTTGACACTCTGACAGCTCCACGTTCGTCTCATGGGAATGTTTTGCCTTCCAGTCAGATCTCTTCTTATTCTTTGAAAGTCAGGGACACAGTGAGAATCTGTTTAATCTCTCCTCAGGATACAAGCAGCCCCCCCCCATCCCAGCATGCAGTCTGGTGAATCCTCCCACACAGGGGTAGGGCAGTCACATTTGTCCACAATATTCCAGATGCCCTCAAATCAGGCTCTGTATAAATGGAGCACAGAGCTCCTGCAATACAAGTCCAAGCTCATGTTGCCTCTCTAACACATTAGCTGACAGTCCTCTGTGCACAAGGTCACCCCATACTACCTGCTTACTTCTGGACACTCCCACCTCTCTATCTCTCATCAGTTACAGAGTTATAGAAAAGTGCAACATAGAAGCAGGCCCTTTGGCCATCCAGTCCATACAGAAACCATTTAAACTGCTTACTCCCATCGACTTGCACTGGGACCATAGCCCTCCATACCCCCACCATTGATGTACCTATCCAAACTTCTCTTAAACATGGAAATTGAACTCACATGCACCACTTGCGCTAGCAGTTCATTCCACACTCTCACGACACTCTGAGAGAAAAAGTTCCCCTCATGTTTCCATTAAACTTTTTACCTTTCATCCTGAACCCATGGCCTCTGGTTGTCATCCGACCCAACCTCAGTAGAAATAGCCTGCTTGCATTTACCCTATCTATATCCCTATAATTTTGTGTACTTCTATCCGATCTCCTCTCAATCTTCTACATTCCAAGGAATATAGTCCTAACCTTTTCAATCATTCCTTATAACTCAAGCACTCCAGACCTAGCAACATCCTTGTTAATTTTCTCTGCACTTTTTCAACCTGATTTCCATCTTTTCTGTAGTTAGGTGACCAAAATTGCACACAATACTCCAAATTAGGTCTCACCAACATCTTATGCAACTTCAACAAAACATTCCATCTCTTGCACTCAATACTTGGATTTAAGAAAAGCCAATGTGGCTAAAAGTTTTCTTTACAACCTTATCCACCTGAGACACCACTTTCAATGAATTATGGACCTGTATTCCCAGATCCCTTTGATCTACCACAGTTCTCAGTGCCCTACTGTCCACTGTGTAAGACCTACCTTGGTTGGTTCTACCAAACTGCAAAATCTCGCACTTGCCTGCATTAAGTTCCATATTAAACACGAGGAAATCTGCAGATTCAAGCAACACACACAAAATGCTGGTGGAACGCAGCAGACCAGGCAGTATTTATAGGAAGAATTACAGTCAACGTTTCAGGTCAAGAACCTTCATCAGGACTAACGGAAAAAAGAGATAGTAAGAGGGGAGCTAAGAAGTTGATTAAGAAGTGGGAGACCCAAAATGACAGGAGAAGACAGGAGGGGGAGGGATGAAGCTAAGAGCTGGGAAGTTGATTGGCAAAAGGGATACAAGACTGGAGAAGGGTCATAGGATGGAAGGCCTTGGAAGAAAGAAAGGGAGAGGGGAGCACCAGAGGAAGATGGAGAACAGGCAAGGAGTTATTGTGAGAGGGACAGAGAGAAAGAATTTTTTTCTTAAATTAAAAATTAGGGATGGGGTAAGAAGAGGAGGAGGGGCATTAACGGAAGTTAGAGAAATCAATGTTCATGTCATCAGGTTGGAGGCTACCCAGACGGAATATAGGGTGTTGTTCCTCCAGCCTGAGTGTGGCTTCATCTCGACAGTAGAGGAGGCCATGGGTTGACGTATTGGAATGGGAATGGGACATTGAATTAAAAAGTTCTATCTGCTGTTTTCCAGCGCATTTTTCCAGATGACGTAGATCCCACTGCAAGCCTTGATATTCCTCCTCACTGTCCACTACACCCCCAATCTTGGTGTCATCCACAAATTTACTGATCCAGTTAACCACATGAATGTCCAGATCATTGGTACAGATGAAAAGCAATAAAGGATCCAGTACCAATCCCTGTGGTACTCCACCAGTCAAGCTCCAGTCAGAGAGGCAACAAGTTTTAAAATACTCTGGAAATAAATACAAACGCAGATACTGGTATCAGAAACAAAAGCAGATCTAGTGTCAGGCTATTTCTGTGGCAAGTGTTGTGTGGCAGGGGGGAGAGAGGGTGGGAGAGATATGGGGGGGGGGAGAAGCGGAGAGCTGGTGTTTTGGGTTGAATTACAACTTGCAGAGCAGTTGGAGGATACCGGGTGAGACAGCAGTGCTAGGGGAAGACAAGGGGGTTGGAGGAGACTGGGTGAGACAGATCCGGAGTAGGAGGAAGTTGAGTGATCAGAGAGTGGTAGCTGTGTGGAACGAGCTTCCAGTAAAAGTGGTAGAGGCAGGTTCGATATCATCATTTAAAGTAAAATTGGATAGGTATATGGACAGTAAAGGAATGGAAGGTTATGGGCTGAGTGCAAGTCGGTGAGAGTAAGCGTTTGGCACGGACTAGAGGGGCCGAGATGGCCTGTTTCCATGCTGTAATTGTTATAAGCATAATAAAGTAAGCCAAAATCAGCAAGGTTTCCTTAAGGGGAAATCTTACCCGACAAGTCTGTTGGAATTTTTTGAGGAAATAGCCGAAGAAATTCCTCTGTGTCATCATTTCAGAGGACCTGTCCTGGGCCCAGCACATAAGTGCAAAAAAAGCATGGCAGTGCCTTTACTTCCTTACAGGTTTGCAAAGATTTGGTATGACATCTAAAACTGTGAAACTTCTATAGGTGTGTAGTGTAAATTATATTGACTAACTGCATCACAGCCTGGTATGGAAACACAAATGTCCTTGAATGCAACATCCCACAAAATGTGTATATTGCCCAGTCCATCACGGCTAAAGCCCTCCCCACCACTGAGCACATCCACATGGAGTGTTTCCACTGGAAAGCAACATTCATCATCAGGGACCCTTATCACCCGGGTCATACTTATTGCTTATTCTTATTGCTGCCATTAAGAAAGTAGAGAAGCCTCAGGACTCACATCACCAAGTTCAGGACCAGTCATTACCCCTCAGCCATCAAGCTCTTGAACCAGAGGGATAACATCACCCAAATTCAGCTGCAGCATCTCTGAACTATTTCCATATCTTATGGAGTTACTTTCAAGGGCTCTTCATCTCATGTTCTCAATATTTATTGTTTGCTTGCTTACCTATCTATCTATTTATCTTTTTTATTTTCTTTCTTCCTTTGTCTTTCTTTTTGTATTTGCACAATACAGTGTCTTTTGAACA
Source organism: Hemitrygon akajei (assembly GCF_048418815.1). Lineage (NCBI taxonomy): Eukaryota > Metazoa > Chordata > Chondrichthyes > Myliobatiformes > Dasyatidae > Hemitrygon > Hemitrygon akajei. The sequence goes on along the minus strand of NC_133137.1, from coordinate 45,604,036 downwards.
CTGGTTGTCACCCTGTTGGTGCAGTGTTTCATTGATTGTTACATGGTTATATGATTTATTGAAAATGCCAACAAGAAAATGAATCTCAGGGTTATATATAGTGACAAATATGTACCTGGGTAATAAATTATTTGAGCTTTGAACTTTGAAATTTGTATAGACAAAGGAGAGTCAGGGGATATTCTTTACTTGTATTTTCAGAAGGCTTTGACAAGGTGCTGCAGACGAGATTGCTTAACACAAGATTAGAGCCCATGGTATTACAGGAAAGATACTAGCATCAAACATTGGCTGATTGTCAGGAGGCCTTTTGTGGTTGGCTGCTGGTGTCAAGTGGTATCCCACAAGAGTTGATATTGGCACCACTTCTTTTCATATTTTATGTCAATGACTTGGATGATGTAATTGAAGGTTTTGTGGCCAGGTTTGCAAACAAATAATGTGGGGCAGGTTGTATTGAAGAAGCAGAGTGTCCGTAGAAAGATTTGGACAGGTTGGGAGAATGGGCAAAGAAGTGGCAGATGGAATGATTGGTAGAAGGAATAAATGTGTGGACTGTTTTCTAAACAAGGAGAAAATTCGAAATCAGAGATGCAAAAGGATCTGGGAATCCTTGTGCAGGACTCCCTAAAGGTTAACTTGGAAGTTGAGTTGGTAGAAGGAAGGCGAGAGGACTAGAATATCAGAGCAAGGATGTGATGCTGAAGCTCTATAAGCATTGGTCAGACCACACTTAGAATAACAGTTCTCTGCCCCTTATCCAGAAAAGAAGTGGCATCAGAGAGGGTCCAGAGGAGGCTCGCGAGAATGATTCTGGGAATGAAAGGGTTGACATTTGAGAAGCTTTTGATGCACTCAGAGGTTTCTAGGCTGAAGTGTAAATGTATAGAAATTACATGAATACTTCTGAGAACTATGTAATTCTCGAAATAAAGTTGAATTCAGGAACCTACCACATAGCATTTACACTGCAACTGCCTTTAGCTGTCCTCTCCTTTCAAACACTAAAGTTCTATAAGTGCATCTGGTGATATTGAAGCAACTTCTCCAACTTTAGCAGCACCCTCATAAATTTGGTTGCAGACAGTTCTAAATCATATTGAAAGTAAAATTACAAGGTTTACATCAAGTTAGCAGGTAGCATGTTTATGCAAAATTGGAATGTGCACTCTTTTAGGCTGAATGCATAACTTCCCATTCTGAGCTTTCTCTGTGAAGTATATATACACCACTACTCAGAACCATGGAAAGCTCAAAATTAAGTACAATTCCGGAACGTCCCATGTAGCATTTACTTTGCATTTGCCTTTAGCATACGATTGCTTTCAAATACTAAAGTTGTGCATTTGGTGATATTCCTTAAAGTACCTTCACCAACTTTAGTAGCACACGCATAAAATTGGTTGCAGACTGTTCTAAATCATAACGGAAGTAAACTTAAAAGTTTTACATGACGTTAGCAGATAGTACGTTTTGAGCAGAATTGAAAGGTGCACTCTTTTTGGCTGAGTACGTTAATTCATGTTCTCAGCAATCTGTGTTAAGTATATGCACACCACAATTCAGGCTGAAGTGCAAGTGTATAGAAATTACATGAATACTTCTGAGAACTATGTAATTCTCTAAATACCGTTGATTTCAGGAACCTGCCACATAGCATTTACAATGGAACTGCCTTTATCCTTCTTCTCCTTTCAAACTTCAAAGTTGTATATTCAGTGCATCTTGTGATATTACTAAAAGTAACCTCTCCAACTTTAGAAGCAAACTCATAAAATTGGTTGCAGACTGTTCTAAATCATATTGAAAGTAAAATTACAAGGTTTACATCGAGTTAGCAGGTAGCACTTTTGAGCAAAATTGGAATGGGCACTCTTTTTGGCTGAGTACGTTACTTCATGTTCTGAGCATTCTGTGTTAAGTATAAGTACACCACTACTCAGAACCATGGAAAACTCAAAATTAAGTTCAATTCAGGAACCTACCACTTAGTATTTACTTTGCATTTGCCTTTAGCTTATGATTGCTTTCAAATACTGAAGTTGTGCAATTGGTGATATTACTTAATGTAACCTCTCCAAATTTAGTAGCACACTCAGAAAATTCATTGCAGACTGCTCTAAATCATAAGGGAAGTAAACTGAAAAGTTTTACATGACGTTAGCAGATAGTACATTTTGAGCAGAATTGAAAGGTGCACTCTTTTAGGGTGAGTACGTTACTTCATGTTCTGAGCAATCTGTGTTAAGTATATGTACACCACAATTCAGGCTGAAGTGCAAATGTATAGAAATTACATGAATACTTCTGGGAACTATGTAATTCTCTAAATAAAGTTGAATTCAGGAACCTACCACATAGCATTTACATTGCAACTGCCTTTAGCTGTCCTCTCCTTTCAAACACTAAAGTTCTATAAGTGCATCTGGTGATATTGAAGTAACTTCTAAAACTTTAACCCTCATAAATTTCATTGCAGACAGTTCTAAATCATATTGAAAGTAAAATTACAAGGTTTACATCAAGTTACCAGGTAGCACTTTTGAGCAAAATTGGAACGTGCACTCTTTTTGGATGAGTACGTTACTTCATGTTCTGAGCATTCTGTGTTAAGTATATGTACACCACTACTCAGAACCATGGAAAACTCAAAATTAAGTACAATTCAGGAACCTACCACGTAGCATTTACTTTGCATTTGCCTTCAGCTTACGATTGCTTTCAAATACTAAAGTTGTGCATTTGGTGATATTCCCTAAAGTATCTTCACCAACTTTAGTAGCACACTCATAAAATTGGATGCAACCTATTCTAAATCATAAGGGAAGAAAAGTTGAAAGCATTACATGAAGTTAGCAGATAGTACATTTTGAGCAGAATTGAAAGGTTCACCTTTTAGGCTGAATGCATAACCTCCTACTCTGAGCTTTCTGTGTTAAATATATGCACACAACTATTCAGGGTCATGTGCAAATATACAGTAATTACATGAGTATGACTGAGAACTATGTAATTCTCTAAATACCGTTGATTTCAGGAACCTACCATATAGCATTTACAATGGAATTGCCTTCATCCTTCTTCTCCTTTCAAACGTCAAATTTGAATATTCAGTGCATCTTGTGATATTACTAAAAGTAACCTCTCCAACTTTAGAAGCAAACTCATAACATTGGTTGCAGACAGTTCTAAATCATATTGAAAGTAAAATTACAAGGTTTACATCAAGTTAGCAGGTAGCACTTTTGAGCAAAATTGGAATGTGCACTCTTTTTGGATGAGTACGTTACTTCATGTTCTGAGCATTCTGTGTTAAGTATATGTACACCACTACTGAGAACCATGGAGAACTCAAAATTAAGTTCAATTCAGGAACCTACCTCGTAGCATTTACTTTGCATTTGCCTTTAGCTTACGATTGCTTTCAAATACTGAAGTTGTGCAATTGGTGATATTACTTAATGTATCTTCTCCAACTTTAGTAGCACACTCATAAAATTGGTTGCAGACTGTTCTAAATCATATTCAATGTAAAAATATAAGGTTTACATCAAGTTAGCAGGTAGCACTTTTGAGCAAAATTGGAATGTGCACTTTTAGGCTGAATGCATAAACTTCCTATTCTGAGCTTTCTGTGTTAAGTATATGTACACCACTACTCAGAACCATGGACAGCTCAAAATTAAGTACAATTCAGGAACCTACCACGTAGGATTTACTTTGAATTTGCCTTTAGCTTACGATTGCTTTCAAATACTAAAGTTGTGCATTTGGTGATATTCCCTAAAGTATCTTCACCGACTTTAGTAGCACACTCATAAAATTGGTTGCAGACTGTTCTAAATCATAAGGGAAGTAAACTGAAAAGTTTTACATGACGTTAGCAGATAGTACATTTTGAGCAGAATTGAAAGGTGCACTCTTTTTGGCTGAGTACGTTACTTCATGTTCTGAGCAATCTGTGTTAAGTATATGCACACCACAATTCAGGCTGAAGTGCAAGTGTATAGAAATTACATGAATACTTCTGAGAACTATGTAATTCTCTAAATACCGTTGATTTCAGGAACCTGCCACATAGCATTTACAATGGAACTGCCTTTATCCTTCTTCTCCTTTCAAACTTCAAAGTTGTATATTCAGTGCATCTTGTGATATTACTAAAAGTAACCTCTCCAACTTTAGAAGCAAACTCATAAAATTGGTTGCAGACTGTTCTAAATCATATTGAAAGTAAAATTACAAGGTTTACATCGAGTTAGCAGGTAGCACCTTTGAGCAAAATTGGAATGGGCACTCTTTTTGGCTGAGTACGTTACTTCATGTTCTGAGCATTCTGTGTTAAGTATATGTACACCACTACACAGAACCATGGAAAACTCAAAATTAAGTTCAATTCAGGAACCTACCACTTAGTATTTACTTTGCATTTGCCTTTAGCTTATGATTGCTTTCAATTACTGAAGTTGTGCAATTGGTGATATTACTTAAAGTATCTTCTCCAAGTTTAGTAGCACACGCGGAAAATTCGTTGCAGACTGCTCTAAATCATAAGGCAAGTAAACTGAAAAGTTTTACATGACGTTAACAGATAGTACATTTTGAGCAGAATTGAAAGGTGCACTCTTTTTGGCTGAGTACGTTACTTTATGTTCTGAGCAATCTGTGTTAATTATATGTACACCACAATTCAGGCTGAAGTGCAAATGTATAGAAATTACATGAATACTTCTGAGAACTATGTAATACTCTAAATAAAGTTCAATTCAGGAACCTACCACACAGTATTTACTTTGCATTTGCCTTTAGCTTACGATTGCTTTCAAATACTGAAGTTGTGCAATTGGTGATATTACTTAATGTATCTTCTCCAACTTTAGTAGCACACTCATAAAATTGGTTGCAGACTGTTCTAAATCATATTCAACGTAAAAATATAAGGTTTACATCAAGTTAGCAGGTAGCACTTTTGAGCAAAATTGGAATGTGCACTTTTAGGCTGAATGCATAAACTTCCTATTCTGAGCTTTCTGTGTTAAGCATATGTACACCACTACTCAGAACCATGGACAGCTCAAACTTAAGTACAATTCAGGAACCTACCACGTAGGATTTACTTTGCATTTGCCTTTAGCTTACGATTGCTTTCAAATACTGAAGTTGTGCATTTGGTGATATTCCCTAAAGTATCTTCACCAACTTTAGTAGCACACTCATAAGATTGGTTGCAGACTTTTCTAAATCATAAGGGGAGTAAACTTAAAAATTTTACATGACGTGAGCAGATAGTACATTTTGAGCAGAATTGAAAGGTGCACTCTTTTTGGCTGAGTACGTTACTTCATGTTCTGAGCAATCTGTGTTAAGTATATGCACACCACAATTCAGGCTGAAGTGCAAGTGTATAGAAATTACATGAATACTTCTGAGAACTATGTAATTCTCTAAATACCGTTGATTTCAGGAACCTGCCACATAGCATTTACAATGGAACTGCCTTTATCCTTCTTCTCCTTTCAAACTTCAAAGTTGTATATTCAGTGCATCTTGTGATATTACTAAAAGTAACCTCTCCAACTTTAGAAGCAAATTCATAAAATTGGTTGCAGACTGTTCTAAATCATGTTGAAAGTAAAATTACAAGGTTTACATCGAGTTAGCAGGTAGCACCTTTGAGCAAAATTGGAATGGACACTCTTTTTGGCTGAGTACGTTACTTCATGTTCTGAGCATTCTGTGTTAAGTATATGTACACCACTACTCAGAACCATGGAAAACACAAAATTAAGTTCAATTCAGGAACCTACCACTTAGTATTTACTTTGCATTTGCCTTTAGCTTATGATTGCTTTCAAATACTGAAGTTGTGCAATTGGTGATATTACTTAAAGTATCTTCTCCAAGTTTAGTAGCACACTCGGAAAATTCGTTGCAGACTGCTCTAAATCATAAGGGAAGTAAACTGAAAAGTTTTACATGACGTTAGCAGATAGTACATTTTGAGCAGAATTGAAAGGTGCACTCTTTTTGGCTGAGTACGTTACTTTATGTTCTGAGCAATCTGTGTTAATTATATGTACACCACAATTAAGGCTGAAGTGCAAATGTATAGAAATTACATGAATACTTCTGAGAACTATGTAATACTCTAAAGAAAGTTCAATTCAGGAACCTACCACACAGTATTTACTTTGCATTTGCCTTTAGCTTACGATTCCTTTCAAATACTGAAGTTGTGCAATTGGTGATATTACTTAATGTATCTTCTCCAACTTTAGTAGCACACTCATAAAATTGGTTGCAGACTGTTCTAAATCATATTCAACGTAAAAATATAAGGTTTACATCAAGTTAGCAGGTAGCACTTTTGAGCAAAATTGGAATGTGCTCTTTTAGGCTGAATGCATAAACTTCCAATTCTGAGCTTTCTGTGTTAAGTATATGTACACCACTACTCAGAACCCATGACAGCTCAAAATTAAGTACAATTCAGGAACCTACCACGTAGGATTTACTTTGCATTTGCCTTTAGCTTACGATTGCTTTCAAATACTGAAGTTGTGCATTTGGTGATATTCTCTAAAGTATCTTCACCAACTTTAGTAGCACACTCATAAAATTGGTTGCAGACTGTTCTAAATCATAAGGGAAGTAAACTTAAAAGTTTTACATGACGTTAGCAGATAGTACATTTTGAGCAGAATTGAAAGGTGCACTCTTTTAGGGTGAGTACGTTACTTCATGTTCTGAGCAATCTGTGTTAAGTATATGCACACAACTATTCAGCGTCATGAGCAAATATACAGTAATTACATGAGTACTACTGAGAACTATGTATTTCTCTAAATACCGTTGATTTCAGGAACCTACCACATAGCATTTACAATGGAACTGCCTTTATCGTTCTTCTCCTTTCAAACGTCAAATTTGTATATTCAGTGCATCTTGTGATATTACTAAAAGTAACCTCTCCAACTTTAGAAGCAAACTCATAACATTGGTTGCAGACAGTTCTAAATCATACTGAAAGTAAAATTACAAGGTTTACATCATGTTAGCAGGTAGCACTTTTGAGCAAAATTGGAATGTGCACTCTTTTTGGATGAGTACGTTACTTCATGTTCTGAGCAATCTGTGTTAAGTATATGTACACCACAATTCAGGCTGAAGTGCAAATGTATAGAAATTACATGAATACTTCTGGGAACTATGTAATTCTCTAAATAAAGTTGAATTCAGGAACCTACCACATAGCATTTACATTGCAACTGCCTTTAGCTGTCTTCTCCTTTCAAACACTAAAGTTCTATAAGTGCATCTGGTGATATTGAAGTAACTTCTAAAACTTTAACAGCACCCTCATAAATTTCGTTGCAGACAGTTCTAAATCATATTGAAAGTAAAATTACAAGGTTTACATCAAGTTAGCAGGTAGCACTTTTGAGCAAAATTGGAATGTGCACTCTTTTTGGATGAGTACGTTACTTCATATTCTGAGCATTCTGTGTTAAGTATATGTACAACACTACTCTGAACCATGGAAAACTCAAAATTAAGTTCAATTCAGGAACCTACCACGTAGCATTTACTTTGCATTTCCCTTTAGCTTACGGTTGCTTTCAAATACTGAAGTTGTGCAATTGGTGATATTTCTTAAGGTATCTTCTCCAACTTTAGTAGCACACTCATAAAATTGGTTCCAGACTGTTCTAAATCATAAGGAAAGAAAAGTTGAAAGCTTTACATGAAGTTAGCAGATAGTACATTTTGAGCAGAATTGAAAAGTGCACCTTTTAGGCTGAATGCATAACCTCCTACTCTGAGCTGTCTGTGTTAAGTATATGCACTCAACTATTCAGCGTCATGAGCAAATATACAGTAATTACATGAGTACTACTGAGAACTATGTAATTCTCTAAATACCGTTGATTTCAGGAACCTACCACATAGCATTTACAATGGAACTGCCTTTATCGTTCTTCTCCTTTCAAACTTCAAATTTGTATATTCAGTGCATCTTGTGATATTACTAAAAGTAACCTCTCCAACTTTAGTAGCACACTCATAAAATTGGTTGCAGACTGTTCTAAATCATATTCAACGTAAAAATATAAGGTTTACATCAAGTTAGCAGGTAGCACTTTTGAGCAAAATAGGAATGTGCACTCTTTTTGGATGAGTACGTTACTTCATGTTCTGAGCATTCTGTGTTAAGTATATGTACACCACTACTGAGAACCATGGAGAACTCAAAATTAAGTACAATTCCGGAACCTACCACGTAGCATTTACTTTGCATTTGCCTTTAACTTACGATTGCTTTCAAATACTGAAGTTGTGCAATTGGTGATATTATTTAAAGTATCTTCTCCAACTTTAGTAGCACACTCATAAAATTGGTTGCAGACTGTTCTAAATCATATTCAACGTAAAAATATAAGGTTTACATCAAGTTAGCAGGTAGCACTTTTGAGCAAAATTGGAATGTGCACTTTTAGGCTGAATGCATAACTTCCTATTCTCTTTCTGTGTTAAGTATATCTACACCACTACTCAGAACTATGTAATACTCTAAATAAAGTTCAATTCAGGAACATACCACGTAGCATTTACATTGCAACTGCCTTTAGCTGTCCTCTCCTTTCAAACACTAAAGTTCTATAAGTGCATCTGGTGATATTGAAGTAACTTCTAAAACTTTAACAGCACCCTCATAAATTTCATTGCAGACAGTTCTAAATTATATTGAAAGTAAAATTACAAGGTTTACATCAAGTTAGCAGGTAGCACTTTTGAGCAAAATTGGAATGTGCACTCTTTTTGGCTGATTACGTTACTTCATGTTATGAGCATTCTGTGTTAAGTATATGTACACCACTACTCAGAACCATGGAAAGCTCAAAATTAAGTACAATTCCGGAACGTCCCACGTAGCATTTACTTTGCATTTGCCTTTAGCATACGATTGCTTTCAAATACTAAAGTTGTGCATTTGGTGATATTCCTTAAAGTATCTTCACCAACTTTAGTAGCACACTCATAAAATTGGTTGCAGACTGTTCTAAATCATAAGGGAAGAAAACTTAACAGTTTTACATGACGTGAGCAGATAGTACATTTTGAGCAGAATTGAAAGGTGCACTCTTTTTGGCTGAGTACGTTACTTCATGTTCTGAGCAATCTGTGTTAAGTATATGCACACCACAATTCAGGCTGAAGTGCAAGTGTATAGAAATTACATGAATACTTCTGAGAACTATGTAATTCTCTAAATACCGTTGATTTCAGGAACCTGCCACATAGCATTTACAATGGAACTGCCTTTATCCTTCTTCTCCTTTCAAACTTCAAAGTTGTATATTCAGTGCATCTTGTGATATTACTAAAAGTAACCTCTCCAACTTTAGAAGCAAATTCATAAAATTGGTTGCAGACTGTTCTAAATCATGTTGAAAGTAAAATTACAAGGTTTACATCGAGTTAGCAGGTAGCACCTTTGAGCAAAATTGGAATGGGCACTCTTTTTGGCTGAGTACGTTACTTCATGTTCTGAGCATTCTGTGTTAAGTATATGTACACCACTACTCAGAACCATGGAAAACACAAAATTAAGTTCAATTCAGGAACCTACCACTTAGTATTTACTTTGCATTTGCCTTTAGCTTATGATTGCTTTCAAATACTGAAGTTGTGCAATTGGTGATATTACTTAAAGTATCTTCTCCAAGTTTAGTAGCACACTCGGAAAATTCGTTGCAGACTGCTCTAAATCATAAGGGAAGTAAACTGAAAAGTTTTACATGACGTTAGCAGATAGTACATTTTGAGCAGAATTGAAAGGTGCACTCTTTTTGGCTGAGTACGTTACTTTATGTTCTGAGCAATCTGTGTTAATTATATGTACACCACAATTAAGGCTGAAGTGCAAATGTATAGAAATTACATGAATACTTCTGAGAACTATGTAATACTCTAAAGAAAGTTCAATTCAGGAACCTACCACACAGTATTTACTTTGCATTTGCCTTTAGCTTACGATTGCTTTCAAATACTGAAGTTGTGCAATTGGTGATATTACTTAATGTATCTTCTCCAACTTTAGTAGCACACTCATAAAATTGGTTGCAGACTGTTCTAAATCATATTCAACGTAAAAATATAAGGTTTACATCAAGTTAGCAGGTAGCACTTTTGAGCAAAATTGGAATGTGCTCTTTTAGGCTGAATGCATAAACTTCCAATTCTGAGCTTTCTGTGTTAAGTATATGTACACCACTACTCAGAACCATGGACAGCTCAAAATTAAGTACAATTCAGGAACCTACCACGTAGGATTTACTTTGCATTTGCCTTTAGCTTACGATTGCTTTCAAATACTGAAGTTGTGCATTTGGTGATATTCCCTAAAGAATCTTCACCAACTTTAGTAGCACACTCATAAAATTGGTTGCAGACTGTTCTAAATCATAAGGGAAGTAAACTTAAAAGTTTTACATGACGTTAGCAGATAGTACATTTTGAGCAGAATTGAAAGGTGCACTCTTTTAGGGTGAGTACGTTACTTCATGTTCTGAGCAATCTGTGTTAAGTATATGCACACAACTATTCAGCGTCATGAGCAAATATACAGTAATTACATGAGTACTACTGAGAACTATGTAATTCTCTAAATACCGTTGATTTCAGGAACCTACCACATAGCATTTACAATGGAACTGCCTTTATCGTTCTTCTCCTTTCAAACGTCAAATTTGTATATTCAGTGCATCTTGTGATATTACTAAAAGTAACCTCTCCAACTTTATAAGCAAACTCATAAAATTGGTTGCAGACTGTTCTAAATCATATTGAAAGTAAAATCACAAGGTTTACATCGAGTTAGCAGGTAGCACCTTTGAGCAAAATTGGAATGGGCACTCTTTTTGGCTGAGTACGTTACTTCATATTCTGAGCATTCTGTGTTCAGTATATGTACACCACTACTCAGAAGCATGGAAAACACAAAATTAAGTTCAATTCAGGAACCTACCACACAGTATTTTCTTTGCATTTGCCTTTAGCTTACGATTCCATTCAAATACTGAAGTTGTGCAATTGGTGATATTTCTTAAGGTATCTTCTCCAACTTTAGTAGCACACTCATAAAATTGGTTCCAGACTGTTCTAAATCATAAGGAAAGAAAAGTTGAAAGCTTTACATGAAGTTAGCAGATAGTACATTTTGAGCAGAATTGAAAGGTGCACCTTTTAGGCTGAATGCATAACCTCCTACTCTGAGCTGTCTGTGTTAAGTATATGCACTCAACTATTCAGCGTCATGAGCAAATATACAGTAATTACATGAGTACTACTGAGAACTATGTAATTCTCTAAATACCGTTGATTTCAGGAACCTACCACATAGCATTTACAATGGAACTGCCTTTATCGTTCTTCTCCTTTCAAACGTCAAATTTGTATATTCAGTGCATCTTGTGATATTACTAAAAGTAACCTCTCCAACTTTAGTAGCACACTCATAAAATTGGTTGCAGACTGTTCTAAATCATACTGAAAGTAAAATTACAAGGTTTACATCATGTTAGCAGGTAGCACTTTTGAGCAAAATTGGAATGTGCACTCTTTTTGGATGAGTACGTTACTTCATGTTCTGAGCATTCTGTGTTAAGTATATGTACACCACTACTCAGAACCATGGAAAATTCAAAATTAAGTACAATTCCGGAACCTACCACGTAGCATTTACTTTGCATTTGCCTTTAGCATACGATTGCTTTCAAATACTAAAGTTGTGCATTTGATAGATAGATAGATAGATAGATAGATAGATAGATAGATAGATAGATAGATAGATACTTTATTCATCCCCATGGGGAAATTCAACTTTTTTTCCAATGTCCCATACACTTCTTGTAGCAAAACTAATTACATACAATACTTAACTCTGTAAAAAATATGATATGCATCTCAATCACTATCTCAAAAAGCATTAATAATAGCTTTTAAAAAGTTCTTAAGTCCTGGCGGTTGAATTGTAAAGCCTAATGGCATTGGGGAGTATTGACCTCTTCATCCTGTCTGAGGGGCATTGCATCGGTAGAAACCTGTCGCTGAAACTGCTTCTCTGTCTCTGGATGGTGCTATGTAGAGGATGTTCAGAGTTTTCCATAATTGACCGTAGCCTACTCAGCGCCCTTCGCTCAGCTACCGATGTTAAACTCTCCAGCATTTTGCCCACGACAGAGCCCGCCTTCCTTACCAGCTTATTAAGACGTGAGGCGTCCCTCTTCTTAATGCTTCCTCCCCAACACGCCACCACAAAGAAGAGGGCGCTCTCCACAACTGACCTATAGAACATCTTCAGCATCTCACTACAGACATTGAATGACGCCAACCTCATAAGGAAGTACAGTCGACTCTGTGCCTTCCTGCACAAGGCATCTGTGTTGGCAGTCCAGTCTAGCTTCTCGTCTAACTGTACTCCCAGATACTTGTAGGTCTTAACCTGCTCCACACATTCTCCATTAATGATCACTGGCTCCATATGAGGCCTAGATCTCCTAAAGTCCACCACCATCTCCTTGGTCTTGGTGATATTGAGACGCAGGTAGTTTGAGTTACACCATATCACAAAGTCCTGTATCAGTTTCCTATACTCCTCCTCCTGTCCATTCCTGACACACCCCACTATGGCCATGTCATCAGCGAACTTCTGCACATGGCAGAACTCTGAGTTATATTGGAAGTCTGATGTGTACAGGGTGAACAGGACCGGAGAGAGTACGGTTCCCTGCGGCGCTCCTGTGCTGCTGACCACCGTGTCAGACCTACAGTATCCCAACCGCACATACTGAGGTCTATCTGTCAAGTAGTCCACTATCCAATCCACCATGTGAGAGTCTACTCCCATCTCCGTTAGTTTGTGCCTTAAGATCTTGGGCTGGATGGTGTTAAAGGCACTAGAGAAGTCAAGGAAGGTAATCCTCACAGCACAACTGACCCCATCTAGGTGAGAGAGTGATTTGTGCAGCAAATACGTGATAGCATCCTCCACTCCCAACTTCTCCTTATACGCAAACTGAAGAGGATCCCGGGCGTGCCTGGTTTGTGGCCTCAGATTCTGTATTATCAGCCGCTCCATGGTCTTCATCACGTGCGACGACAAGGCTACAGGTCTGAAGTCATCTTCTGGTTTAGGAGGCCTTTGATGTGACTAGTGATCCAGGGCTTATTATTGGGATAGCAGCGAACAGTTCTAACAGGGACAACGGCATCCACACAAAAGTTAATATAGTCCGTTGTGCATTCAGTGACTTTGGTGATATTCCTTAAAGTATCTTCACCAACTTTAGTAGCACACTCATAAAATTGGTTGCAGACTGTTCTAAATCATAAGGGAGGAAAACTTAAAAGTTTTACATGACGTTAGCAGATAGTACATTTTGAGCAAAATTGAAAGGTGCACTCTTTTTGGCTGAGTACGTTACTTCATGTTCTGAGCAATCTGTGTTAAGTATATGCACACCACAATTCAGGCTGAAGTGCAAGTGTATAGAAATTACATGAATACTTCTGAGAACTATGTAATTCTCTAAATACCGTTGATTTCAGGAACCTGCCACATAGCATTTACAATGGAACTGCCTTTATCCTTCTTCTCCTTTCAAACTTCAAAGTTGTATATTCAGTGCGTATTGTGATATTACTAAAAGTAACCTCTCCAACTTTATAAGCAAACTCATAAAATTGGTTGCAGACTGTTCTAAATCATCTTGAAAGTAAAATCACAAGGTTTACATCGAGTTAGCAGGTAGCACCTTTGAGCAAAATTGGAATGGGCACTCTTTTTGGCTGAGTACGTTACTTCATATTCTGAGCATTCTGTGTTCAGTATATGTACACCACTACTCAGAAGCATGGAAAACACAAAATTAAGTTCAATTCAGGAACCTACCACACAGTATTTTCTTTGCATTTGCCTTTAGCTTACGATTCCATTCAAATACTGAAGTTGTGCAATTGGTGATATTACATAATGTATCCTCTCCAACTTTAGTAGCACACTCATAAAATTGGTTGCAGACTGTTCTAAATCATATTCAACGTAAAAATATAAGGTTTACATCAAGTTAGCAGGTAGCACTTTTGAGCAAAATTGGAATGTGCACTTTTAGGCTGAATGCATAAACTTCCTATTCTGAGCTTTCTGTGTTAAGTATATATACACCACTACTCAGAACCATGGACAGCTCAAAATTAAGTACAATTCAGGAACCTACCACGTAGGATTTACTTTGCATTTGCCTTTACCTTACGATTGCTTTCAAATACTGAAGTTGTGCATTTGGTGATATTCCCTAAAGTATCGTCACCAACTGTAGTAGCACAGTCATAAAATTGGTTGCAGACTGTTCTAAATCATAAGGGAAGTAAATTTAAAAGTTTTACATGACGTTAGCAGATAGTACATTTTGAGCAGAATTGAAAGGTGCACCTTTTAGGCTGAAAGCATAACCTCCTTCTCTGAGCTTTCTGTGTTAAGTATATGCACACAACTATTCAGGGTCATGTGCAAATATACAGTAATTACATGAGTACTACTGAGAACTATGTAATTCTCTAAATACCGTTGATTTCAGGAACCTACCACATAGCATTTACAATGGAACTGCCTTTATCCTTCTTCTCCTTTCAAACTTCAAAGTTGTATATTCAGTGCATCTTGTGATATTACTAAAAGTAACCTCTCCAACTTTAGAAGCAAACTCATAACATTGGTTGCGGACTGTCCTAAATCATATTGAAAGTAAAATTACATGGTTTACATCTAGTTAGCAGGTAGCACTTTTGAGCAAAATTGGAATGTGCACTCTTTTAGGCTGAATGCATAACTTCCTATTCTCTTTCTGTGTTAAGTATATCTACACCACTACTCAGAACTATGTAATACTCTAAATAAAGTTCAATTAAGGAAAATACCACATAGCATTTACATTGCAACTGCCTTTAGCTGTCCTCTCCTTTCAAACACTAAAGTTCTATAAGTGCATCTGGTGATATTGAAGTAACTTCTAAAACTTTAACAGCACCCTCATAAATTTCATTGCAGACAGTTCTAAATCATATTGAAAGTAAAATTACAAGGTTTACATCAAGTCAGCAGGTAGCACTTTTGAGCAAAATAGGAATGTGCACTCTTTTTGGATGAGTACGTTACTTCATGTTCTGAGCATTCTGTGTTAAGTATATGTACACAACTACTCAGAACCATGGAAAACTCAAAATTAAGTACAATTCCGGAACGTCCCACGTAGCATTTACTTTGCATTTGCCTTTAGCATACGATTGCTTTCAAATACTAAAGTTGTGCATTTGGTGTTATTCCTTAAAGTATCTTCACCAACTTTAGTAGCACACTCATAAAATTGGTTGCAGACTGTTCTAAATCATAACGGAAGTAAACTTAAAAGTTTTACATGACGTTAGCAGATAGTACATTTTGAGCAGAATTGAAAGGTGCACTCTTTTTGGCTGAGTACGTTACTTCATGTTCTGAGCAATCTGTGTTAAGTATATGCACACCACAATTCAGGCTGAAGTGCAAGTGTATAGAAATTACATGAATACTTCTGAGAACTATGTAATTCTCTAAATACCGTTGATTTCAGGAACCTGCCACATAGCATTTACAATGGAACTGCCTTTATCCTTCTCCTTTCAAACTTCAAAGTTGTATATTCAGTGCATCTTGTGATATTACTAAAAGTAACCTCTGCAACTTTAGAAGCAAACTCATAAAATTGGTTGCAGACTGTTCTAAATCATATTGAAAGTAAAATCACAAGGTTTACATCGAGTTAGCAGGTAGCACCTTTGAGCAAAATTGGAATGGGCACTCTTTTTGGCTGAGTACGTTACTTCATGTTCTGAGCTTTCTTTGTTCAGTATATGTACACCACTACTGAGAAGCATGGAAAACACAAAATTAAGTTCAATTCAGGAACCTACCACTTAGTATTTTCTTTGCATTTGCCTTTAGCTTATGATTGCTTTCAAATACTGAAGTTGTGCAATTGGTGATATTACTTAAAGTATCTTCTCCAAGTTTAGTAGCACACTCGGAAAATTCGTTGCGGACTGCTCTAAATCATAAGGGAAGTAAACTGAAAAGTTTTACATGACGTTAGCAGATAGTACATTTTGAGCAGAATTGAAAGGTGCACTCTTTTTGGCTGAGTACGTTACTTTATGTTCTGAGCAATCTGTGTTAATTATATGTACACCACAATTAAGGCTGAAGTGCAAATGTATAGAAATTACATGAATACTTCTGAGAACTATGTAATACTCTAAAGAAAGTTCAATTCAGGAACCTACCACACAGTATTTACTTTGCATTTGCCTTTAGCTTACGATTCCATTCAAATACTGAAGTTGCGCAATTGGTGATATTACTTAATGTATCTTCTCCAACTTTAGTAGCACACTCATAAAATTGGTTGCAGACTGTTCTAAATCATATTCAACGTAAAGATATCAGGTTTACATCAGGTTAGCAGGTAGCACTTCTGAGCAAAATTGGAATGTGCACTTTTAGGCTGAATGCATAAACTTCCTATTCTGAGCTTTCTGTGTTAAGTATATATACACCACTACTCAGAACCATGGACAGCTCAAACTTAAGTACAATTCAGGAACCTACCACGTAGGATTTACTTTGCATTTGCCTTTACCTTACGATTGCTTTCAAATACTGAAGTTGTGCATTTGGTGATATTCCCTAAAGTATCGTCACCAACTGTAGTAGCACAGTCATAAAATTGGTTGCAGACTGTTCTAAATCATAAGGGAAGTAAATTTAAAAGTTTTACATGACGTTAGCAGATAGTACATTTTGAGCAGAATTGAAAGGTGCACCTTTTAGGCTGAATGCATAACCTCCTTCTCTGAGCTTTCTGTGTTACGTATATGCACACAACTATTCAGGGTCATGTGCAAATATACAGTAATTACATGAGTACTACTGAGAACTATGTAATTCTCTAAATACCGTTGAATTCAGGAACATACCACATAGCATTTACATTGCAACTGCCTTTAGCTGTCCTCTCCTTTCAAAAACTAAAGTTCTATAAGTGGATCTGGTGATATTGAAGTAACTTCTCCAACTTTAACAGCACCCTCATAAATTTCGTTGCAGACAGTTGTAAATGGAATGTGCACTCTTTTTGGATGAGTACGTTACTTCATGTTCTGAGCATTCTGTGTTAAGTATATGTACACCACTACTGAGAACCATGGAGAACTCAAAATTAAGTTCAATTCAGGAACCCAGCACACTCATAAAATTGGTTGCAGACTGTTCTAAAACATCAGGAAAGAAAAGTTGAAAGTTTTACATGAAGTTAGCAGAAAGTACATTTTGAGTAGATTTGAAAGCTGCATCTTTTTGGCGGAGTACGTTACTTCATGTTCTGAGCAATCTGTGTTAAGTATATGTACACCACAATCCAGGCTGAAGTTGAAATGTATAGAAATTAAATAAAAACTTCTGAGAACTATGTAATACTCTAAATAAAGTTCAATTCAGGAACCTACCACATATCATTTACTTTGCATTTGCAATTAGCTTACGATTGCTTTCAAATACTGAAGTTGTGTAATTTGTGATATTACTTAATGTATCTACTCCAACCTTAGTAGCACACTCGGAAAAGCGGTTGCAGACTGTTCTAAAACATAAGGAAAGAAAAGTTGAAAGTTTTACATGAGGTTAGCAGAAAGTACATTTTGAGCAGAATTGAAAGGTGCACTCTTTTTGGCGGAGTACGTTACTTCATCTTCTGAGCAATCTGTGTTAAGTATATGTACACCACAATTCAGTCTGAGGTGCAAATGTATAGAAATTAAATGAATTCTTCTGAGAACTACTCTAAATAAAGTTCAATTCAGGAACCTACCACATATCATTTACTTTGCATTTGCCTTTAGCTTACGATTGCTTTCAAATACTAAAGTTGTGCATTTGGTGATATTGCTGAAAGTATCTTCTCCAATTTTAGTAGCACACTCGGAAAATTGGTTGCAGACTGTACTAAACCATCAGGGAAGTAAGTTTAAAAATTTTTACATGACGTTAGCAGATATTACATTTTGAGCATAATTGAAAGGTGCACTCTTTTTGGCTGAGTACGTTACTTCATGTTCTGAGCAATCTGTGTTAAGTATATGTACACCACAATTCAGGCTGAAGTGCAAATGTTTAGAAATTACATAAATACTTCTGAGAACTAAGTAATACTCTAAATAAGGTTCAATTCAGGAACATACCACATAGCATTTACTTTGCATTTGCCTTTAGCTTACGATTGCTTTCAAATACTGAAGTTGTGCAATTGGTGCTATTAATTAATGTATCTTCTCCAACTTAAGTAGCACAGTCGGAAAATTGGTTGCAGAATGTTCTAAATCATAAGGGAAGTAAACTGAAAAGTTTTACATCACGTTAGCAGATAGTACATTTTGAGCATAATTGAAAGCTGCACTCTTTTTGGCTGAGTACGTTACTTCATGTTCTGAGCAATCTGTGTTAAGTATATGTACACCACAATTCAGGCTGAAGTGCAAATGTTTAGAAATTACATAAATACTTCTGAGAACTAAGTAATACTCTAAATAAGGTTCAATTCAGGAACATACCACATAGCATTTACTTTGCATTTGCCTTTAGCTTACGATTGCTTTCAAATACTGAAGTTGTGCAATTGGTGATATTAATTAATGTATCTTCTCCAACTTAAGTAGCACAGTCGGAAAATTGGTTGCAGAATGTTCTAAATCATAAGGGAAGTAAACTGAAAAGTTTTACATCACGTTAGCAGATAGTACATTTTGAGCATAATTGAAAGCTGCACTCTTTTTGGCTGAGTACGTTACATCATGTTCTGAGCAATCTGTGTTAAGTATATGTACACCACAATTCAGGCTGAAGTGCAAATGTATAGATTACATAAATACTTCTGAGAACTATGTAATACTCTAAATAAAGTTCAATTCAGGAACATAACACATAGTATTTACTTTGCTTTTGCCTTTAGCTTACGATTGCTTTCAAATACTGAAGTTGTGCAATTGGTGATATTAATTAATGTATGTTCTCCAACTTTAGTAGCATACTCATACAATTGGTTGCAGACTGTTCTAAAACATAAGGAAAGAAAAGTTGAAAGTTTTACATGAAGTTAGCAGAAAGTACATTTTGAGTAGAATTGAAAGGTGCATCTTTTTGGCGGAGTACGTTACTTCATGTTCTGAGCAATCTGTGTTAGGCATATGTACACCACAATCCAGGCTGAAGTTGAAATGTATAGAATTTAAATGAATATTTCTGAGAACTATGTAATACTCTAAATAAGGTTCAATTCAGGAACCTACCACATATCATTTACTTTGCATTTGCCTTTAGCTTAAGATTGCTTTCAAATACTAAAGTTGTGCATTTGTTGATATTGCTGTAAGTATCTTCTCCAATTTTAGTAGCACACTCGGAAAATTGGTTGCAGACTGTTCTAAATCATCAGGGAAGTAAATTTAAAAATTTTTACATGACGTTAGCAGATATTACATTTTCAGCATAATTGAAAGGTGCACTCTTTTTGGCTGAGTACGTTACTTCATGTTCTGAGCAGTCTGTGTTAAGTATATGTACACCACTATTCAGGCTGAAGTGCAAATGTATAGAAATTACATGAATACTTCTGAGAACTGTGTAATACTCCAAATAAAGTTCAATTCAGGAACATACCACATAACATTTACTATGCATTTGCCTTTAGCTTACGATTGCTTTCAAATACTAAAGTTGTGCATTTGGTGATATTGATGAAAGTATCTTTTCCAACTTTAGTAGCACACTCGGAAATTTGGTTTACTGAATACTATAAATTGAATACTATGTAATACTCTAAATAAAGTTCAATTCAGGAACACACCACCTAGCATTTACGTTGCATTTGCCTTTAGCTTACGATTGCTTTCAAATACTGAAGTTGCGCAATTGGTGATATTAATTAATGTATCTTCTCCAGTTTTAGTAGCACACTCATTAAATTGGTTGCAGACTGTTCTAAAACATCAGGAAAGAAAAGTTGACAGTTTTACATGAGGTTAGCAGAAAGTACATTTTGAGCAGAATTGAAAGGTGCACTCTTTTTGGCGGAGTACGTTACTTCATCTTCTGAGCAATCTGTGTTAAGTACATGTACACCACAATTCAGGCTGAATTGCAAATGTATAGAAATTACATGAATACTTCTGGGAACTATGTAATTCTCTAAATAAAGTTGAATTCCGGAACGTCCCACGTAGCATTTACTTTGCATTTGCCTTTAGCATACGATTGTTTTCAAATACTAAAGTTGTGCATTTGATAGATAGATAGATAGATAGATACTTTATTCATCCCCATGGGGAAATTCAACTTTTTTTCCAATGTCCCATGCACTTGTTGTAGCAAAACTAATTACATACAATACTTAACTCTAAAAAATATGATATGCGTTTAAATCACTATCTCAAAAAGCATTAATAATAGCTTTTAAAAAGTTCTTAAGTCCTGGCGGTTGAATTGTAAAGCCTAATGGCATTGGGGAGTATTGACCTCTTCATCCTGTCTGAGGAGTATTGCATCGATAGTAACCTGTCGCTGAAACTGCTTCTCTGTCTCTGGATGGTGCTATGTAGAGGATGTTCAGAGTTTTCCATAATTGACCGTAGCCTAAGCGCCCTTCGCTCAGCTACCGATGTTAAACTCTCCAGTACTTTGCCCACGACAGAGCCCGCCTTCCTTACCAGCTTATTAAGACGTGAGGCGTCCCTCTTCTTAATGCTTCCTCCCCAACACGCCACCACAAAGAAGAGGGCGCTCTCCACAACTGACCTATAGAACATCTTCAGCATCTCACTACAGACATTGAATGACGCCAACCTTCTAAGGAAGTACAGTCGACTCTGTGCCTTCCTGCACAAGGCATCTGTGTTGGCAGTCCAGTCTAGCTTCTCGTCTAACTGTACTCCCAGATACTTGTAGGTCTTAACCTGCTCCACACATTCTCCATTAATGATCACTGGCTCCATATGAGGCCTAGATCTCCTAAAGTCCACCACCATCTCCTTGGTCTTGGTGATATTGAGACGCAGGTAGTTTGAGTTACACCATATCACAAAGTCCTGTATCAGTTTCCTATACTCCTCCTCCTGTCCATTCCTGACACACCCCACTATGGCCATGTCATCAGCGAACTTCTGCACATGGCAGAACTCTGAGTTATATTGGAAGTCTGATGTGTACAGGGTGAACAGGACCGGAGAGAGTACGGTTCCCTGCGGCGCTCCTGTGCTGCTGACCACCGTGTCAGACCTACAGTATCCCAACCGCACATACTGAGGTCTATCTGTCAAGTAGTCCACTATCCAATCCACCATGTGAGAGTCTACTCCCATCTCCGTTAGTTTGTGCCTTAAGATCTTGGGCTGGAAGGTGTTAAAGGCACTAGAGAAGTCAAGGAATGTAATCCTCACAGCACAACTGACCCCATCTAGGTGAGAGAGTGATTTGTGCAGCAAATATGTGATAGCATACTCCACTCCCACCTTCTCCTTATACGCAAACTGAAGAGGATCCCGGGCGTGCCTGGTTTGTGGCCTCAGATTCTGTATTATCAGCCGCTCCATGGTCTTCATCACGTGCGACGACAAGGCTACAGGTCTGAAGTCATCTTCTGGTTTAGGAGGCCTTTGATGTGACTAGTGATCCAGGGCTTATTATTGGGATAGCAGCGAACAGTTCTAACAGGGACAACGGCATCCACACAAAAGTTAATATAGTCCGTTGTGCATTCAGTGACTTTGGTGATATTCCTTAAAGTATCTTCACCAACTTTAGTAGCACACTCATAAAATTGGTTGCAGACTGTTCTAAATCATAAGGGAAGAAAACTTAAAAGTTTTACATGACGTTAGCAGATAGTACATTTTGAGCAGAATTGAAAGGTGCACTCTTTTTGGCTGAGTACGTTACTTCATGTTCTGAGCAATCTGTGTTAAGTATATGCACATCACAATTCAGGCTGAAGTGCAAGTGTATAGAAATTACATGAATACTTCTGAGAACTATGAAATTCTCTAAATACCGTTGATTTCAGGAACCTGCCACATAGCATTTACAATGGAACTGCCTTTATCCTTCTTCTCCTTTCAAACTTCAAAGTTGTATATTCAGTGCATCTTGTGATATTACTAAAAGTAACCTCTCCAACTTTAGAAGCAAACTCATAAAATTGGTTGCAGACTGTTCTAAATCATATTGAAAGTAAAATTAGAAGGTTTACATCGAGTTAGCAGGTAGCACCTTTGAGCAAAATTGGAATGGGCACTCTTTTTGGCTGAGTACGTTACTTCATGTTCTGAGCTTTCTGTGTTCAGTATATGTACACCACTACTCAGAACCATGGAAAACACAAAATTAAGTTCAATTCAGGAACCTACCACATATCATTTACTTTGCATTTACCTTTAGCTTACGATTGCTTTCAAATACTAAAGTTGTGCATTTGGTGATATTACTTAATGTTTCTTCTCCAACTTTAGTAGCACACTCATAAAATTGGTTGCGGACTGTTCTAAATCACAAGGAAAGTAAACAAAAGTTTTACATGAAGTTAGCAGATAGTACATTTTGAGCAGAAATCAAAGGTGCACTCTTTTAGGGTGAGTACGTTACTTCATGTGTTGAGCAATCTGTGTTAAGGATATGTACACCACAATTCAGGCTGAAGTGTAAATGTATAGAAATTACATAAATACTTCTGAGAACTATGCAATACTCTAAATTAAGTTCAATTCAGGAACATACCACATAGCATTTACGTTGCATTTGCCTTTAGCTTACGATTGCTTTCAAATACTGAAGTTGTACAATTGGTGATATTAATTAATGTATGTTCAACTTTAGTAGCAGACTCATATAATTGGTTGCAGACTGTTCTAAAACATAAGGAAAGAAAAGTTGAAAGTTTTACATCAAGTTATCAGAAAGTACATTTTCAGTAGAATTGAAAGGTGCATCGTTTTGGCGGAGTACGTTACTTCATGTTCTGAGCAATCTGTGTTAGGTATATGTACACCACAATCCAGGCTGAGGTTGAAATGTATAGAAATTAAATGAATTCTTCTGAGAACTATGTAATACTCTATATAAAGTTCAAATCAGGAACCTACCACATATCATTCACTTTGCATTTGTCTTTAGTTTACGATTGCTTTCAAATACTAAAGTTGTGCATTTGGTCATATTACTTAATGTATCTTCTCCAACTTTAGTAGCAGACTCATAAAATTGGTTGCAGACTGTTCTAAAACATCAGGAAAGAAAAGTTGAAAGTTTTACATGAAGTTAGCAGAAAGTACATTTTGAGTAGATTTGAAAGCTGCATCTTTTTGGCGGAGTACGTTACTTCATGTTCTGAGCAATCTGTGTTAAGTATAAGTACACTTCAATCCAGGCTGAAGTTGAAATGTATAGAAATTAAATGAATACTTCTGAGAACTATGTAATACTCCAAATAAAGTTCAATTCAGGAACCTACCACATATCATTTACTTTGCATTTGCTATGAGCTTACGATTGCTTTCAAATACTGAAGTTGTGTAATTTGTGATATTTCTTGGTGTATCTACTCCAACCTTAGTAGCAGACTCGGAAAACCGGTTGCAGACTGTTCTAAATCATAAGGGAAGTAAACTTAAAAGTTTTACATGACGGTAGCAGATAGTACATTTTGAGCATAATTGAAAGGTGCACTCTTTTTGGCTGAGTACGTTATTTCATGTCCTGAGCAATCTGTGTTAAGTATATGTACACCGCAATTCAGGCTGAAGTGCAAATGTTTAGAAATTACATGAATACTTCTGAGAACTAAGTAATACTCTAAATAAAGTTCAATTCAGGAACATACCACATAGCATTTACGTTGCATTTGCCTTTAGCTTACGATTGCTTTCAAATACTGAAGTTGTGCAATTGGTGATATTAATTAATGTATCTTCTCCAACTTAAGAAGCACAGTCGGAAAATTGGTTGCAGACTGTTCTAAATCATAAGGGAAGTAAACTGAAAAGTTTTACATGAAGTTAGCAGATAGCACATTTTGAGCATAATTGAAAGGTGCACTCGTTTTGGCTGAGTACGTTACTTCATCTTCTGAGCAATCTGTGTTAAGTATA
The DNA here is from genome assembly GCF_048418815.1 of Hemitrygon akajei. Lineage (NCBI taxonomy): Eukaryota > Metazoa > Chordata > Chondrichthyes > Myliobatiformes > Dasyatidae > Hemitrygon > Hemitrygon akajei. The sequence continues at coordinate 45,579,754 of NC_133137.1, read as the reverse complement.
TGTACACCACAATTCAGGCTGAGGTGCAAATGTATAGAAATTAAATGAATTCTTCTGAGAACTATGTAATACTCTAAATAAAGTTCAATTCAGGAACCTACCACATATCATTTACTTTGCATTTGCCTTTAGCTTACGATTGCTTTCAAATACTGAAGTTGTGTAATTTGTGATATTTCTTGGTGTATCTACTCCAACCTTAGTAGCAGACTCGGAAAACCGGTTGCAGACTGTTCTAAATCATAAGGGAAGTAAACTGAAAAGTTTTACATCACGTTAGCAGATAGTACATTTTGAGCATAATTGAAAGCTGCACTCTTTTTGGCTGAGTACGTTACATCATGTTCTGAGCAATCTGTGTTAAGTATATGTACACCACAATTCAGGTTGAAGTGCAAATGTATAGATTACATAAATACTTCTGAGAACTATGTAATACTCTAAATAAAGTTCAATTCAGGAACATACCACATAGTATTTACTTTGCTTTTGCCTTTAGCTTACGATTGCTTTCAAATACTGAAGTTGTGCAATTGGTGATATTAATTAATGTATGTTCTCCAACTTTAGTAGCATACTCATACAATTGGTTGCAGACTGTTCTAAAACATAAGGAAAGAAAAGTTGAAAGTTTTACATGAAGTTAGCAGAAAGTACATTTTGAGTAGAATTGAAAGGTGCATCTTTTTGGCGGAGTACGTTACTTCATGTTCTGAGCAATCTGTGTTAGGCATATGTACACCACAATCCAGGCTGAAGTTGAAATGTATAGAATTTAAATGAATACTTCTGAGAACTATGTAATACTCTAAATAAAATTCAATTCAGGAACCTAACACATATCATTTACTTTGCATTTGCCTTTAGCTTACGATTGCTTTCAAATACTAAAGTTGTGCATTTGGTGATATTACTTAATGTATCTTCTCCAACTTAAGTAGCACAGTCGGAAAATTGCTTGCAGAATGTTCTAAATCATAAGGGAAGTAAACTGAAAAGTTTTACATCACGTTAGCAGATAGTACATTTTGAGCATAATTGAAAGCTGCACTCTTTTTGGCTGAGTACGTTACATCATCTTCTGAGCAATCTGTGTTAAGTATATGTACACCACAATTCAGTCTGAGGTGCAAATGTATAGAAATTAAATCAATTCTTCTGAGAACTATGTAATACTCTAAATAAAGTTCAATTCAGGAACCTACCACATATCATTTACTTTGCATTTGCCTTTAGCTTACGATTGCTTTCAAATACTAAAGTTGTGCATTTGTTGATATTGCTGTAAGTATCTTCTCCAATTTTAGTAGCACACTCGGAAAATTGGTTGCAGACTGTTCTAAATCATCAGGGAAGTAAATTTAAAAATTTTTACATGACGTTAGCAGATATTACATTTTCAGCATAATTGAAAGGTGCACTCTTTTTGGCTGAGTACGTTACTTCATGTTCTGAGCAGTCTGTGTTAAGTATATGTACACCACTATTCAGGCTGAAGTGCAAATGTATAGAAATTACATGAATACTTCTGAGAACTGTGTAATACTCCAAATAAAGTTCAATTCAGGAACATACCACATAACATTTACTATGCATTTGCCTTTAGCTTACGATTGCTTTCAAATACTGAAGTTGCGCAATTGGTGATATTAATTAATGTATCTTCTCCAATTTTAGTAGCACTCTCATTAAATTGGTTGCAGACTGTTCTAAAACATCAGGAAAGAAAAGTTGACAGTTTTACATGAGGTTAGCAGAAAGTACATTTTGAGCAGAATTGAAAGGTGCACTCTTTTTGGCGGAGTACGTTACTTCATCTTCTGAGCAATCTGTGTTAAGTACATGTACACCACAATTCAGGCTGAATTGCAAATGTATAGAAATTACATGAATACTTCTGAGAACTATGTAATTCTCTAAATAAAGTTGAATTCCGGAACGTCCCACGTAGCATTTACTTTGCATTTGCCTTTAGCATACGATTGTTTTCAAATACTAAAGTTGTGCATTTGATAGATAGATAGATAGATAGATACTTTATTCATCCCCATGGGGAAATTCAACTTTTTTTCCAATGTCCCATGCACTTGTTGTAGCAAAACTAATTACATACAATACTTAACTCTAAAAAATATGATATGCGTTTAAATCACTATCTCAAAAAGCATTAATAATAGCTTTTAAAAAGTTCTTAAGTCCTGGCGGTTGAATTGTAAAGCCTAATGGCATTGGGGAGTATTGACCTCTTCATCCTGTCTGAGGAGCATTGCATCGATAGTAACCTGTCGCTGAAACTGCTTCTCTGTCTCTGGATGGTGCTATGTAGAGGATGTTCAGAGTTTTCCATAATTGACCGTAGCCTAAGCGCCCTTCGCTCAGCTACCGATGTTAAACTCTCCAGTACTTTGCCCACGACAGAGCCCGCCTTCCTTACCAGCTTATTAAGACGTGAGGCGTCCCTCTTCTTAATGCTTCCTCCCCAACACGCCACCACAAAGAAGAGGGCGCTCTCCACAACTGACCTATAGAACATCTTCAGCATCTCACTACAGACATTGAATGACGCCAACCTTCTAAGGAAGTACAGTCGACTCTGTGCCTTCCTGCACAAGGCATCTGTGTTGGCAGTCCAGTCTAGCTTCTCGTCTAACTGTACTCCCAGATACTTGTAGGTCTTAACCTGCTCCACACATTCTCCATTAATGATCACTGGCTCCATATGAGGCCTAGATCTCCTAAAGTCCACCACCATCTCCTTGGTCTTGGTGATATTGAGACGCAGGTAGTTTGAGTTACACCATATCACAAAGTCCTGTATCAGTTTCCTATACTCCTCCTCCTGTCCATTCCTGACACACCCCACTATGGCCATGTCATCAGCGAACTTCTGCACATGGCAGAACTCTGAGTTATATTGGAAGTCTGATGTGTACAGGGTGAACAGGACCGGAGAGAGTACGGTTCCCTGCGGCGCTCCTGTGCTGCTGACCACCGTGTCAGACCTACAGTATCCCAACCGCACATACTGAGGTCTATCTGTCAAGTAGTCCACTATCCAATCCACCATGTGAGAGTCTACTCCCATCTCCGTTAGTTTGTGCCTTAAGATCTTGGGCTGGAAGGTGTTAAAGGCACTAGAGAAGTCAAGGAATGTAATCCTCACAGCACAACTGACCCCATCTAGGTGAGAGAGTGATTTGTGCAGCAAATATGTGATAGCATACTCCACTCCCACCTTCTCCTTATACGCAAACTGAAGAGGATCCCGGGCGTGCCTGGTTTGTGGCCTCAGATTCTGTATTATCAGCCGCTCCATGGTCTTCATCACGTGCGACGACAAGGCTACAGGTCTGAAGTCATCTTCTGGTTTAGGAGGCCTTTGATGTGACTAGTGATCCAGGGCTTATTATTGGGATAGCAGCGAACAGTTCTAACAGGGACAACGGCATCCACACAAAAGTTAATATAGTCCGTTGTGCATTCAGTGACTTTGGTGATATTCCTTAAAGTATCTTCACCAACTTTAGTAGCACACTCATAAAATTGGTTGCAGACTGTTCTAAATCATAAGGGAAGAAAACTTAAAAGTTTTACATGACGTTAGCAGATAGTACATTTTGAGCAGAATTGAAAGGTGCACTCTTTTTGGCTGAGTACGTTACTTCATGTTCTGAGCAATCTGTGTTAAGTATATGCACATCACAATTCAGGCTGAAGTGCAAGTGTATAGAAATTACATGAATACTTCTGAGAACTATGAAATTCTCTAAATACCGTTGATTTCAGGAACCTGCCACATAGCATTTACAATGGAACTGCCTTTATCCTTCTTCTCCTTTCAAACTTCAAAGTTGTATATTCAGTGCATCTTGTGATATTACTAAAAGTAACCTCTCCAACTTTAGAAGCAAACTCATAAAATTGGTTGCAGACTGTTCTAAATCATATTGAAAGTAAAATTAGAAGGTTTACATCGAGTTAGCAGGTAGCACCTTTGAGCAAAATTGGAATGGGCACTCTTTTTGGCTGAGTACGTTACTTCATGTTCTGAGCTTTCTGTGTTCAGTATATGTACACCACTACTCAGAACCATGGAAAACACAAAATTAAGTTCAATTCAGGAACCTACCACATATCATTTACTTTGCATTTACCTTTAGCTTACGATTGCTTTCAAATACTAAAGTTGTGCATTTGGTGATATTACTTAATGTTTCTTCTCCAACTTTAGTAGCACACTCATAAAATTGGTTGCGGACTGTTCTAAATCACAAGGAAAGTAAACAAAAGTTTTACATGAAGTTAGCAGATAGTACATTTTGAGCAGAAATCAAAGGTGCACTCTTTTAGGGTGAGTACGTTACTTCATGTGTTGAGCAATCTGTGTTAAGGATATGTACACCACAATTCAGGCTGAAGTGTAAATGTATAGAAATTACATAAATACTTCTGAGAACTATGCAATACTCTAAATTAAGTTCAATTCAGGAACATACCACATAGCATTTACGTTGCATTTGCCTTTAGCTTACGATTGCTTTCAAATACTGAAGTTGTACAATTGGTGATATTAATTAATGTATGTTCAACTTTAGTAGCAGACTCATATAATTGGTTGCAGACTGTTCTAAAACATAAGGAAAGAAAAGTTGAAAGTTTTACATCAAGTTATCAGAAAGTACATTTTCAGTAGAATTGAAAGGTGCATCGTTTTGGCGGAGTACGTTACTTCATGTTCTGAGCAATCTGTGTTAGGTATATGTACACCACAATCCAGGCTGAGGTTGAAATGTATAGAAATTAAATGAATTCTTCTGAGAACTATGTAATACTCTATATAAAGTTCAAATCAGGAACCTACCACATATCATTCACTTTGCATTTGTCTTTAGTTTACGATTGCTTTCAAATACTAAAGTTGTGCATTTGGTCATATTACTTAATGTATCTTCTCCAACTTTAGTAGCAGACTCATAAAATTGGTTGCAGACTGTTCTAAAACATCAGGAAAGAAAAGTTGAAAGTTTTACATGAAGTTAGCAGAAAGTACATTTTGAGTAGATTTGAAAGCTGCATCTTTTTGGCGGAGTACGTTACTTCATGTTCTGAGCAATCTGTGTTAAGTATAAGTACACCTCAATCCAGGCTGAAGTTGAAATGTATAGAAATTAAATGAATACTTCTGAGAACTATGTAATACTCCAAATAAAGTTCAATTCAGGAACCTACCACATATCATTTACTTTGCATTTGCTATGAGCTTACGATTGCTTTCAAATACTGAAGTTGTGTAATTTGTGATATTTCTTGGTGTATCTACTCCAACCTTAGTAGCAGACTCGGAAAACCGGTTGCAGACTGTTCTAAATCATAAGGGAAGTAAACTTAAAAGTTTTACATGACGGTAGCAGATAGTATATTTTGAGCATAATTGAAAGGTGCACTCTTTTTGGCTGAGTACGTTATTTCATGTCCTGAGCAATCTGTGTTAAGTATATGTACACCGCAATTCAGGCTGAAGTGCAAATGTTTAGAAATTACATGAATACTTCTGAGAACTAAGTAATACTCTAAATAAAGTTCAATTCAGGAACATACCACATAGCATTTACGTTGCATTTGCCTTTAGCTTACGATTGCTTTCAAATACTGAAGTTGTGCAATTGGTGATATTAATTAATGTATCTTCTCCAACTTAAGAAGCACAGTCGGAAAATTGGTTGCAGACTGTTCTAAATCATAAGGGAAGTAAACTGAAAAGTTTTACATGAAGTTAGCAGATAGCACATTTTGAGCATAATTGAAAGGTGCACTCGTTTTGGCGGAGTACGTTACTTCATCTTCTGAGCAATCTGTGTTAAGTATATGTACACCACAATTCAGGCTGAGGTGCAAATGTATAGAAATTAAATGAATTCTTCTGAGAACTATGTAATACTCTAAATAAAGTTCAATTCAGGAACCTACCACATATCATTTACTTTGCATTTGCCTTTGGCTTACGATTGCTTTCAAATACTGAAGTTGTGTAATTTGTGATATTTCTTGGTGTATCTACTCCAACCTTAGTAGCAGACTCGGAAAACCGGTTGCAGACGGTTCTAAATCATAAGGGAAGTAAACTGAAAAGTTTTACATCACGTTAGCAGATAGTACATTTTGAGCATAATTGAAAGCTGCACTCTTTTTGGCTGAGTACGTTACATCATGTTCTGAGCAATCTGTGTTAAGTATATGTACACCACAATTCAGGTTGAAGTGCAAATGTATAGATTACATAAATACTTCTGAGAACTATGTAATACTCTAAATAAAGTTCAATTCAGGAACATACCACATAGTATTTACTTTGCTTTTGCCTTTAGCTTACGATTGCTTTCAAATACTGAAGTTGTGCAATTGGTGATATTAATTAATGTATGTTCTCCAACTTTAGTAGCATACTCATACAATTGGTTGCAGACTGTTCTAAAACATAAGGAAAGAAAAGTTGAAAGTTTTACATGAAGTTAGCAGAAAGTACATTTTGAGTAGAATTGAAAGGTGCATCTTTTTGGCGGAGTACGTTACTTCATGTTCTGAGCAATCTGTGTTAGGCATATGTACACCACAATCCAGGCTGAAGTTGAAATGTATAGAATTTAAATGAATACTTCTGAGAACTATGTAATACTCTAAATAAAATTCAATTCAGGAACCTAACACATATCATTTACTTTGCATTTGCCTTTAGCTTACGATTGCTTTCAAATACTGAAGTTGTGTAATTTGTGATATTTCTTGGTGTATCTACTCCAACCTTAGTAGCAGACTCGGAAAACCGGTTGCAGACTGTTCTAAATCATAAGGGAAGTAAACTGAAAAGTTTTACATCACGTTAGCAGATAGTACATTTTGAGCATAATTGAAAGCTGCACTCTTTTTGGCTGAGTACATTACATCATGTTCTGAGCAATCTGTGTTAAGTATATGTACACCACAATTCAGGCTGAAGTTGAAATGTATAGAATTTAAATGAATACTTCTGAGAACTATGTAATACTCTAAATAAGGTTCAATTCAGGAACCTACCACATATCATTTACTTTGCATTTGCCTTTAGCTTAAGATTGCTTTCAAATACTAAAGTTGTGCATTTGTTGATATTGCTATAAGTATCTTCTCCAATTTTAGTAGCACACTCGGAAAATTGGTTGCAGACTGTTCTAAATCATCAGGGAAGTAAATTTAAAATTTTTTACATGACGTTAGCAGATATTACATTTTCAGCATAATTGAAAGGTGCACTCTTTTTGGCTGAGTACGTTACTTCATGTTCTGAGCAGTCTGTGTTAAGTATATGTACACCACTATTCAGGCTGAAGTGCAAATGTATAGAAATTACATGAATACTTCTGAGAACTGTGTAATACTCCAAATAAAGTTCAATTCAGGAACATACCACATAACATTTACTATGCATTTGCCTTTAGCTTACGATTGCTTTCAAATACTAAATTTGTGCATTTGGTGATATTGATGAAAGTATCTTTTCCAACTTTAGTAGCACACTCGGAAATTTGGTTTACTGAATACTATAAATTGAATACTATGTAATACTCTAAATAAAGTTCAATTCAGGAACACACCACCTAGCATTTACGTTGCATTTGCCTTTAGCTTACGATTGCTTTCAAATACTGAAGTTGCGCAATTGGTGATATTAATTAATGTATCTTCTCCAATTTTAGTAGCACACTCATTAAATTGGTTGCAGACTGTTCTAAAACATCAGGAAAGAAACGTTGACAGTTTTACATGATGTTAGAAGAAAGTACATTTTGAGTAGAATTGAAAGGTGCATCTTTTTGGCGGAGTACGTTACTTCATGTTCTGAGCAATCTGTGTTAGGTATATGTACACCACAATCCAGGCTGAAGTTGAAATGTATAGAAATTAAATGAATACTTCTGAGAACTATGTAATACTCTAAATAAAATTCAATTCAGGAACCTACCACATATCATTTACTTTGCATTTGCCTTTAGCTTACGATTGCTTTCAAATACTAAAGTTGTGCATTTGTTGATATTGCTGTAAGTATCTTCTCCAATTTTAGTAGCACACTCGGAAAATTGGTTGCAGACTGTTCTAAATCATCAGGGAAGTAAATTTAAAAATTTTTACATGACGTTAGCAGATATTACATTTTGAGCATAATTGAAAGGTGCACTCTTTTTGGCTGAGTACGTTACTTCATGTTCTGAGCAATCTGTGTTAAGTATATGTACACCACAATTCAGGCTGAAGTGCAAATGTTTAGAAATTACATAAATACTTCTGAGAACTAAGTAATACACTAAATAAGGTTCAATTCAGGAACATACCACATAGCATTTACTTTGCATTTGCCTTTAGCTTACGATTGCTTTCAAATACTGAAGTTGTGCAATTGGTGATATTAATTAATGTATCTTCTCCAACTTAAGTAGCACAGTCGGAAAATTGGTTGCAGAATGTTCTAAATCATAAGGGAAGTAAACTGAAAAGTTTTACATGACGTTAGCAGATAGTACATTTTGAGCATAATTGAAAGCTGCTCTCTTTTTGGCTGAGTACGTTACATCATGTTCTGAGCAATCTGTGTTAAGTATATGTACACCACAATTCAGGCTGAAGTGCAAATGTATAGATTACGTAAATACTTCTGAAAACTATGTAATACTCTAAATAAAGTTCAATTCAGGAACATACCACATAGTATTTACTTTGCTTTTGCCTTTAGCTTACGATTGCTTTCAAATACTGAAGTTGTGCAATTGGTGATATTAATTAATGTATGTTCTCCAACTTTAGTAGCATACTCATACAATTGGTTGCAGACTGTTCTAAAACATAAGGAAAGAAAAGTTGAAAGTTTTACATGAAGTTAGCAGAAAGTACATTTTGAGTAGAATTGAAAGGTGCATCTTTTTGGCGGAGTACGTTACTTCATGTTCTGAGCAATCTGTGTTAGGCATATGTACACCACAATCCAGGCTGAAGTTGAAATGTATAGAAATTAAATGAATTCTTCTGAGAACTATGTAATACTCTAAATAAAGTTCAATTCAGGAACCTACCACATATCATTTACTTTGCATTTGCTATGAGCTTACGATTGCTTTCAAATACTGAAGTTGTGTAATTTGTGATATTTCTTGGTGTATCTACTCCAACCTTAGTAGCAGACTCGGAAAACCGGTTGCAGACTGTTCTAAATCATAAGGGAAGTAAACTTAAAAGTTTTACATGACGGTAGCAGATAGTACATTTTGAGCATAATTGAAAGGTGCACTCTTTTTGGCTGAGTACGTTATTTCATGTCCTGAGCAATCTGTGTTAAGTATATGTACACCGCAATTCAGGCTGAAGTGCAAATGTTTAGAAATTACATGAATACTTCTGAGAACTAAGTAATACTCTAAATAAAGTTCAATTCAGGAACATACCACATAGCATTTACGTTGCATTTGCCTTTAGCTTACGATTGCTTTCAAATACTGAAGTTGTGCAATTGGTGATATTAATTAATGTATCTTCTCCAACTTAAGAAGCACAGTCGGAAAATTGGTTGCAGACTGTTCTAAATCATAAGGGAAGTAAACTGAAAAGTTTTACATGAAGTTAGCAGATAGCACATTTTGAGCATAATTGAAAGGTGCACTCGTTTTGGCTGAGTACGTTACTTCATCTTCTGAGCAATCTGTGTTAAGTATATGTACACCACAATTCAGGCTGAGGTGCAAATGTATAGAAATTAAATGAATTCTTCTGAGAACTATGTAATACTCTAAATAAAGTTCAATTCAGGAACCTACCACATATCATTTACTTTGCATTTGCCTTTAGCTTACGATTGCTTTCAAATACTGAAGTTGTGTAATTTGTGATATTTCTTGGTGTATCTACTCCAACCTTAGTAGCAGACTCGGAAAACCGGTTGCAGACTGTTCTAAATCATAAGGGAAGTAAACTGAAAAGTTTTACATCACGTTAGCAGATAGTACATTTTGAGCATAATTGAAAGCTGCACTCTTTTTGGCTGAGTACATTACATCATGTTCTGAGCAATCTGTGTTAAGTATATGTACACCACAATTCAGGCTGAAGTGCAAATGTATAGATTACGTAAATACTTCTGAGAACTATGTAATACTCTAAATAAAGTTCAATTCAGGAACATACCACATAGTATTTACTTTGCTTTTGCCTTTAGCTTACGATTGCTTTCAAATACTGAAGTTGTGCAATTGGTGATATTAATTAATGTATGTTCTCCAACTTTAGTAGCATACTCATACAATTGGTTGCAGACTGTTCTAAAACATAAGGAAAGAAAAGTTGAAAGTTTTACATGAAGTTAGCAGAAAGTACATTTTGAGTAGAATTGAAAGGTGCATCTTTTTGGCGGAGTACGTTACTTCATGTTCTGAGCAATCTGTGTTAGGCATATGTACACCACAATCCAGGCTGAAGTTGAAATGTATAGAATTTAAATGAATACTTCTGAGAACTATGTAATACTCTAAATAAGGTTCAATTCAGGAACCTACCACATATCATTTACTTTGCATTTGCCTTTAGCTTAAGATTGCTTTCAAATACTAAAGTTGTGCATTTGTTGATATTGCTGTAAGTATGTTCTCCAATTTTAGTAGCACACTCGGAAAATTGGTTGCAGACTGTTCTAAATCATCAGGGAAGTAAATTTAAAAATTTTTACATGACGTTAGCAGATATTACATTTTCAGCATAATTGAAAGGTGCACTCTTTTTGGCTGAGTACGTTACTTCATGTTCTGAGCAGTCTGTGTTAAGTATATGTACACCACTATTCAGGCTGAAGTGCAAATGTATAGAAATTACATGAATACAGAGAACTGTGTAATACTCCAAATAAAGTTCAATTCAGGAACATACCACATAACATTTACTATGCATTTGCCTTTAGCTTACGATTGCTTTCAAATACTAAAGTTGTGCATTTGGTGATATTGATGAAAGTATCTTTTCCAACTTTAGTAGCACACTCGGAAATTTGGTTTACTGAATACTATAAATTGAATACTATGTAATACTCTAAATAAAGTTCAATTCAGGAACACACCACCTAGCATTTACGTTGCATTTGCCTTTAGCTTACGATTGCTTTCAAATACTGAAGTTGCGCAATTGGTGATATTAATTAATGTATCTTCTCCAATTTTAGTAGCACACTCATTAAATTGGTTGCAGACTGTTCTAAAACATCAGGAAAGAAAAGTTGACAGTTTTACATGAAGTTAGCAGAAAGTTCATTTTGAGTAGAATTGAAAGGTGCATCTTTTTGGCGGAGTACGTTACCATGTTCTGAGCAATCTGTGTTAGGTATATGTACACCATAATCCAGGCTGAGGTGCAAATGTATAGAAATTAAATGAATTCTTCTGAGAACTATGTAATACTCTAAATAAAGTTCAATTCAGGAACCTACCACATATCATTTACTTTGCATTTGCTATGAGCTTACGATTGCTTTCAAATACTGAAGTTGTGTAATTTGTGATATTTCTTAGTGTATCTACTCCAACCTTAGTAGCACACTCGGAAAACCGGTAGCAGACTGTTCTAAATCATAACGGAAGTAAACTTAAAAGTTTTACATCACGTTAGCAGATAGTACATTTTGAGCATAATTGAAAGCTGCACTCTTTTTGGCTGAGTACGTTACATCATGTTCTGAGCAATCTGTGTTAAGTATATGTACACCACAATACAGGCTGAAGTGCAAATGTATAGATTACATAAATACTTCTGAGAACTATGTAATACTCTAAATAAAGTTCAATTCAGGAACCTACCACATATCATTTACTTTGCATTTGCCTTTAGCTTACGATTGCTTTCAAATACTGAAGTTGTGTAATTTGTGATATTTCTTGGTGTATCTACTCCAACCTTAGTAGCAGACTCGGAAAACCGGTTGCAGACTGTTCTAAATCATAAGGGAAGTAAACTGAAAAGTTTTACATCACGTTAGCAGATAGTACATTTTGAGCATAATTGAAAGCTGCACTCTTTTTGGCTGAGTACATTACATCATGTTCTGAGCAATCTGTGTTAAGTATATGTACACCACAATTCAGGCTGAAGTTGAAATGTATAGAAATTAAATGAATTCTTCTGAGAACTATGTAATACTCTATATAAAGTTCAAATCAGGAACCTACCACATATCATTCACTTTGCATTTGTCTTTAGTTTACGATTGCTTTCAAATACTAAAGTTGTGCATTTGGTCATATTACTTAATGTATCTTCTCCAACTTTAGTAGCAGACTCATAAAATTGGTTGCAGACTGTTCCAAAACATCAGGAAAGAAAAGTTGAAAGTTTTACATGAAGTTAGCAGAAAGTACATTTTGAGTAGATTTGAAAGCTGCATCTTTTTGGCGGAGTACGTTACTTCATGTTCTGAGCAATCTGTGTTAAGTATAAGTACACCTCAATCCAGGCTGAAGTTGAAATGTATAGAAATTAAATGAATACTTCTGAGAACTATGTAATACTCCAAATAAAGTTCAATTCAGGAACCTACCACATATCATTTACTTTGCATTTGCTATGAGCTTACGATTGCTTTCAAATACTGAAGTTGTGTAATTTGTGATATTTCTTGGTGTATCTACTCCAACCTTAGTAGCAGACTCGGAAAACCGGTTGCAGACTGTTCTAAATCATAAGGGAAGTAAACTTAAAAGTTTTACATGACGGTAGCAGATAGTATATTTTGAGCATAATTGAAAGGTGCACTCTTTTTGGCTGAGTACGTTATTTCATGTCCTGAGCAATCTGTGTTAAGTATATGTACACCGCAATTCAGGCTGAAGTGCAAATGTTTAGAAATTACATGAATACTTCTGAGAACTAAGTAATACTCTAAATAAAGTTCAATTCAGGAACATACCACATAGCATTTACGTTGCATTTGCCTTTAGCTTACGATTGCTTTCAAATACTGAAGTTGTGCAATTGGTGATATTAATTAATGTATCTTCTCCAACTTAAGAAGCACAGTCGGAAAATTGGTTGCAGACTGTTCTAAATCATAAGGGAAGTAAACTGAAAAGTTTTACATGAAGTTAGCAGATAGCACATTTTGAGCATAATTGAAAGGTGCACTCGTTTTGGCGGAGTACGTTACTTCATCTTCTGAGCAATCTGTGTTAAGTATATGTACACCACAATTCAGGCTGAGGTGCAAATGTATAGAAATTAAATGAATTCTTCTGAGAACTATGTAATACTCTAAATAAAGTTCAATTCAGGAACCTACCACATATCATTTACTTTGCATTTGCCTTTGGCTTACGATTGCTTTCAAATACTGAAGTTGTGTAATTTGTGATATTTCTTGGTGTATCTACTCCAACCTTAGTAGCAGACTCGGAAAACCGGTTGCAGACGGTTCTAAATCATAAGGGAAGTAAACTGAAAAGTTTTACATCACGTTAGCAGATAGTACATTTTGAGCATAATTGAAAGCTGCACTCTTTTTGGCTGAGTACGTTACATCATGTTCTGAGCAATCTGTGTTAAGTATATGTACACCACAATTCAGGTTGAAGTGCAAATGTATAGATTACATAAATACTTCTGAGAACTATGTAATACTCTAAATAAAGTTCAATTCAGGAACATACCACATAGTATTTACTTTGCTTTTGCCTTTAGCTTACGATTGCTTTCAAATACTGAAGTTGTGCAATTGGTGATATTAATTAATGTATGTTCTCCAACTTTAGTAGCATACTCATACAATTGGTTGCAGACTGTTCTAAAACATAAGGAAAGAAAAGTTGAAAGTTTTACATGAAGTTAGCAGAAAGTACATTTTGAGTAGAATTGAAAGGTGCATCTTTTTGGCGGAGTACGTTACTTCATGTTCTGAGCAATCTGTGTTAGGCATATGTACACCACAATCCAGGCTGAAGTTGAAATGTATAGAATTTAAATGAATACTTCTGAGAACTATGTAATACTCTAAATAAAATTCAATTCAGGAACCTAACACATATCATTTACTTTGCATTTGCCTTTAGCTTACGATTGCTTTCAAATACTGAAGTTGTGTAATTTGTGATATTTCTTGGTGTATCTACTCCAACCTTAGTAGCAGACTCGGAAAACCGGTTGCAGACTGTTCTAAATCATAAGGGAAGTAAACTGAAAAGTTTTACATCACGTTAGCAGATAGTACATTTTGAGCATAATTGAAAGCTGCACTCTTTTTGGCTGAGTACATTACATCATGTTCTGAGCAATCTGTGTTAAGTATATGTACACCACAATTCAGGCTGAAGTTGAAATGTATAGAATTTAAATGAATACTTCTGAGAACTATGTAATACTCTAAATAAGGTTCAATTCAGGAACCTACCACATATCATTTACTTTGCATTTGCCTTTAGCTTAAGATTGCTTTCAAATACTAAAGTTGTGCATTTGTTGATATTGCTGTAAGTATCTTCTCCAATTTTAGTAGCACACTCGGAAAATTGGTTGCAGACTGTTCTAAATCATCAGGGAAGTAAATTTAAAATTTTTTACATGACGTTAGCAGATATTACATTTTCAGCATAATTGAAAGGTGCACTCTTTTTGGCTGAGTACGTTACTTCATGTTCTGAGCAGTCTGTGTTAAGTATATGTACACCACTATTCAGGCTGAAGTGCAAATGTATAGAAATTACATGAATACTTCTGAGAACTGTGTAATACTCCAAATAAAGTTCAATTCAGGAACATACCACATAACATTTACTATGCATTTGCCTTTAGCTTACGATTGCTTTCAAATACTAAATTTGTGCATTTGGTGATATTGATGAAAGTATCTTTTCCAACTTTAGTAGCACACTCGGAAATTTGGTTTACTGAATACTATAAATTGAATACTATGTAATACTCTAAATAAAGTTCAATTCAGGAACACACCACCTAGCATTTACGTTGCATTTGCCTTTAGCTTACGATTGCTTTCAAATACTGAAGTTGCGCAATTGGTGATATTAATTAATGTATCTTCTCCAATTTTAGTAGCACACTCATTAAATTGGTTGCAGACTGTTCTAAAACATCAGGAAAGAAACGTTGACAGTTTTACATGATGTTAGAAGAAAGTACATTTTGAGTAGAATTGAAAGGTGCATCTTTTTGGCGGAGTACGTTACTTCATGTTCTGAGCAATCTGTGTTAGGTATATGTACACCACAATCCAGGCTGAAGTTGAAATGTATAGAAATTAAATGAATACTTCTGAGAACTATGTAATACTCTAAATAAAATTCAATTCAGGAACCTACCACATATCATTTACTTTGCATTTGCCTTTAGCTTACGATTGCTTTCAAATACTAAAGTTGTGCATTTGTTGATATTGCTGTAAGTATCTTCTCCAATTTTAGTAGCACACTCGGAAAATTGGTTGCAGACTGTTCTAAATCATCAGGGAAGTAAATTTAAAAATTTTTACATGACGTTAGCAGATATTACATTTTGAGCATAATTGAAAGGTGCACACTTTTTGGCTGAGTACGTTACTTCATGTTCTGAGCAATCTGTGTTAAGTATATGTACACCACAATTCAGGCTGAAGTGCAAATGTTTAGAAATTACATAAATACTTCTGAGAACTAAGTAATACACTAAATAAGGTTCAATTCAGGAACATACCACATAGCATTTACTTTGCATTTGCCTTTAGCTTACGATTGCTTTCAAATACTGAAGTTGTGCAATTGGTGATATTAATTAATGTATCTTCTCCAACTTAAGTAGCACAGTCGGAAAATTGGTTGCAGAATGTTCTAAATCATAAGGGAAGTAAACTGAAAAGTTTTACATGACGTTAGCAGATAGTACATTTTGAGCATAATTGAAAGCTGCTCTCTTTTTGGCTGAGTACGTTACATCATGTTCTGAGCAATCTGTGTTAAGTATATGTACACCATAATTCAGGCTGAAGTGCAAATGTATAGATTACGTAAATACTTCTGAAAACTATGTAATACTCTAAATAAAGTTCAATTCAGGAACATACCACATAGTATTTACTTTGCTTTTGCCTTTAGCTTACGATTGCTTTCAAATACTGAAGTTGTGCAATTGGTGATATTAATTAATGTATGTTCTCCAACTTTAGTAGCATACTCATACAATTGGTTGCAGACTGTTCTAAAACATAAGGAAAGAAAAGTTGAAAGTTTTACATGAAGTTAGCAGAAAGTACATTTTGAGTAGAATTGAAAGGTGCATCTTTTTGGCGGAGTACGTTACTTCATGTTCTGAGCAATCTGTGTTAGGCATATGTACACCACAATCCAGGCTGAAGTTGAAATGTATAGAAATTAAATGAATTCTTCTGAGAACTATGTAATACTCTAAATAAAGTTCAATTCAGGAACCTACCACATATCATTTACTTTGCATTTGCTATGAGCTTACGATTGCTTTCAAATACTGAAGTTGTGTAATTTGTGATATTTCTTGGTGTATCTACTCCAACCTTAGTAGCAGACTCGGAAAACCGGTTGCAGACTGTTCTAAATCATAAGGGAAGTAAACTTAAAAGTTTTACATGACGGTAGCAGATAGTACATTTTGAGCATAATTGAAAGGTGCACTCTTTTTGGCTGAGTACGTTATTTCATGTCCTGAGCAATCTGTGTTAAGTATATGTACACCGCAATTCAGGCTGAAGTGCAAATGTTTAGAAATTACATGAATACTTCTGAGAACTAAGTAATACTCTAAATAAAGTTCAATTCAGGAACATACCACATAGCATTTACGTTGCATTTGCCTTTAGCTTACGATTGCTTTCAAATACTGAAGTTGTGCAATTGGTGATATTAATTAATGTATCTTCTCCAACTTAAGAAGCACAGTCGGAAAATTGGTTGCAGACTGTTCTAAATCATAAGGGAAGTAAACTGAAAAGTTTTACATGAAGTTAGCAGATAGCACATTTTGAGCATAATTGAAAGGTGCACTCGTTTTGGCTGAGTACGTTACTTCATCTTCTGAGCAATCTGTGTTAAGTATATGTACACCACAATTCAGGCTGAGGTGCAAATGTATAGAAATTAAATGAATTCTTCTGAGAACTATGTAATACTCTAAATAAAGTTCAATTCAGGAACCTACCACATATCATTTACTTTGCATTTGCCTTTAGCTTACGATTGCTTTCAAATACTGAAGTTGTGTAATTTGTGATATTTCTTGGTGTATCTACTCCAACCTTAGTAGCAGACTCGGAAAACCGGTTGCAGACTGTTCTAAATCATAAGGGAAGTAAACTGAAAAGTTTTACATCACGTTAGCAGATAGTACATTTTGAGCATAATTGAAAGCTGCACTCTTTTTGGCTGAGTACATTACATCATGTTCTGAGCAATCTGTGTTAAGTATATGTACACCACAATTCAGGCTGAAGTGCAAATGTATAGATTACGTAAATACTTCTGAGAACTATGTAATACTCTAAATAAAGTTCAATTCAGGAACATACCACATAGTATTTACTTTGCTTTTGCCTTTAGCTTACGATTGCTTTCAAATACTGAAGTTGTGCAATTGGTGATATTAATTAATGTATGTTCTCCAACTTTAGTAGCATACTCATACAATTGGTTGCAGACTGTTCTAAAACATAAGGAAAGAAAAGTTGAAAGTTTTACATGAAGTTAGCAGAAAGTACATTTTGAGTAGAATTGAAAGGTGCATCTTTTTGGCGGAGTACGTTACTTCATGTTCTGAGCAATCTGTGTTAGGCATATGTACACCACAATCCAGGCTGAAGTTGAAATGTATAGAATTTAAATGAATACTTCTGAGAACTATGTAATACTCTAAATAAGGTTCAATTCAGGAACCTACCACATATCATTTACTTTGCATTTGCCTTTAGCTTAAGATTGCTTTCAAATACTAAAGTTGTGCATTTGTTGATATTGCTGTAAGTATGTTCTCCAATTTTAGTAGCACACTCGGAAAATTGGTTGCAGACTGTTCTAAATCATCAGGGAAGTAAATTTAAAAATTTTTACATGACGTTAGCAGATATTACATTTTCAGCATAATTGAAAGGTGCACTCTTTTTGGCTGAGTACGTTACTTCATGTTCTGAGCAGTCTGTGTTAAGTATATGTACACCACTATTCAGGCTGAAGTGCAAATGTATAGAAATTACATGAATACAGAGAACTGTGTAATACTCCAAATAAAGTTCAATTCAGGAACATACCACATAACATTTACTATGCATTTGCCTTTAGCTTACGATTGCTTTCAAATACTAAAGTTGTGCATTTGGTGATATTGATGAAAGTATCTTTTCCAACTTTAGTAGCACACTCGGAAATTTGGTTTACTGAATACTATAAATTGAATACTATGTAATACTCTAAATAAAGTTCAATTCAGGAACACACCACCTAGCATTTACGTTGCATTTGCCTTTAGCTTACGATTGCTTTCAAATACTGAAGTTGCGCAATTGGTGATATTAATTAATGTATCTTCTCCAATTTTAGTAGCACACTCATTAAATTGGTTGCAGACTGTTCTAAAACATCAGGAAAGAAAAGTTGACAGTTTTACATGAAGTTAGCAGAAAGTTCATTTTGAGTAGAATTGAAAGGTGCATCTTTTTGGCGGAGTACGTTACCATGTTCTGAGCAATCTGTGTTAGGTATATGTACACCATAATCCAGGCTGAGGTGCAAATGTATAGAAATTAAATGAATTCTTCTGAGAACTATGTAATACTCTAAATAAAGTTCAATTCAGGAACCTACCACATATCATTTACTTTGCATTTGCTATGAGCTTACGATTGCTTTCAAATACTGAAGTTGTGTAATTTGTGATATTTCTTAGTGTATCTACTCCAACCTTAGTAGCACACTCGGAAAACCGGTAGCAGACTGTTCTAAATCATAACGGAAGTAAACTTAAAAGTTTTACATCACGTTAGCAGATAGTACATTTTGAGCATAATTGAAAGCTGCACTCTTTTTGGCTGAGTACGTTACATCATGTTCTGAGCAATCTGTGTTAAGTATATGTACACCACAATACAGGCTGAAGTGCAAATGTATAGATTACATAAATACTTCTGAGAACTATGTAATACTCTAAATAAAGTTCAATTCAGGAACCTACCACATATCATTTACTTTGCATTTGCCTTTAGCTTACGATTGCTTTCAAATACTGAAGTTGTGTAATTTGTGATATTTCTTGGTGTATCTACTCCAACCTTAGTAGCAGACTCGGAAAACCGGTTGCAGACTGTTCTAAATCATAAGGGAAGTAAACTGAAAAGTTTTACATCACGTTAGCAGATAGTACATTTTGAGCATAATTGAAAGCTGCACTCTTTTTGGCTGAGTACATTACATCATGTTCTGAGCAATCTGTGTTAAGTATATGTACACCACAATTCAGGCTGAAGTTGAAATGTATAGAATTTAAATGAATACTTCTGAGAACTATGTAATACTCTAAATAAGGTTCAATTCAGGAACCTACCACATATCATTTACTTTGCATTTGCCTTTAGCTTAAGATTGCTTTCAAATACTAAAGTTGTGCATTTGTTGATATTGCTGTAAGTATCTTCTCCAATTTTAGTAGCACACTCGGAAAATTGGTTGCAGACTGTTCTAAATCATCAGGGAAGTAAATTTAAAATTTTTTACATGACGTTAGCAGATATTACATTTTCAGCATAATTGAAAGGTGCACTCTTTTTGGCTGAGTACGTTACTTCATGTTCTGAGCAGTCTGTGTTAAGTATATGTACACCACTATTCAGGCTGAAGTGCAAATGTATAGAAATTACATGAATACTTCTGAGAACTGTGTAATACTCCAAATAAAGTTCAATTCAGGAACATACCACATAACATTTACTATGCATTTGCCTTTAGCTTACGATTGCTTTCAAATACTAAAGTTGTGCATTTGGTGATATTGATGAAAGTATCTTTTCCAACTTTAGTAGCACACTCGGAAATTTGGTTTACTGAATACTATAAATTGAATACTATGTAATACTCTAAATAAAGTTTAATTCAGGAACACACCACCTAGCATTTACGTTGCATTTGCCTTTAGCTTACGATTGCTTTCAAATACTGAAGTTGCGCAATTGGTGATATTAATTAATGTATCTTCTCCAATTTTAGTAGCACACTCATTAAATTGGTTGCAGACTGTTCTAAAACATCAGGAAAGAAAAGTTGACAGTTTTACATGATGTTAGAAGAAAGTACATTTTGAGTAGAATTGAAAGGTGCATCTTTTTGGCGGAGTACGTTACTTCATGTTCTGAGCAATCTGTGTTAGGTATATGTACACCACAATCCAGGCTGAAGTTGAAATGTATAGAAATTAAATGAATACTTCTGAGAACTATGTAATACTCTAAATAAAATTCAATTCAGGAACCTACCACATATCATTTACTTTGCATTTGCCTTTAGCTTACGATTGCTTTCAAATACTAAAGTTGTGCATTTGTTGATATTGCTGTAAGTATCTTCTCCAATTTTAGTAGCACACTCGGAAAATTGGTTGCAGACTGTTCTAAATCATCAGGGAAGTAAATTTAAAAATTTTTACATGACGTTAGCAGATATTACATTTTGAGCATAATTGAAAGGTGCACTCTTTTTGGCTGAGTACGTTACTTCATGTTCTGAGCAATCTGTGTTAAGTATATGTACACCACAATTCAGGCTGAAGTGCAAATGTTTAGAAATTACATAAATACTTCTGAGAACTAAGTAATACACTAAATAAGGTTCAATTCAGGAACATACCACATAGCATTTACTTTGCATTTGCCTTTAGCTTACGATTGCTTTCAAATACTGAAGTTGTGCAATTGGTGATTTTAATTAATGTATGTTCTCCAACTTTAGTAGCATACTCATACAATTGGTTGCAGACTGTTCTAAAACATAAGGAAAGAAAAGTTGAAAGTTTTACATGAAGTTAGCAGAAAGTACATTTTGAGTAGAATTGAAAGGTGCATCTTTTTGGCGGAGTACGTTACTTCATGTTCTGAGCAATCTGTGTTAGGCATATGTACACCACAATCCAGGCTGAAGTTGAAATGTATAGAATTTAAATGAATACTTCTGAGAACTATGTAATACTCTAAATAAGGTTCAATTCAGGAACCTACCACATATCATTTACTTTGCATTTGCCTTTAGCTTAAGATTGCTTTCAAATACTAAAGTTGTGCATTTGTTGATATTGCTGTAAGTATGTTCTCCAATTTTAGTAGCACACTCGGAAAATTGGTTGCAGACTGTTCTAAATCATCAGGGAAGTAAATTTAAAAATTTTTACATGACGTTAGCAGATATTACATTTTCAGCATAATTGAAAGGTGCACTCTTTTTGGCTGAGTACGTTACTTCATGTTCTGAGCAGTCTGTGTTAAGTATATGTACACCACTATTCAGGCTGAAGTGCAAATGTATAGAAATTACATGAATACTTCTGAGAACTGTGTAATACTCCAAATAAAGTTCAATTCAGGAACATACCACATAACATTTACTATGCATTTGCCTTTAGCTTACGATTGCTTTCAAATACTAAAGTTGTGCATTTGGTGATATTGATGAAAGTATCTTTTCCAACTTTAGTAGCACACTCGGAAATTTGGTTTACTGAATACTATAAATTGAATACTATGTAATACTCTAAATAAAGTTCAATTCAGGAACACACCACCTAGCATTTACGTTGCATTTGCCTTTAGCTTACGATTGCTTTCAAATACTGAAGTTGCGCAATTGGTGATATTAATTAATGTATCTTCTCCAATTTTAGTAGCACACTCATTAAATTGGTTGCAGACTGTTCTAAAACATCAGGAAAGAAAAGTTGACAGTTTTACATGAAGTTAGCAGAAAGTTCATTTTGAGTAGAATTGAAAGGTGCATCTTTTTGGCGGAGTACGTTACCATGTTCTGAGCAATCTGTGTTAGGTATATGTACACCATAATCCAGGCTGAGGTGCAAATGTATAGAAATTAAATGAATTCTTCTGAGAACTATGTAATACTCTAAATAAAGTTCAATTCAGGAACCTACCACATATCATTTACTTTGCATTTGCTATGAGCTTACGATTGCTTTCAAATACTGAAGTTGTGTAATTTGTGATATTTCTTAGTGTATCTACTCCAACCTTAGTAGCACACTCGGAAAACCGGTAGCAGACTGTTCTAAATCATAACGGAAGTAAACTTAAAAGTTTTACATCACGTTAGCAGATAGTACATTTTGAGCATAATTGAAAGCTGCACTCTTTTTGGCTGAGTACGTTACATCATGTTCTGAGCAATCTGTGTTAAGTATATGTACACCACAATACAGGCTGAAGTGCAAATGTATAGATTACATAAATACTTCTGAGAACTATGTAATACTCTAAATAAAGTTCAATTCAGGAACATACCACATAGTATTTACTTTGCTTTTGCCTTTAGCTTACGATTGCTTTCAAATACTGAAGTTGTGCAATTGGTGATATTAATTAATGTATGTTCTCCAACTTTAGTAGCATACTCATACAATTGGTTGCAGACTGTTCTAAAACATAAGGAAAGAAAAGTTGAAAGTTTTACATGAAGTTAGCAGAAAGTACATTTTGAGTAGAATTGAAAGGTGCATCTTTTTGGCGGAGTACGTTACTTCATGTTCTGAGCAATCTGTGTTAGGCATATGTACACCACAATCCAGGCTGAAGTTGAAATGTATAGAATTTAAATGAATACTTCTGAGAACTATGTAATACTCTAAATAAGGTTCAATTCAGGAACCTACCACATATCATTTACTTTGCATTTGCCTT
Organism: Hemitrygon akajei; assembly: GCF_048418815.1. Classification (NCBI taxonomy): domain Eukaryota; kingdom Metazoa; phylum Chordata; class Chondrichthyes; order Myliobatiformes; family Dasyatidae; genus Hemitrygon; species Hemitrygon akajei. The sequence goes on along the minus strand of NC_133137.1, from coordinate 45,556,806 downwards.
TAGCTTAAGATTGCTTTCAAATACTAAAGTTGTGCATTTGTTGATATTGCTGTAAGTATCTTCTCCAATTTTAGTAGCACACTCGGAAAATTGGTTGCAGACTGTTCTAAATCATCAGGGAAGTAAATTTAAAAATTTTTACATGACGTTAGCAGATATTACATTTTCAGCATAATTGAAAGGTGCACTCTTTTTGGCTGAGTACGTTACTTCATGTTCTGAGCAGTCTGTGTTAAGTATATGTACACCACTATTCAGGCTGAAGTGCAAATGTATAGAAATTACATGAATACTTCTGAGAACTGTGTAATACTCCAAATAAAGTTCAATTCAGGAACATACCACATAACATTTACTATGCATTTGCCTTTAGCTTACGATTGCTTTCAAATACTAAATTTGTGCATTTGGTGATATTGATGAAAGTATCTTTTCCAACTTTAGTAGCACACTCGGAAATTTGGTTTACTGAATACTATAAATTGAATACTATGTAATACTCTAAATAAAGTTCAATTCAGGAACACACCACCTAGCATTTACGTTGCATTTGCCTTTAGCTTACGATTGCTTTCAAATACTGAAGTTGCGCAATTGGTGATATTAATTAATGTATCTTCTCCAATTTTAGTAGCACACTCATTAAATTGGTTGCAGACTGTTCTAAAACATCAGGAAAGAAAAGTTGACAGTTTTACATGATGTTAGAAGAAAGTACATTTTGAGTAGAATTGAAAGGTGCATCTTTTTGGCGGAGTACGTTACCATGTTCTGAGCAATCTGTGTTAGGTATATGTACACCACAATCCAGGCTGAGGTGCAAATGTATAGAAATTAAATGAATTCTTCTGAGAACTATGTAATACTCTAAATAAAGTTCAATTCAGGAACATACCACATAGTATTTACTTTGCTTTTGCCTTTAGCTTACGATTGCTTTCAAATACTGAAGTTGTGCAATTGGTGATATTAATTAATGTATGTTCTCCAACTTTAGTAGCATACTCATACAATTGGTTGCAGACTGTTCTAAAACATAAGGAAAGAAAAGTTGAAAGTTTTACATGAAGTTAGCAGAAAGTACATTTTGAGTAGAATTGAAAGGTGCATCTTTTTGGCGGAGTACGATACTTCATGTTCTGAGCAATCTGTGTTAGGCATATGTACACCACAATCCAGGCTGAAGTTGAAATGTATAGAATTTAAATGAATACTTCTGAGAACTATGTAATACTCTAAATAAGGTTCAATTCAGGAACCTACCACATATCATTTACTTTGCATTTGCCTTTAGCTTAAGATTGCTTTCAAATACTAAAGTTGTGCATTTGTTGATATTGCTGTAAGTATCTTCTCCAATTTTAGTAGCACACTCGGAAAATTGGTTGCAGACTGTTCTAAATCATCAGGGAAGTAAATTTAAAAATTTTTACATGACGTTAGCAGATATTACATTTTCAGCATAATTGAAAGGTGCACTCTTTTTGGCTGAGTACGTTACTTCATGTTCTGAGCAGTCTGTGTTAAGTATATGTACACCACTATTCAGGCTGAAGTGCAAATGTATAGAAATTACATGAATACTTCTGAGAACTGTGTAATACTCCAAATAAAGTTCAATTCAGGAACATACCACATAACATTTACTATGCATTTGCCTTTAGCTTACGATTGCTTTCAAATACTAAATTTGTGCATTTGGTGATATTGATGAAAGTATCTTTTCCAACTTTAGTAGCACACTCGGAAATTTGGTTTACTGAATACTATAAATTGAATACTATGTAATACTCTAAATAAAGTTCAATTCAGGAACACACCACCTAGCATTTACGTTGCATTTGCCTTTAGCTTACGATTGCTTTCAAATACTGAAGTTGCGCAATTGGTGATATTAATTAATGTATCTTCTCCAATTTTAGTAGCACACTCATTAAATTGGTTGCAGACTGTTCTAAAACATCAGGAAAGAAAAGTTGACAGTTTTACATGATGTTAGAAGAAAGTACATTTTGAGTAGAATTGAAAGGTGCATCTTTTTGGCGGAGTACGTTACCATGTTCTGAGCAATCTGTGTTAGGTATATGTACACCACAATCCAGGCTGAGGTGCAAATGTATAGAAATTAAATGAATTCTTCTGAGAACTATGTAATACTCTAAATAAAGTTCAATTCAGGAACATACCACATAGTATTTACTTTGCTTTTGCCTTTAGCTTACGATTGCTTTCAAATACTGAAGTTGTGCAATTGGTGATATTAATTAATGTATGTTCTCCAACTTTAGTAGCATACTCATACAATTGGTTGCAGACTGTTCTAAAACATAAGGAAAGAAAAGTTGAAAGTTTTACATGAAGTTAGCAGAAAGTACATTTTGAGTAGAATTGAAAGGTGCATCTTTTTGGCGGAGTACGTTACTTCATGTCCTGAGCAATCTGTGTTAGGCATATGTACACCACAATCCAGGCTGAAGTTCAAATGTTTAGAAATTACATCAATACTTCTGAGAACTATGTAATACTCTAAATAAGGTTCAATTCAGGAACCTACCACATATCATTTACTTTGCATTTGCCTTTAGCTTAAGATTGCTTTCAAATACTAAAGTTGTGCATTTGTTGATATTGCTGTAAGTATCTTCTCCAATTTTAGTAGCACACTCGGAAAATTGGTTGCAGACTGTTCTAAATCATCAGGGAAGTAAATTTAAAAATTTTTACATGACGTTAGCAGATATTACATTTTCAGCATAATTGAAAGGTGCACTCTTTTTGGCTGAGTACGTTACTTCATGTTCTGAGCAGTCTGTGTTAAGTATATGTACACCACTATTCAGGCTGAAGTGCAAATGTATAGAAATTACATGAATACTTCTGAGAACTGTGTAATACTCCAAATAAAGTTCAATTCAGGAACATACCACATAACATTTACTATGCATTTGCCTTTAGCTTACGATTGCTTTCAAATACTAAATTTGTGCATTTGGTGATATTGATGAAAGTATCTTTTCCAACTTTAGTAGCACACTCGGAAATTTGGTTTACTGAATACTATAAATTGAATACTATGTAATACTCTAAATAAAGTTCAATTCAGGAACACACCACCTAGCATTTATGTTGCATTTGCCTTTAGCTTACGATTGCTTTCAAATACTGAAGTTGCGCAATTGGTGATATTAATTAATGTATCTTCTCCAATTTTAGTAGCACACTCATTAAATTGGTTGCAGACTGTTCTAAAACATCAGGAAAGAAAAGTTGACAGTTTTACATGATGTTAGAAGAAAGTACATTTTGAGTAGAATTGAAAGGTGCATCTTTTTGGCGGAGTACGTTACCATGTTCTGAGCAATCTGTGTTAGGTATATGTACACCACAATCCAGGCTGAGGTGCAAATGTATAGAAATTAAATGAATTCTTCTGAGAACTATGTAATACTCTAAATAAAGTTCAATTCAGGAACATACCACATAGTATTTACTTTGCTTTTGCCTTTAGCTTACGATTGCTTTCAAATACTGAAGTTGTGCAATTGGTGATATTAATTAATGTATGTTCTCCAACTTTAGTAGCATACTCATACAATTGGTTGCAGACTGTTCTAAAACATAAGGAAAGAAAAGTTGAAAGTTTTACATGAAGTTAGCAGAAAGTACATTTTGAGTAGAATTGAAAGGTGCATCTTTTTGGCGGAGTACGTTACTTCATGTCCTGAGCAATCTGTGTTAGGCATATGTACACCACAATTTAGGCTGAAGTGCAAATGTATAGAAATTACTTGAATACTTCTGAGAACTATGTAATTCTCTAAATAAAGTTGAATTCAGGAACCTACCACATAGCATTTACATTGCAACTGCCTTTAGCTGTCCTCTCCTTTCAAAAACTAAAGTTCTATAAGTGGATCTGGTGATATTGAAGTAACTTCTCCAACTTTAACAGCACCCTCATAAATTTCGTTGCAGACAGTTGTAAATGGAATGTGCACTCTTTTTGGATGAGTACGTTACTTCATGTTCTGAGCATTCTGTGTTAAGTATATGTACACCACTACTGAGAACCATGGAGAACTCAAAATTAAGTTCAATTCAGGAACCCAGCACACTCATAAAATTGGTTGCAGACTGTTCTAAAACATCAGGAAAGAAAAGTTGAAAGTTTTACATGAAGTTAGCAGAAAGTACATTTTGAGTAGATTTGAAAGCTGCATCTTTTTGGCGGAGTACGTTACTTCATGTTCTGAGCAATCTGTGTTAAGTATATGTACACCACAATCCAGGATGAAGTTGAAATGTATAGAAATTAAATGAAAACATCTGAGAACTATGTAATACTCTAAATAAAGTTCAATTCAGGAACCTACCACATATCATTTACTTTGCATTTGCAATTAGCTTGCGATTGCTTTCAAATACTGAAGTTGTGTAATTTGTGATATTACTTAATGTATCTACTCCAATTTTAGTAGCACACTCATTAAATTGGTTGCAGACTGTTCTAAAACATCAGGAAAGAAAAGTTGACAGTTTTACATGATGTTAGAAGAAAGTACATTTTGAGTAGAATTGAAAGGTGCATCTTTTTGGCGGAGTACGTTACCATGTTCTGAGCAATCTGTGTTAGGTATATGTACACCACAATCCAGGCTGAGGTGCAAATGTATAGAAATTAAATGAATTCTTCTGAGAACTATGTAATACTCTAAATAAAGTTCAATTCAGGAACCTACCACATATCATTTACTTTGCATTTGCTATGAGCTTACGATTGCTTTCAAATACTGAAGTTGTGTAATTTGTGATATTTCTTAGTGTATCTACTCCAACCTTAGTAGCACACTCGGAAAACCGGTAGCAGACTGTTCTAAATCATAACGGAAGTAAACTTAAAAGTTTTACATGACGTTAGCAGATAGTACATTTTGAGCATAATTGAAAGGTGCACTCTTTTTGGTTGAGTACGTTATTTCATGTCCTGAGCAATCTGTGTTAAGTATATGTAATCCGCATTTCAGGCTGAAGTGCAAATGTTTAGAAATTACATCAATACTTCTGAGAACTAAGTAATACTCGAAATAAAGTTCAATTCAGGAACATACCACATAGCATTTACTTTGCATTTGCCTTTAGCTTACGATTGCTTTCAAATACTGCAGTTGTGCAATTGGTGATATTAATTAATGTATCTTCTCCAACTTAAGTAGCACAGTCGGAAAATTGGTTGCAGACTGTTCTAAATCATAAGGGAAGTAAACTGAAAAGTTTTACATGACGTTAGCAGATAGCACATTTTGAGCATAATTGAAAGGTGCACTCTTTTTTGCCGAGTACGTTACTTCATGTTCTGAGCAATCTGTGTTAAGGATATGTACACCACAATTTAGGCTGAAGTGCAAATGTATAGAAATTACATGAATACTTCTGAGAACTATGTAATTCTCTAAATAAAGTTGAATTCAGGAACCTACCACATAGCATTTACATTGCAACTGCCTTTAGCTGTCCTCTCCTTTGAAAAACTAAAGTTCTATAAGTGGATCTGGTGATATTGAAGTAACTTCTCCAACTTTAACAGCACCCTCATAAATTTCGTTGCAGACAGTTGTAAATGGAATGTGCATTCTTTTTGGATGAGTACGTTACTTCATGTTCTGAGCATTCTGTGTTAAGTATATGTACACCACTACTGAGAACCATGGAGAACTCAAAATTAAGTTCAATTCAGGAACCCAGCACACTCATAAAATTGGTTGCAGACTGTTCTAAAACATCAGGAAAGAAAAGTTGAAAGTTTTACATGAAGTTAGCAGAAAGTACATTTTGAGTAGATTTGAAAGCTGCATCTTTTTGGCGGAGTACGTTACTTCATGTTCTGAGCAATCTGTGTTAAGTATATGTACACCACAATCCAGGCTGAAGTTGAAATGTATAGAAATTAAATGAAAGCTTCTGAGAACTATGTAATACTCTAAATAAAGTTCAATTCAGGAACCTACCACATATCATTTACTTTGCATTTGCCTTTAGCTTACGATTGCTTTCAAGTACTAAAGTTGTGCATTTGGTGATATTGCTGAAAGTATCTTCTCCTATTTTAGTAGCACACTCGGAAAATTGGTTGCAGACTGTACTAAACCATCAGGGAAGTAAGTTTAAAAATTTTTACATGACGTTAGCAGATATTACATTTTGAGCATAATTGAAAGGTGCACTCTTTTTGGCTGAGTACGTTACTTTATGTTCTGAGCAGTCTGTGTTAAGTATATGTACACCACAATTCAGGCTGAAGTGCAAATGTTTAGAAATTACATAAATACTTCTGAGAACTAAGTAATACTCTAAATAAGGTTCAATTCAGGAACATACCACATAGCATTTACTTTGCATTTGCCTTTAGCTTACGATTGCTTTCAAATACTGAAGTTGTGCAATTGGTGATATTAATTAATGTATCTTCTCCAACTTAAGTAGCACAGTCGGAAAATTGGTTGCAGAATGTTCTAAATCATAAGGGAAGTAAACTGAAAAGTTTTACATCACGTTAGCAGATAGTACATTTTGAGCATAATTGAAAGCTGCACTCTTTTTGGCTGAGTACGTTACATCATGTTCTGAGCAATCTGTGTTAAGTATATGTACACCACAATTCAGGCTGAAGTGCAAATGTATAGATTACGTAAATACTTCTGAGAACTATGTAATACTCTAAATAAAGTTCAATTCTGGAACATACCACATAGTATTTACTTTGCTTTTGCCTTTAGCTTACGATTGCTTTCAAATACTGAAGTTGTACAATTGGTGATATTAATTAATGTATGTTCTCCAACTTTAGTAGCATACTCATACAATTGGTTGCAGACTGTTCTAAAACATAAGGAAAGAAAAGTTGAAAGTTTTACATGAAGTTAGCAGAAAGTACATTTTGAGTAGAATTGAAAGGTGCATCTTTTTGGCGGAGTACGTTACTTCATGTTCTGAGCAATCTGTGTTAGGCATATGTACACCACAATCCAGGCTGAAGTTGAAATGTATAGAATTTAAATGAATACTTCTGAGAACTATGTAATACTCTAAATAAGGTTCAATTCAGGAACCTACCACATATCATTTACTTTGCATTTGCCTTTAGCTTAAGATTGCTTTCAAATACTAAAGTTGTGCATTTGTTGATATTGCTGTAAGTATCTTCTCCAATTTTAGTAGCACACTCGGAAAATTGGTTGCAGACTGTTCTAAATCATCAGTGAAGTAAATTTAAAAATTTTTATATGACGTTAGCAGAAATTACATTTTCAGCATAATTGAAAGGTGCACTCTTTTTGGCTGAGTACGTTACATCATGTTCTGAGCAGTCTGTGTTAAGTATATGTACACCACTATTCAGGCTGAAGTGCAAATGTATAGAAATTACATGAATACTTCTGAGAACTGTGTAATACTCCAAATAAAGTTCAATTCAGGAACATACCACATAGCATTTACTTTGCATTTGCCTTTAGCTTACGATTGCTTTCAAATACTGAAGTTGTGCAATTGGTGATATTAATTAATGTATCTTCTCCAACTTAAGTAGCACAGTCGGAAAATTGGTTGCAGAATGTTCTAAATCATAAGGGAAGTAAACTGAAAAGTTTTACATCACGTTAGCAGATAGTACATTTTGAGCATAATTGAAAGCTGCACTCTTTTTGGCCGAGTACGTTACTTCATGTTCTGAGCAATCTGTGTTAAGGATATGTACACCACAATTTAGGCTGAAGTGCAAATGTATAGAAATTACATGAATACTTCTGAGAACTATGTAATTCTCTAAATAAAGTTGAATTCAGGAACCTACCACATAGCATTTACATTGCAACTGCCTTTAGCTGTCCTCTCCTTTCAAAAACTAAAGTTCTATAAGTGGATCTGGTGATATTGAAGTAACTTCTCCAACTTTAACAGCACCCTCATAAATTTCGTTGCAGACAGTTGTAAATGGAATGTGCACTCTTTTTGGATGAGTACGTTACTTCATGTTCTGAGCATTCTGTGTTAAGTATATGTACACCACTACTGAGAACCATGGAGAACTCAAAATTAAGTTCAATTCAGGAACCCAGCACACTCATAAAATTGGTTGCAGACTGTTCTAAAAATTAAGGAAAGAAAAGTTGAAAGTTTTACATGAAGTTAGCAGAAAGTACATTTTGAGTAGATTTGAAAGCTGCATCTTTTTGGCGGAGTACGTTACTTCATGTTCTGAGCAATCTGTGTTAAGTATATGTACACCACAATCCAGGCTGAAGTTGAAATGTATAGAAATTAAATGAAAACATCTGAGAACTATGTAATACTCTAAATAAAGTTCAATTCAGGAACCTACCACATATCATTTACTTTGCATTTGCAATTAGCTTGCGATTGCTTTCAAATACTGAAGTTGTGTAATTTGTGATATTACTTAATGTATCTACTCCAATTTTAGTAGCACACTCATTAAATTGGTTGCAGACTGTTCTAAAACATCAGGAAAGAAAAGTTGACAGTTTTACATGATGTTAGAAGAAAGTACATTTTGAGTAGAATTGAAAGGTGCATCTTTTTGGCGGAGTACGTTACCATGTTCTGAGCAATCTGTGTTAGGTATATGTACACCACAATCCAGGCTGAGGTGCAAATGTATAGAAATTAAATGAATTCTTCTGAGAACTATGTAATACTCTAAATAAAGTTCAATTCAGGAACCTACCACATATCATTTACTTTGCATTTGCTATGAGCTTACGATTGCTTTCAAATACTGAAGTTGTGTAATTTGTGATATTTCTTAGTGTATCTACTCCAACCTTAGTAGCACACTCGGAAAACCGGTAGCAGACTGTTCTAAATCATAACGGAAGTAAACTTAAAAGTTTTACATGACGTTAGCAGATAGTACATTTTGAGCATAATTGAAAGGTGCACCCTTTTTGGCTGAGTACGTTATTTCATGTCCTGAGCAATCTGTGTTAAGTATATGTAATCCGCATTTCAGGCTGAAGTGCAAATGTTTAGAAATTACATCAATACTTCTGAGAACTAAGTAATACTCGAAATAAAGTTCAATTCAGGAACATACCACATAGCATTTACTTTGCATTTGCCTTTAGCTTACGATTGCTTTCAAATACTGCAGTTGTGCAATTGGTGATATTAATTAATGTATCTTCTCCAACTTAAGTAGCACAGTCGGAAAATTGGTTGCAGACTGTTCTAAATCATAAGGGAAGTAAACTGAAAAGTTTTACATGACGTTAGCAGATAGCACATTTTGAGCATAATTGAAAGGTGCACTCTTTTTGGCCGAGTACGTTACTTCATGTTCTGAGCAATCTGTGTTAAGGATATGTACACCACAATTTAGGCTGAAGTGCAAATGTATAGAAATTACATGAATACTTCTGAGAACTATGTAATTCTCTAAATAAAGTTGAATTCAGGAACCTACCACATAGCATTTACATTGCAACTGCCTTTAGCTGTCCTCTCCTTTCAAAAACTAAAGTTCTATAAGTGGATCTGGTGATATTGAAGTAACTTCTCCAACTTTAACAGCACCCTCATAAATTTCGTTGCAGACAGTTGTAAATGGAATGTGCACTCTTTTTGGATGAGTACGTTACTTCATGTTCTGAGCATTCTGTGTTAAGTATATGTACACCACTACTGAGAACCATGGAGAACTCAAAATTAAGTTCAATTCAGGAACCCAGCACACTCATAAAATTGGTTGCAGGCTGTTCTAAAACATCAGGAAAAAAAAGTTGAAAGTTTTACATGAAGTTAGCAGAAAGTACATTTTGAGTAGATTTGAAAGCTGCATCTTTTTGGCGGAGTACGTTACTTCATGTTCTGAGCAATCTGTGTTAAGTATATGTACACCACAATCCAGGCTGAAGTTGAAATGTACAGAAATTAAATGAAAACTTCTGAGAACTATGTAATACTCTAAATAAAGTTCAATTCAGGAACCTACCACATATCATTTACTTTGCATTTGCCTTTAGCTTACGATTGCTTTCAAGTACTAAAGTTGTGCATTTGGTGATATTGCTGAAAGTATCTTCTCCAATTTTAGTAGCACACTCGGAAAATTGGTTGCAGACTGTACTAAACCATCAGGGAAGTAAGTTTAAAAATTTTTACATGACGTTAGCAGATATTACATTTTGAGCATAATTGAAAGGTGCACTCTTTTTGGCTGAGTACGTTACTTCATGTTCTGAGCAGTCTGTGTTAAGTATATGTACACCACAATTCAGGCTGAAGTGCAAATGTTTAGAAATTACATAAATACTTCTGAGAACTAAGTAATACTCTAAATAAGGTTCAATTCAGGAACATACCACATAGCATTTACTTTGCATTTGCCTTTAGCTTACGATTGCTTTCAAATACTGAAGTTGTGCAATTGGTGATATTAATTAATGTATCTTCTCCAACTTAAGTAGCACAGTCGGAAAATTGGTTGCAGAATGTTCTAAATCATAAGGGAAGTAAACTGAAAAGTTTTACATCACGTTAGCAGATAGTACATTTTGAGCATAATTGAAAGCTGCACTCTTTTTGGCTGAGTACGTTACATCATGTTCTGAGCAATCTGTGTTAAGTATATGTACACCACAATTCAGGCTGAAGTGCAAATGTATAGATTACATAAATACTTCTGAGAACTATGTAAATAAAGTTCAATTCTGGAACATACCACATAGTATTTACTTTGCTTTTGCCTTTAGCTTACGATTGCTTTCAAATACTGAAGTTGTGCAATTGGTGATATTAATTAATGTATGTTCTCCGACTTTAGTAGCATACTCATACAATTGGTTGCAGACTGTTCTAAAACATAAGGAAAGAAAAGTTGAAAGTTTTACATGAAGTTAGCAGAAAGTACATTTTGAGTAGAATTGAAAGGTGCATCTTTTTGGCGGAGTACGTTACTTCATGTTCTGAGCAATCTGTGTTAGGCATATGTACACCACAATCCAGGCTGAAGTTGAAATGTATAGAATTTAAATGAATACTTCTGAGAACTATGTAATACTCTAAATAAGGTTCAATTCAGGAACCTACCACATATCATTTACTTTGCATTTGCCTTTAGCTTAAGATTGCTTTCAAATACTAAAGTTGTGCATTTGTTGATATTGCTGTAAGTATCTTCTCCAATTTTAGTAGCACACTCGGAAAATTGGTTGCAGAATGTTCTAAATCATAAGGGAAGTAAACTGAAAAGTTTTACATCACGTTAGCAGATAGTACATTTTGAGCATAATTGAAAGCTGCACTCTTTTTGGCCGAGTACGTTACTTCATGTTCTGAGCAATCTGTGTTAAGGATATGTACACCACAATTTAGGCTGAAGTGCAAATGTATAGAAATTACATGAATACTTCTGAGAACTATGTAATTCTCTAAATAAAGTTGAATTCAGGAACCTACCACATAGCATTTACATTGCAACTGCCTTTAGCTGTCCTCTCCTTTCAAAAACTAAAGTTCTATAAGTGGATCTGGTGATATTGAAGTAACTTCTCCAACTTTAACAGCACCCTCATAAATTTCGTTGCAGACAGTTGTAAATGGAATGTGCACTCTTTTTGGATGAGTACGTTACTTCATGTTCTGAGCATTCTGTGTTAAGTATATGTACACCACTACTGAGAACCATGGAGAACTCAAAATTAAGTTCAATTCAGGAACCCAGCACACTCATAAAATTGGTTGCAGACTGTTCTAAAAATTAAGGAAAGAAAAGTTGAAAGTTTTACATGAAGTTAGCAGAAAGTACATTTTGAGTAGATTTGAAAGCTGCATCTTTTTGGCGGAGTACGTTACTTCATGTTCTGAGCAATCTGTGTTAAGTATATGTACACCACAATCCAGGCTGAAGTTGAAATGTATAGAAATTAAATGAAAACATCTGAGAACTATGTAATACTCTAAATAAAGTTCAATTCAGGAACCTACCACATATCATTTACTTTGCATTTGCAATTAGCTTGCGATTGCTTTCAAATACTGAAGTTGTGTAATTTGTGATATTACTTAATGTATCTACTCCAATTTTAGTAGCACACTCATTAAATTGGTTGCAGACTGTTCTAAAACATCAGGAAAGAAAAGTTGACAGTTTTACATGATGTTAGAAGAAAGTACATTTTGAGTAGAATTGAAAGGTGCATCTTTTTGGCGGAGTACGTTACCATGTTCTGAGCAATCTGTGTTAGGTATATGTACACCACAATCCAGGCTGAGGTGCAAATGTATAGAAATTAAATGAATTCTTCTGAGAACTATGTAATACTCTAAATAAAGTTCAATTCAGGAACCTACCACATATCATTTACTTTGCATTTGCTATGAGCTTACGATTGCTTTCAAATACTGAAGTTGTGTAATTTGTGATATTTCTTAGTGTATCTACTCCAACCTTAGTAGCACACTCGGAAAACCGGTAGCAGACTGTTCTAAATCATAACGGAAGTAAACTTAAAAGTTTTACATGACGTTAGCAGATAGTACATTTTGAGCATAATTGAAAGGTGCATCTTTTTGGCGGAGTACGTTACTTCATGTTCTGAGCAATCTGTGTTAAGTATATGTACACCACAATCCAGGCTGAAGTTGAAATGTACAGAAATTAAATGAAAACTTCTGAGAACTATGTAATACTCTAAATAAAGTTCAATTCAGGAACCTACCACATATCATTTACTTTGCATTTGCCTTTAGCTTACGATTGCTTTCAAGTACTAAAGTTGTGCATTTGGTGATATTGCTGAAAGTATCTTCTCCAATTTTAGTAGCACACTCGGAAAATTGGTTGCAGACTGTACTAAACCATCAGGGAAGTAAGTTTAAAAATTTTTACATGACGTTAGCAGATATTACATTTTGAGCATAATTGAAAGGTGCACTCTTTTTGGCTGAGTACGTTACTTCATGTTCTGAGCAGTCTGTGTTAAGTATATGTACACCACAATTCAGGCTGAAGTGCAAATGTTTAGAAATTACATAAATACTTCTGAGAACTAAGTAATACTCTAAATAAGGTTCAATTCAGGAACATACCACATAGCATTTACTTTGCATTTGCCTTTAGCTTACGATTGCTTTCAAATACTGAAGTTGTGCAATTGGTGATATTAATTAATGTATCTTCTCCAACTTAAGTAGCACAGTCGGAAAATTGGTTGCAGAATGTTCTAAATCATAAGGGAAGTAAACTGAAAAGTTTTACATCACGTTAGCAGATAGTACATTTTGAGCATAATTGAAAGCTGCACTCTTTTTGGCTGAGTACGTTACATCATGTTCTGAGCAATCTGTGTTAAGTATATGTACACCACAATTCAGGCTGAATTGCAAATGTATAGATTACATAAATACTTCTGAGAACTATGTAAATAAAGTTCAATTCTGGAACATACCACATAGTATTTACTTTGCTTTTGCCTTTAGCTTACGATTGCTTTCAAATACTGAAGTTGTGCAATTGGTGATATTAATTAATGTATGTTCTCCGACTTTAGTAGCATACTCATACAATTGGTTGCAGACTGTTCTAAAACATAAGGAAAGAAAAGTTGAAAGTTTTACATGAAGTTAGCAGAAAGTACATTTTGAGTAGAATTGAAAGGTGCATCTTTTTGGCGGAGTACGTTACTTCATGTTCTGAGCAATCTGTGTTAGGCATATGTACACCACAATCCAGGCTGAAGTTGAAATGTATAGAATTTAAATGAATACTTCTGAGAACTATGTAATACTCTAAATAAGGTTCAATTCAGGAACCTACCACATATCATTTACTTTGCATTTGCCTTTAGCTTAAGATTGCTTTCAAATACTAAAGTTGTGCATTTGTTGATATTGCTGTAAGTATCTTCTCCAATTTTAGTAGCACACTCGGAAAATTGGTTGCAGACTGTTCTAAATCATCAGGGAAGTAAATTTAAAAATTTTTACATGACGTTAGCAGATATTACATTTTCAGCATAATTGAAAGGTGCACTCTTTTTGGCTGAGTACGTTACTTCATGTTCTGAGCAGTCTGTGTTAAGTATATGTACACCACTATTCAGGCTGAAGTGCAAATGTATAGAAATTACATGAATACTTCTGAGAACTGTGTAATACTCCAAATAAAGTTCAATTCAGGAACATACCACATAGCATTTACTTTGCATTTGCCTTTAGCTTACGATTGCTTTCAAATACTGAAGTTGTGCAATTGGTGATATTAATTAATGTATCTTCTCCAACTTAAGTAGCACAGTCGGAAAATTGGTTGCAGAATGTTCTAAATCATAAGGGAAGTAAACTGAAAAGTTTTACATCACGTTAGCAGATAGTACATTTTGAGCATAATTGAAAGCTGCACTCTTTTTGGCCGAGTACGTTACTTCATGTTCTGAGCAATCTGTGTTAAGGATATGTACACCACAATTTAGGCTGAAGTGCAAATGTATAGAAATTACATGAATACTTCTGAGAACTATGTAATTCTCTAAATAAAGTTGAATTCAGGAACCTACCACATAGCATTTACATTGCAACTGCCTTTAGCTGTCCTCTCCTTTCAAAAACTAAAGTTCTATAAGTGGATCTGGTGATATTGAAGTAACTTCTCCAACTTTAACAGCACCCTCATAAATTTCGTTGCAGAAAGTTGTAAATGGAATGTGCACTCTTTTTGGATGAGTACGTTACTTCATGTTCTGAGCATTCTGTGTTAAGTATATGTACACCACTACTGAGAACCATGGAGAACTCAAAATTAAGTTCAATTCAGGAACCCAGCACACTCATAAAATTGGTTGCAGACTGTTCTAAAACATCAGGAAAAAAAAGTTGAAAGTTTTACATGAAGTTAGCAGAAAGTACATTTTGAGTAGATTTGAAAGCTGCATCTTTTTGGCGGAGTACGTTACTTCATGTTCTGAGCAATCTGTGTTAAGTATATGTACACCACAATCCAGGCTGAAGTTGAAATATATAGAAATTAAATGAAAACTTCTGAGAACTATGTAATACTCTAAATAAAGTTCAATTCAGGAACCTACCACATATCATTTACTTTGCATTTGCCTTTAGCTTACGATTGCTTTCAAGTACTAAAGTTGTGCATTTGGTGATATTGCTGAAAGTATCTTCTCCAATTTTAGTAGCACACTCGGAAAATTGGTTGCAGACTGTACTAAACCATCAGGGAAGTAAGTTTAAAAATTTTTACATGACGTTAGCAGATATTACATTTTGAGCATAATTGAAAGGTGCACTCTTTTTGGCTGAGTACGTTACTTCATGTTCTGAGCAGTCTGTGTTAAGTATATGTACACCACAATTCAGGCTGAAGTGCAAATGTTTAGAAATTACATAAATACTTCTGAGAACTAAGTAATACTCTAAATAAGGTTCAATTCAGGAACATACCACATAGCATTTACTTTGCATTTGCCTTTAGCTTACGATTGCTTTCAAATACTGAAGTTGTGCAATTGGTGATATTAATTAATGTATCTTCTCCAACTTAAGTAGCACAGTCGGAAAATTGGTTGCAGAATGTTCTAAATCATAAGGGAAGTAAACTGAAAAGTTTTACATCACGTTAGCAGATAGTACATTTTGAGCATAATTGAAAGCTGCACTCTTTTTGGCTGAGTACGTTACATCATGTTCTGAGCAATCTGTGTTAAGTATATGTACACCACAATTCAGGCTGAAGTGCAAATGTATAGATTACATAAATACTTCTGAGAACTATGTAAATAAAGTTCAATTCTGGAACATACCACATAGTATTTACTTTGCTTTTGCCTTTAGCTTACGATTGCTTTCAAATACTGAAGTTGTGCAATTGGTGATATTAATTAATGTATGTTCTCCGACTTTAGTAGCATACTCATACAATTGGTTGCAGACTGTTCTAAAACATAAGGAAAGAAAAGTTGAAAGTTTTACATGAAGTTAGCAGAAAGTACATTTTGAGTAGAATTGAAAGGTGCATCTTTTTGGCGGAGTACGTTACTTCATGTTCTGAGCAATCTGTGTTAGGCATATGTACACCACAATCCAGGCTGAAGTTGAAATGTATAGAATTTAAATGAATACTTCTGAGAACTATGTAATACTCTAAATAAGGTTCAATTCAGGAACCTACCACATATCATTTACTTTGCATTTGCCTTTAGCTTAAGATTGCTTTCAAATACTAAAGTTGTGCATTTGTTGATATTGCTGTAAGTATCTTCTCCAATTTTAGTAGCACACTCGGAAAATTGGTTGCAGACTGTTCTAAATCATCAGGGAAGTAAATTTAAAAATTTTTACATGACGTTAGCAGATATTACATTTTCAGCATAATTGAAAGGTGCACTCTTTTTGGCTGAGTACGTTACTTCATGTTCTGAGCAGTCTGTGTTAAGTATATGTACACCACTATTCAGGCTGAAGTGCAAATGTATAGAAATTACATGAATACTTCTGAGAACTGTGTAATACTCCAAATAAAGTTCAATTCAGGAACATACCACATAACATTTACTATGCATTTGCCTTTAGCTTACGATTGCTTTCAAATACTAAATTTGTGCATTTGGTGATATTGATGAAAGTATCTTTTCCAACTTTAGTAGCACACTCGGAAATTTGGTTTACTGAATACTATAAATTGAATACTATGTAATACTCTAAATAAAGTTCAATTCAGGAACACACCACCTAGCATTTACGTTGCATTTGCCTTTAGCTTACGATTGCTTTCAAATACTGAAGTTGCGCAATTGGTGATATTAATTAATGTATCTTCTCCAATTTTAGTAGCACACTCATTAAATTGGTTGCAGACTGTTCTAAAACATCAGGAAAGAAAAGTTGACAGTTTTACATGATGTTAGAAGAAAGTACATTTTGAGTAGAATTGAAAGGTGCATCTTTTTGGCGGAGTACGTTACCATGTTCTGAGCAATCTGTGTTAGGTATATGTACACCACAATCCAGGCTGAGGTGCAAATGTATAGAAATTAAATGAATTCTTCTGAGAACTATGTAATACTCTAAATAAAGTTCAATTCAGGAACATACCACATAGTATTTACTTTGCTTTTGCCTTTAGCTTACGATTGCTTTCAAATACTGAAGTTGTGCAATTGGTGATATTAATTAATGTATGTTCTCCAACTTTAGTAGCATACTCATACAATTGGTTGCAGACTGTTCTAAAACATAAGGAAAGAAAAGTTGAAAGTTTTACATGAAGTTAGCAGAAAGTACATTTTGAGTAGAATTGAAAGGTGCATCTTTTTGGCGGAGTACGTTACTTCATGTCCTGAGCAATCTGTGTTAGGCATATGTACACCACAATCCAGGCTGAAGTTCAAATGTTTAGAAATTACATCAATACTTCTGAGAACTATGTAATACTCTAAATAAGGTTCAATTCAGGAACCTACCACATATCATTTACTTTGCATTTGCCTTTAGCTTAAGATTGCTTTCAAATACTAAAGTTGTGCATTTGTTGATATTGCTGTAAGTATCTTCTCCAATTTTAGTAGCACACTCGGAAAATTGGTTGCAGACTGTTCTAAATCATCAGGGAAGTAAATTTAAAAATTTTTACATGACGTTAGCAGATATTACATTTTCAGCATAATTGAAAGGTGCACTCTTTTTGGCTGAGTACGTTACTTCATGTTCTGAGCAGTCTGTGTTAAGTATATGTACACCACTATTCAGGCTGAAGTGCAAATGTATAGAAATTACATGAATACTTCTGAGAACTGTGTAATACTCCAAATAAAGTTCAATTCAGGAACATACCACATAACATTTACTATGCATTTGCCTTTAGCTTACGATTGCTTTCAAATACTAAATTTGTGCATTTGGTGATATTGATGAAAGTATCTTTTCCAACTTTAGTAGCACACTCGGAAATTTGGTTTACTGAATACTATAAATTGAATACTATGTAATACTCTAAATAAAGTTCAATTCAGGAACACACCACCTAGCATTTACGTTGCATTTGCCTTTAGCTTACGATTGCTTTCAAATACTGAAGTTGCGCAATTGGTGATATTAATTAATGTATCTTCTCCAATTTTAGTAGCACACTCATTAAATTGGTTGCAGACTGTTCTAAAACATCAGGAAAGAAAAGTTGACAGTTTTACATGATGTTAGAAGAAAGTACATTTTGAGTAGAATTGAAAGGTGCATCTTTTTGGCGGAGTACGTTACCATGTTCTGAGCAATCTGTGTTAGGTATATGTACACCACAATCCAGGCTGAGGTGCAAATGTATAGAAATTAAATGAATTCTTCTGAGAACTATGTAATACTCTAAATAAAGTTCAATTCAGGAACATACCACATAGTATTTACTTTGCTTTTGCCTTTAGCTTACGATTGCTTTCAAATACTGAAGTTGTGCAATTGGTGATATTAATTAATGTATGTTCTCCAACTTTAGTAGCATACTCATACAATTGGTTGCAGACTGTTCTAAAACATAAGGAAAGAAAAGTTGAAAGTTTTACATGAAGTTAGCAGAAAGTACATTTTGAGTAGAATTGAAAGGTGCATCTTTTTGGCGGAGTACGTTACTTCATGTCCTGAGCAATCTGTGTTAGGCATATGTACACCACAATTTAGGCTGAAGTGCAAATGTATAGAAATTACTTGAATACTTCTGAGAACTATGTAATTCTCTAAATAAAGTTGAATTCAGGAACCTACCACATAGCATTTACATTGCAACTGCCTTTAGCTGTCCTCTCCTTTCAAAAACTAAAGTTCTATAAGTGGATCTGGTGATATTGAAGTAACTTCTCCAACTTTAACAGCACCCTCATAAATTTCGTTGCAGACAGTTGTAAATGGAATGTGCACTCTTTTTGGATGAGTACGTTACTTCATGTTCTGAGCATTCTGTGTTAAGTATATGTACACCACTACTGAGAACCATGGAGAACTCAAAATTAAGTTCAATTCAGGAACCCAGCACACTCATAAAATTGGTTGCAGACTGTTCTAAAACATCAGGAAAGAAAAGTTGAAAGTTTTACATGAAGTTAGCAGAAAGTACATTTTGAGTAGATTTGAAAGCTGCATCTTTTTGGCGGAGTACGTTACTTCATGTTCTGAGCAATCTGTGTTAAGTATATGTACACCACAATCCAGGATGAAGTTGAAATGTATAGAAATTAAATGAAAACATCTGAGAACTATGTAATACTCTAAATAAAGTTCAATTCAGGAACCTACCACATATCATTTACTTTGCATTTGCAATTAGCTTGCGATTGCTTTCAAATACTGAAGTTGTGTAATTTGTGATATTACTTAATGTATCTACTCCAATTTTAGTAGCACACTCATTAAATTGGTTGCAGACTGTTCTAAAACATCAGGAAAGAAAAGTTGACAGTTTTACATGATGTTAGAAGAAAGTACATTTTGAGTAGAATTGAAAGGTGCATCTTTTTGGCGGAGTACGTTACCATGTTCTGAGCAATCTGTGTTAGGTATATGTACACCACAATCCAGGCTGAGGTGCAAATGTATAGAAATTAAATGAATTCTTCTGAGAACTATGTAATACTCTAAATAAAGTTCAATTCAGGAACCTACCACATATCATTTACTTTGCATTTGCTATGAGCTTACGATTGCTTTCAAATACTGAAGTTGTGTAATTTGTGATATTTCTTAGTGTATCTACTCCAACCTTAGTAGCACACTCGGAAAACCGGTAGCAGACTGTTCTAAATCATAACGGAAGTAAACTTAAAAGTTTTACATGACGTTAGCAGATAGTACATTTTGAGCATAATTGAAAGGTGCACTCTTTTTGGTTGAGTACGTTATTTCATGTCCTGAGCAATCTGTGTTAAGTATATGTAATCCGCATTTCAGGCTGAAGTGCAAATGTTTAGAAATTACATCAATACTTCTGAGAACTAAGTAATACTCGAAATAAAGTTCAATTCAGGAACATACCACATAGCATTTACTTTGCATTTGCCTTTAGCTTACGATTGCTTTCAAATACTGCAGTTGTGCAATTGGTGATATTAATTAATGTATCTTCTCCAACTTAAGTAGCACAGTCGGAAAATTGGTTGCAGACTGTTCTAAATCATAAGGGAAGTAAACTGAAAAGTTTTACATGACGTTAGCAGATAGCACATTTTGAGCATAATTGAAAGGTGCACTCTTTTTTGCCGAGTACGTTACTTCATGTTCTGAGCAATCTGTGTTAAGGATATGTACACCACAATTTAGGCTGAAGTGCAAATGTATAGAAATTACATGAATACTTCTGAGAACTATGTAATTCTCTAAATAAAGTTGAATTCAGGAACCTACCACATAGCATTTACATTGCAACTGCCTTTAGCTGTCCTCTCCTTTGAAAAACTAAAGTTCTATAAGTGGATCTGGTGATATTGAAGTAACTTCTCCAACTTTAACAGCACCCTCATAAATTTCGTTGCAGACAGTTGTAAATGGAATGTGCATTCTTTTTGGATGAGTACGTTACTTCATGTTCTGAGCATTCTGTGTTAAGTATATGTACACCACTACTGAGAACCATGGAGAACTCAAAATTAAGTTCAATTCAGGAACCCAGCACACTCATAAAATTGGTTGCAGACTGTTCTAAAACATCAGGAAAGAAAAGTTGAAAGTTTTACATGAAGTTAGCAGAAAGTACATTTTGAGTAGATTTGAAAGCTGCATCTTTTTGGCGGAGTACGTTACTTCATGTTCTGAGCAATCTGTGTTAAGTATATGTACACCACAATCCAGGCTGAAGTTGAAATGTATAGAAATTAAATGAAAGCTTCTGAGAACTATGTAATACTCTAAATAAAGTTCAATTCAGGAACCTACCACATATCATTTACTTTGCATTTGCCTTTAGCTTACGATTGCTTTCAAGTACTAAAGTTGTGCATTTGGTGATATTGCTGAAAGTATCTTCTCCTATTTTAGTAGCACACTCGGAAAATTGGTTGCAGACTGTACTAAACCATCAGGGAAGTAAGTTTAAAAATTTTTACATGACGTTAGCAGATATTACATTTTGAGCATAATTGAAAGGTGCACTCTTTTTGGCTGAGTACGTTACTTTATGTTCTGAGCAGTCTGTGTTAAGTATATGTACACCACAATTCAGGCTGAAGTGCAAATGTTTAGAAATTACATAAATACTTCTGAGAACTAAGTAATACTCTAAATAAGGTTCAATTCAGGAACATACCACATAGCATTTACTTTGCATTTGCCTTTAGCTTACGATTGCTTTCAAATACTGAAGTTGTGCAATTGGTGATATTAATTAATGTATCTTCTCCAACTTAAGTAGCACAGTCGGAAAATTGGTTGCAGAATGTTCTAAATCATAAGGGAAGTAAACTGAAAAGTTTTACATCACGTTAGCAGATAGTACATTTTGAGCATAATTGAAAGCTGCACTCTTTTTGGCTGAGTACGTTACATCATGTTCTGAGCAATCTGTGTTAAGTATATGTACACCACAATTCAGGCTGAAGTGCAAATGTATAGATTACGTAAATACTTCTGAGAACTATGTAATACTCTAAATAAAGTTCAATTCTGGAACATACCACATAGTATTTACTTTGCTTTTGCCTTTAGCTTACGATTGCTTTCAAATACTGAAGTTGTACAATTGGTGATATTAATTAATGTATGTTCTCCAACTTTAGTAGCATACTCATACAATTGGTTGCAGACTGTTCTAAAACATAAGGAAAGAAAAGTTGAAAGTTTTACATGAAGTTAGCAGAAAGTACATTTTGAGTAGAATTGAAAGGTGCATCTTTTTGGCGGAGTACGTTACTTCATGTTCTGAGCAATCTGTGTTAGGCATATGTACACCACAATCCAGGCTGAAGTTGAAATGTATAGAATTTAAATGAATACTTCTGAGAACTATGTAATACTCTAAATAAGGTTCAATTCAGGAACCTACCACATATCATTTACTTTGCATTTGCCTTTAGCTTAAGATTGCTTTCAAATACTAAAGTTGTGCATTTGTTGATATTGCTGTAAGTATCTTCTCCAATTTTAGTAGCACACTCGGAAAATTGGTTGCAGACTGTTCTAAATCATCAGTGAAGTAAATTTAAAAATTTTTATATGACGTTAGCAGAAATTACATTTTCAGCATAATTGAAAGGTGCACTCTTTTTGGCTGAGTACGTTACATCATGTTCTGAGCAGTCTGTGTTAAGTATATGTACACCACTATTCAGGCTGAAGTGCAAATGTATAGAAATTACATGAATACTTCTGAGAACTGTGTAATACTCCAAATAAAGTTCAATTCAGGAACATACCACATAGCATTTACTTTGCATTTGCCTTTAGCTTACGATTGCTTTCAAATACTGAAGTTGTGCAATTGGTGATATTAATTAATGTATCTTCTCCAACTTAAGTAGCACAGTCGGAAAATTGGTTGCAGAATGTTCTAAATCATAAGGGAAGTAAACTGAAAAGTTTTACATCACGTTAGCAGATAGTACATTTTGAGCATAATTGAAAGCTGCACTCTTTTTGGCCGAGTACGTTACTTCATGTTCTGAGCAATCTGTGTTAAGGATATGTACACCACAATTTAGGCTGAAGTGCAAATGTATAGAAATTACATGAATACTTCTGAGAACTATGTAATTCTCTAAATAAAGTTGAATTCAGGAACCTACCACATAGCATTTACATTGCAACTGCCTTTAGCTGTCCTCTCCTTTCAAAAACTAAAGTTCTATAAGTGGATCTGGTGATATTGAAGTAACTTCTCCAACTTTAACAGCACCCTCATAAATTTCGTTGCAGACAGTTGTAAATGGAATGTGCACTCTTTTTGGATGAGTACGTTACTTCATGTTCTGAGCATTCTGTGTTAAGTATATGTACACCACTACTGAGAACCATGGAGAACTCAAAATTAAGTTCAATTCAGGAACCCAGCACACTCATAAAATTGGTTGCAGACTGTTCTAAAAATTAAGGAAAGAAAAGTTGAAAGTTTTACATGAAGTTAGCAGAAAGTACATTTTGAGTAGATTTGAAAGCTGCATCTTTTTGGCGGAGTACGTTACTTCATGTTCTGAGCAATCTGTGTTAAGTATATGTACACCACAATCCAGGCTGAAGTTGAAATGTATAGAAATTAAATGAAAACATCTGAGAACTATGTAATACTCTAAATAAAGTTCAATTCAGGAACCTACCACATATCATTTACTTTGCATTTGCAATTAGCTTGCGATTGCTTTCAAATACTGAAGTTGTGTAATTTGTGATATTACTTAATGTATCTACTCCAATTTTAGTAGCACACTCATTAAATTGGTTGCAGACTGTTCTAAAACATCAGGAAAGAAAAGTTGACAGTTTTACATGATGTTAGAAGAAAGTACATTTTGAGTAGAATTGAAAGGTGCATCTTTTTGGCGGAGTACGTTACCATGTTCTGAGCAATCTGTGTTAGGTATATGTACACCACAATCCAGGCTGAGGTGCAAATGTATAGAAATTAAATGAATTCTTCTGAGAACTATGTAATACTCTAAATAAAGTTCAATTCAGGAACCTACCACATATCATTTACTTTGCATTTGCTATGAGCTTACGATTGCTTTCAAATACTGAAGTTGTGTAATTTGTGATATTTCTTAGTGTATCTACTCCAACCTTAGTAGCACACTCGGAAAACCGGTAGCAGACTGTTCTAAATCATAACGGAAGTAAACTTAAAAGTTTTACATGACGTTAGCAGATAGTACATTTTGAGCATAATTGAAAGGTGCACCCTTTTTGGCTGAGTACGTTATTTCATGTCCTGAGCAATCTGTGTTAAGTATATGTAATCCGCATTTCAGGCTGAAGTGCAAATGTTTAGAAATTACATCAATACTTCTGAGAACTAAGTAATACTCGAAATAAAGTTCAATTCAGGAACATACCACATAGCATTTACTTTGCATTTGCCTTTAGCTTACGATTGCTTTCAAATACTGCAGTTGTGCAATTGGTGATATTAATTAATGTATCTTCTCCAACTTAAGTAGCACAGTCGGAAAATTGGTTGCAGACTGTTCTAAATCATAAGGGAAGTAAACTGAAAAGTTTTACATGACGTTAGCAGATAGCACATTTTGAGCATAATTGAAAGGTGCACTCTTTTTGGCCGAGTACGTTACTTCATGTTCTGAGCAATCTGTGTTAAGGATATGTACACCACAATTTAGGCTGAAGTGCAAATGTATAGAAATTACATGAATACTTCTGAGAACTATGTAATTCTCTAAATAAAGTTGAATTCAGGAACCTACCACATAGCATTTACATTGCAACTGCCTTTAGCTGTCCTCTCCTTTCAAAAACTAAAGTTCTATAAGTGGATCTGGTGATATTGAAGTAACTTCTCCAACTTTAACAGCACCCTCATAAATTTCGTTGCAGACAGTTGTAAATGGAATGTGCACTCTTTTTGGATGAGTACGTTACTTCATGTTCTGAGCATTCTGTGTTAAGTATATGTACACCACTACTGAGAACCATGGAGAACTCAAAATTAAGTTCAATTCAGGAACCCAGCACACTCATAAAATTGGTTGCAGACTGTTCTAAAACATCAGGAAAAAAAAGTTGAAAGTTTTACATGAAGTTAGCAGAAAGTACATTTTGAGTAGATTTGAAAGCTGCATCTTTTTGGCGGAGTACGTTACTTCATGTTCTGAGCAATCTGTGTTAAGTATATGTACACCACAATCCAGGCTGAAGTTGAAATGTACAGAAATTAAATGAAAACTTCTGAGAACTATGTAATACTCTAAATAAAGTTCAATTCAGGAACCTACCACATATCATTTACTTTGCATTTGCCTTTAGCTTACGATTGCTTTCAAGTACTAAAGTTGTGCATTTGGTGATATTGCTGAAAGTATCTTCTCCAATTTTAGTAGCACACTCGGAAAATTGGTTGCAGACTGTACTAAACCATCAGGGAAGTAAGTTTAAAAATTTTTACATGACGTTAGCAGATATTACATTTTGAGCATAATTGAAAGGTGCACTCTTTTTGGCTGAGTACGTTACTTCATGTTCTGAGCAGTCTGTGTTAAGTATATGTACACCACAATTCAGGCTGAAGTGCAAATGTTTAGAAATTACATAAATACTTCTGAGAACTAAGTAATACTCTAAATAAGGTTCAATTCAGGAACATACCACATAGCATTTACTTTGCATTTGCCTTTAGCTTACGATTGCTTTCAAATACTGAAGTTGTGCAATTGGTGATATTAATTAATGTATCTTCTCCAACTTAAGTAGCACAGTCGGAAAATTGGTTGCAGAATGTTCTAAATCATAAGGGAAGTAAACTGAAAAGTTTTACATCACGTTAGCAGATAGTACATTTTGAGCATAATTGAAAGCTGCACTCTTTTTGGCTGAGTACGTTACATCATGTTCTGAGCAATCTGTGTTAAGTATATGTACACCACAATTCAGGCTGAAGTGCAAATGTATAGATTACATAAATACTTCTGAGAACTATGTAAATAAAGTTCAATTCTGGAACATACCACATAGTATTTACTTTGCTTTTGCCTTTAGCTTACGATTGCTTTCAAATACTGAAGTTGTGCAATTGGTGATATTAATTAATGTATGTTCTCCGACTTTAGTAGCATACTCATACAATTGGTTGCAGACTGTTCTAAAACATAAGGAAAGAAAAGTTGAAAGTTTTACATGAAGTTAGCAGAAAGTACATTTTGAGTAGAATTGAAAGGTGCATCTTTTTGGCGGAGTACGTTACTTCATGTTCTGAGCAATCTGTGTTAGGCATATGTACACCACAATCCAGGCTGAAGTTGAAATGTATAGAATTTAAATGAATACTTCTGAGAACTATGTAATACTCTAAATAAGGTTCAATTCAGGAACCTACCACATATCATTTACTTTGCATTTGCCTTTAGCTTAAGATTGCTTTCAAATACTAAAGTTGTGCATTTGTTGATATTGCTGTAAGTATCTTCTCCAATTTTAGTAGCACACTCGGAAAATTGGTTGCAGACTGTTCTAAATCATCAGGGAAGTAAATTTAAAAATTTTTACATGACGTTAGCAGATATTACATTTTCAGCATAATTGAAAGGTGCACTCTTTTTGGCTGAGTACGTTACTTCATGTTCTGAGCAGTCTGTGTTAAGTATATGTACACCACTATTCAGGCTGAAGTGCAAATGTATAGAAATTACATGAATACTTCTGAGAACTGTGTAATACTCCAAATAAAGTTCAATTCAGGAACATACCACATAGCATTTACTTTGCATTTGCCTTTAGCTTACGATTGCTTTCAAATACTGAAGTTGTGCAATTGGTGATATTAATTAATGTATCTTCTCCAACTTAAGTAGCACAGTCGGAAAATTGGTTGCAGAATGTTCTAAATCATAAGGGAAGTAAACTGAAAAGTTTTACATCACGTTAGCAGATAGTACATTTTGAGCATAATTGAAAGCTGCACTCTTTTTGGCCGAGTACGTTACTTCATGTTCTGAGCAATCTGTGTTAAGGATATGTACACCACAATTTAGGCTGAAGTGCAAATGTATAGAAATTACATGAATACTTCTGAGAACTATGTAATTCTCTAAATAAAGTTGAATTCAGGAACCTACCACATAGCATTTACATTGCAACTGCCTTTAGCTGTCCTCTCCTTTCAAAAACTAAAGTTCTATAAGTGGATCTGGTGATATTGAAGTAACTTCTCCAACTTTAACAGCACCCTCATAAATTTCGTTGCAGAAAGTTGTAAATGGAATGTGCACTCTTTTTGGATGAGTACGTTACTTCATGTTCTGAGCATTCTGTGTTAAGTATATGTACACCACTACTGAGAACCATGGAGAACTCAAAATTAAGTTCAATTCAGGAACCCAGCACACTCATAAAATTGGTTGCAGACTGTTCTAAAACATCAGGAAAAAAAAGTTGAAAGTTTTACATGAAGTTAGCAGAAAGTACATTTTGAGTAGATTTGAAAGCTGCATCTTTTTGGCGGAGTACGTTACTTCATGTTCTGAGCAATCTGTGTTAAGTATATGTACACCACAATCCAGGCTGAAGTTGAAATATATAGAAATTAAATGAAAACTTCTGAGAACTATGTAATACTCTAAATAAAGTTCAATTCAGGAACCTACCACATATCATTTACTTTGCATTTGCCTTTAGCTTACGATTGCTTTCAAGTACTAAAGTTGTGCATTTGGTGATATTGCTGAAAGTATCTTCTCCAATTTTAGTAGCACACTCGGAAAATTGGTTGCAGACTGTACTAAACCATCAGGGAAGTAAGTTTAAAAATTTTTACATGACGTTAGCAGATATTACATTTTGAGCATAATTGAAAGGTGCACTCTTTTTGGCTGAGTACGTTACTTCATGTTCTGAGCAGTCTGTGTTAAGTATATGTACACCACAATTCAGGCTGAAGTGCAAATGTTTAGAAATTACATAAATACTTCTGAGAACTAAGTAATACTCTAAATAAGGTTCAATTCAGGAACATACCACATAGCATTTACTTTGCATTTGCCTTTAGCTTACGATTGCTTTCAAATACTGAAGTTGTGCAATTGGTGATATTAATTAATGTATCTTCTCCAACTTAAGTAGCACAGTCGGAAAATTGGTTGCAGAATGTTCTAAATCATAAGGGAAGTAAACTGAAAAGTTTTACATCACGTTAGCAGATAGTACATTTTGAGCATAATTGAAAGCTGCACTCTTTTTGGCTGAGTACGTTACATCATGTTCTGAGCAATCTGTGTTAAGTATATGTACACCACAATTCAGGCTGAAGTGCAAATGTATAGATTACATAAATACTTCTGAGAACTATGTAAATAAAGTTCAATTCTGGAACATACCACATAGTATTTACTTTGCTTTTGCCTTTAGCTTACGATTGCTTTCAAATACTGAAGTTGTGCAATTGGTGATATTAATTAATGTATGTTCTCCGACTTTAGTAGCATACTCATACAATTGGTTGCAGACTGTTCTAAAACATAAGGAAAGAAAAGTTGAAAGTTTTACATGAAGTTAGCAGAAAGTACATTTTGAGTAGAATTGAAAGGTGCATCTTTTTGGCGGAGTACGTTACTTCATGTTCTGAGCAATCTGTGTTAGGCATATGTACACCACAATCCAGGCTGAAGTTGAAATGTATAGAATTTAAATGAATACTTCTGAGAACTATGTAATACTCTAAATAAGGTTCAATTCAGGAACCTACCACATATCATTTACTTTGCATTTGCCTTTAGCTTAAGATTGCTTTCAAATACTAAAGTTGTGCATTTGTTGATATTGCTGTAAGTATCTTCTCCAATTTTAGTAGCACACTCGGAAAATTGGTTGCAGACTGTTCTAAATCATCAGGGAAGTAAATTTAAAAATTTTTACATGACGTTAGCAGATATTACATTTTCAGCATAATTGAAAGGTGCACTCTTTTTGGCTGAGTACGTTACTTCATGTTCTGAGCAGTCTGTGTTAAGTATATGTACACCACTATTCAGGCTGAAGTGCAAATGTATAGAAATTACATGAATACTTCTGAGAACTGTGTAATACTCCAAATAAAGTTCAATTCAGGAACATACCACATAGCATTTACTTTGCATTTGCCTTTAGCTTACGATTGCTTTCAAATACTGAAGTTGTGCAATTGGTGATATTAATTAATGTATCTTCTCCAACTTAAGTAGCACAGTCGGAAAATTGGTTGCAGAATGTTCTAAATCATAAGGGAAGTAAACTGAAAAGTTTTACATCACGTTAGCAGATAGTACATTTTGAGCATAATTGAAAGCTGCACTCTTTTTGGCCGAGTACGTTACTTCATGTTCTGAGCAATCTGTGTTAAGGATATGTACACCACAATTTAGGCTGAAGTGCAAATGTATAGAAATTACATGAATACTTCTGAGAACTATGTAATTCTCTAAATAAAGTTGAATTCAGGAACCTACCACATAGCATTTACATTGCAACTGCCTTTAGCTGTCCTCTCCTTTGAAAAACTAAAGTTCTATAAGTGGATCTGGTGATATTGAAGTAACTTCTCCAACTTTAACAGCACCCTCATAAATTTCGTTGCAGACAGTTGTAAATGGAATGTGCACTCTTTTTGGATGAGTACGTTACTTCATGTTCTGAGCATTCTGTGTTAAGTATATGTACACCACTACTGAGAACCATGGAGAGCTCAAAATTAAGTTCAATTCAGGAACCCAGCACACTCATAAAATTGGTTGCAGACTGTTCTAAAACATCAGGAAAAAAAAGTTGAAAGTTTTACATGAAGTTAGCAGAAAGTACATTTTGAGTAGATTTGAAAGCTGCATCTTTTTGGCGGAGTACGTTACTTCATGTTCTGAGCAATCTGTGTTAAGTATATGTACACCACAATCCAGGCTGAAGTTGAAATGTATAGAAATTAAATGAAAACTTCTGAGAACTATGTAATACTCTAAATAAAGTTCAATTCAGGAACCTACCACATATCATTTACTTTGCATTTGCCTTTAGCTTACGATTGCTTTCAAGTACTAAAGTTGTGCATTTGGTGATATTGCTGAAAGTATCTTCTCCAATTTTAGTAGCACACTCGGAAAATTGGTTGCAGACTGTACTAAACCATCAGGGAAGTAAGTTTAAAAATTTTTACATGACGTTAGCAGATATTACATTTTGAGCATAATTGAAAGGTGCACTCTTTTTGGCTGAGTACGTTACTTCATGTTCTGAGCAGTCTGTGTTAAGTATATGTACACCACAATTCAGGCTGAAGTGCAAATGTTTAGAAATTACATAAATACTTCTGAGAACTAAGTAATACTCTAAATAAGGTTCAATTCAGGAACATACCACATAGCATTTACTTTGCATTTGCCTTTAGCTTACGATTGCTTTCAAATACTGAAGTTGTGCAATTGGTGATATTAATTAATGTATCTTCTCCAACTTAAGTAGCACAGTCGGAAAATTGGTTGCAGAATGTTCTAAATCATAAGGGAAGTAAACTGAAAAGTTTTACATCACGTTAGCAGATAGTACATTTTGAGCATGATTGAAAGCTGCACTCTTTTTGGCTGAGTACGTTACATCATGTTCTGAGCAATCTGTGTTAAGTATATGTACACCACAATTCAGGCTGAAGTGCAAATGTATAGATTACATAAATACTTCTGAGAACTATGTAAATAAAGTTCAATTCTGGAACATACCACATAGTATTTACTTTGCTTTTGCCTTTAGCTTACGATTGCTTTCAAATACTGAAGTTGTGCAATTGGTGATATTAATTAATGTATGTTCTCCGACTTTAGTAGCATACTCATACAATTGGTTGCAGACTGTTCTAAAACATAAGGAAAGAAAAGTTGAAAGTTTTACATGAAGTTAGCAGAAAGTACATTTTGAGTAGAATTGAAAGGTGCATCTTTTTGGCGGAGTACGTTACTTCATGTTCTGAGCAATCTGTGTTAGGCATATGTACACCACAATCCAGGCTGAAGTTGAAATGTATAGAATTTAAATGAATACTTCTGAGAACTATGTAATACTCTAAATAAGGTTCAATTCAGGAACCTACCACATATCATTTACTTTGCATTTGCCTTTAGCTTAAGATTGCTTTCAAATACTAAAGTTGTGCATTTGTTGATATTGCTGTAAGTATCTTCTCCAATTTTAGTAGCACACTCGGAAAATTGGTTGCAGACTGTTCTAAATCATCAGGGAAGTAAATTTAAAAATTTTTACATGACGTTAGCAGATATTACATTTTCAGCATAATTGAAAGGTGCACTCTTTTTGGCTGAGTACGTTACTTCATGTTCTGAGCAGTCTGTGTTAAGTATATGTACACCACTATTCAGGCTGAAGTGCAAATGTATAGAAATTACATGAATACTTCTGAGAACTGTGTAATACTCCAAATAAAGTTCAATTCAGGAACATACCACATAGCATTTACTTTGCATTTGCCTTTAGCTTACGATTGCTTTCAAATACTGAAGTTGTGCAATTGGTGATATTAATTAATGTATCTTCTCCAACTTAAGTAGCACAGTCGGAAAATTGGTTGCAGAATGTTCTAAATCATAAGGGAAGTAAACTGAAAAGTTTTACATCACGTTAGCAGATAGTACATTTTGAGCATAATTGAAAGCTGCACTCTTTTTGGCCGAGTACGTTACTTCATGTTCTGAGCAATCTGTGTTAAGGATATGTACACCACAATTTAGGCTGAAGTGCAAATGTATAGAAATTACATGAATACTTCTGAGAACTATGTAATTCTCTAAATAAAGTTGAATTCAGGAACCTACCACATAGCATTTACATTGCAACTGCCTTTAGCTGTCCTCTCCTTTGAAAAACTAAAGTTCTATAAGTGGATCTGGTGATATTGAAGTAACTTCTCCAACTTTAACAGCACCCTCATAAATTTCGTTGCAGACAGTTGTAAATGGAATGTGCACTCTTTTTGGATGAGTACGTTACTTCATGTTCTGAGCATTCTGTGTTAAGTATATGTACACCACTACTGAGAACCATGGAGAACTCAAAATTAAGTTCAATTCAGGAACCCAGCACACTCATAAAATTGGTTGCAGACTGTTCTAAAACATCAGGAAAGAAAAGTTGAAAGTTTTACATGAAGTTAGCAGAAAGTACATTTTGAGTAGATTTGAAAGCTGCATCTTTTTGGCGGAGTACGTTACTTCATGTTCTGAGCAATCTGTGTTAAGTATATGTACACCACAATCCAGGCTGAAGTTGAAATGTATAGAAATTAAATGAAAGCTTCTGAGAACTATGTAATACTCTAAATAAAGTTCAATTCAGGAACCTACCACATATCATTTACTTTGCATTTGCCTTTAGCTTACGATTGCTTTCAAGTACTAAAGTTGTGCATTTGGTGATATTGCTGAAAGTATCTTCTCCAATTTTAGTAGCACACTCGGAAAATTGGTTGCAGACTGTACTAACCCATCAGGGAAGTAAGTTTAAAAATTTTTACATGACGTTAGCAGATATTACATTTTGAGCATAATTGAAAGGTGCACTCTTTTTGGCTGAGTACGTTACTTCATGTTCTGAGCAATCTGTGTTAAGTATATGTACACCACAATTCAGGCTGAAGTGCAAATGTTTAGAAATTACATAAATACTTCTGAGAACTAAGTAATACTCTAAATAAGGTTCAATTCAGGAACATACCACATAGCATTTACTTTGCATTTGCCTTTAGCTTACGATTGCTTTCAAATACTGAAGTTGTGCAATTGGTGATATTAATTAATGTATCTTCTCCAACTTAAGTAGCACAGTCGGAAAATTGGTTGCAGAATGTTCTAAATCATAAGGGAAGTAAACTGAAAAGTTTTACATCACGTTAGCAGATAGTACATTTTGAGCATAATTGAAAGGTGCACTCTTTTTGGCTGAGTACGTTACATCATGTTCTGAGCAATCTGTGTTAAGTATATGTACACCACAATTCAGGCTGAAGTGCAAATGTATAGATTACATAAATACTTCTGAGAACTATGTAATACTCTAAATAAAGTTCAATTCTGGAACATACCACATAGTATTTACTTTGCTTTTGCCTTTAGCTTACGATTGCTTTCAAATACTGAAGTTGTGCAATTGGTGATATTAATTAATGTATGTTCTCCAACTTTAGTAGCATACTCATACAATTGGTTGCAGACTGTTCTAAAACATAAGGAAAGAAAAGTTGAAAGTTTTACATGAAGTTAGCAGAAAGTACATTTTGAGTAGAATTGAAAGGTGCATCTTTTTGGCGGAGTACGTTACTTCATGTTCTGAGCAATCTGTGTTAGGCATATGTACACCACAATCCAGGCTGAAGTTGAAATGTATAGAATTTAAATGAATACTTCTGAGAACTATGTAATACTCTAAATAAGGTTCAATTCAGGAACCTACCACATATCATTTACTTTGCATTTGCCTTTAGCTTAAGATTGCTTTCAAATACTAAAGTTGTGCATTTGTTGATATTGCTGTAAGTATCTTCTCCAATTTTAGTAGCACACTCGGAAAATTGGTTGCAGACTGTTCTAAATCATCAGGGAAGTAAATTTAAAAATTTTTACATGACGTTAGCAGATATTACATTTTCAGCATAATTGAAAGGTGCACTCTTTTTGGCTGAGTACGTTACTTCATGTTCTGAGCAGTCTGTGTTAAGTATATGTACACCACTATTCAGGCTGAAGTGCAAATGTATAGAAATTACATGAATACTTCTGAGAACTGTGTAATACTCCAAATAAAGTTCAATTCAGGAACATACCACATAACATTTACTATGCATTTGCCTTTAGCTTACGATTGCTTTCAAATACTAAAGTTGTGCATTTGGTGATATTGCTGTAAGTATCTTCTCCAATTTTAGTAGCACACTCGGAAATTTGGTTTACTGAATACTATAAATTGAATACTATGTAATACTCTAAATAAAGTTCAATTCAGGAACACACCACCTAGCATTTACGTTGCATTTGCCTTTAGCTTACGATTGCTTTCAAATACTGAAGTTGCGCAATTGGTGATATTAATTAATGTATCTTCTCCAATGTTAGTAGCACACTCATTAAATTGGTTGCAGACTGTTCTAAAACATCAGGAAAGAAAAGTTGACAGTTTTACATGATGTTAGAAGAAAGTACATTTTGAGTAGAATTGAAAGGTGCATCTTTTTGGCGGAGTACGTTACCATGTTCTGAGCAATCTGTGTTAGGTATATGTACACCACAATCCAGGCTGAGGTGCAAATGTATAGAAATTAAATGAATTCTTCTGAGAACTATGTAATACTCTAAATAAAGTTCAATTCAGGAACCTACCACATATCATTTACTTTGCATTTGCTATGAGCTTACGATTGCTTTCAAATACTGAAGTTGTGTAATTTGTGATATTTCTTAGTGTATCTACTCCAACCTTAGTAGCACACTCGGAAAACCGGTAGCAGACTGTTCTAAATCATAACGGAAGTAAACTTAAAAGTTTTACATGACGTTAGCAGATAGTACATTTTGAGCATAATTGAAAGGTGCACTCTTTTTGGCTGAGTACGTTACTTCATGTTCTGAGCAGTCTGTGTTAAGTATATGTACACCACTATTCAGGCTGAAGTGCAAATGTATAGAAATTACATGAATACTTCTGAGAACTGTGTAATACTCCAAATAAAGTTCAATTCAGGAACATACCACATAACATTTACTATGCATTTGCCTTTAGCTTACGATTGCTTTCAAATACTAAAGTTGTGCATTTGGTGATATTGCTGTAAGTATCTTCTCCAATTTTAGTAGCACACTCGGAAATTTGGTTTACTGAATACTATAAATTGAATACTATGTAATACTCTAAATAAAGTTCAATTCAGGAACACACCACCTAGCATTTACGTTGCATTTGCCTTTAGCTTACGATTGCTTTCAAATACTGAAGTTGCGCAATTGGTGATATTAATTAATGTATCTTCTCCAATTTTAGTAGCACACTCATTAAATTGGTTGCAGACTGTTCTAAAACATCAGGAAAGAAAAGTTGACAGTTTTACATGATGTTAGAAGAAAGTACATTTTGAGTAGAATTGAAAGGTGCATCTTTTTGGCGGAGTACGTTACCATGTTCTGAGCAATCTGTGTTAGGTATATGTACACCACAATCCAGGCTGAGGTGCAAATGTATAGAAATTAAATGAATTCTTCTGAGAACTATGTAATACTCTAAATAAAGTTCAATTCAGGAACCTACCACATATCATTTACTTTGCATTTGCTATGAGCTTACGATTGCTTTCAAATACTGAAGTTGTGTAATTTGTGATATTTCTTAGTGTATCTACTCCAACCTTAGTAGCACACTCGGAAAACCGGTAGCAGACTGTTCTAAATCATAACGGAAGTAAACTTAAAAGTTTTACATGACGTTAGCAGATAGTACATTTTGAGCATAATTGAAAGGTGCACTCTTTTTGGCTGAGTACGTTATTTCATGTCCTGAGCAATCTGTGTTAAGTACATGTAATCCGCAATTCAGGCTGAAGTGCAAATGTTTAGAAATTACATCAATACTTCTGAGAACTAAGTAATACTCGAAATAAAGTTCAATTCAGGAACATACCACATAGCATTTACTTTGCATTTGCCTTTAGCTTACGATTGCTTTCAAATACTGCAGTTGTGCTATTGGTGATATTAATTAATGTATCTTCTCCAACTTAAGTAGCACAGTCGGAAAATTGGTTGCAGACTGTTCTAAATCATAAGGGAAGTAAACTGAAAAGTTTTACATGACGTTAGCAGATAGCACATTTTGAGCATAATTGAAAGGTGCACTCTTTTTTGCCGAGTACGTTACTTCATGTTCTGAGCAATCTGTGTTAAGGATATGTACACCACAATTTAGGCTGAAGTGCAAATGTATAGAAATTACATGAATACTTCTGAGAACTATGTAATTCTCTAAATAAAGTTGAATTCAGGAACCTACCACATATCATTTACTTTGCATTTGCCTTTAGCTTAAGATTGCTTTCAAATACTAAAGTTGTGCATTTGTTGATATTGCTGTAAGTATCTTCTCCAATTTTAGTAGCACACTCGGAAAATTGGTTGCAGACTGTTCGAAATCATCAGGGAAGTAAATTTAAAAATTTTTACATGACGTTAGCAGATATTACATTTTCAGCATAATTGAAAGGTGCACTCTTTTTGGCTGAGTACGTTACTTCATGTTCTGAGCAGTCTGTGTTAAGTATATGTACACCACTATTCAGGCTGAAGTGCAAATGTATAGAAATTACATGAATACTTCTGAGAACTGTGTAATACTCCAAATAAAGTTCAATTCAGGAACATACCACATAACATTTACTATGCATTTGCCTTTAGCTTACGATTGCTTTCAAATACTAAAGTTGTGCATTTGGTGATATTGCTGTAAGTATCTTCTCCAATTTTAGTAGCACACTCGGAAATTTGGTTTACTGAATACTATAAATTGAATACTATGTAATACTCTAAATAAAGTTCAATTCAGGAACACACCACCTAGCATTTACGTTGCATTTGCCTTTAGCTTACGATTGCTTTCAAATACTGAAGTTGCGCAATTGGTGATATTAATTAATGTATCTTCTCCAATTTTAGTAGCACACTCATTAAATTGGTTGCAGACTGTTCTAAAACATCAGGAAAGAAAAGTTGACAGTTTTACATGATGTTAGAAGAAAGTACATTTTGAGTAGAATTGAAAGGTGCATCTTTTTGGCGGAGTACGTTACCATGTTCTGAGCAATCTGTGTTAGGTATATGTACACCACAATCCAGGCTGAGGTGCAAATGTATAGAAATTAAATGAATTCTTCTGAGAACTATGTAATACTCTAAATAAAGTTCAATTCAGGAACCTACCACATATCATTTACTTTGCATTTGCTATGAGCTTACGATTGCTTTCAAATACTGAAGTTGTGTAATTTGTGATATTTCTTAGTGTATCTACTCCAACCTTAGTAGCACACTCGGAAAACCGGTAGCAGACTGTTCTAAATCATAACGGAAGTAAACTTAAAAGTTTTACATGACGTTAGCAGATAGTACATTTTGAGCATAATTGAAAGGTGCACTCTTTTTGGCTGAGTACGTTATTTCATGTCCTGAGCAATCTGTGTTAAGTATATGTAATCCGCAATTCAGGCTGAAGTGCAAATGTTTAGAAATTACATCAATACTTCTGAGAACTAAGTAATACTCGAAATAAAGTTCAATTCAGGAACATACCACATAGCATTTACTTTGCATTTGCCTTTAGCTTACGATTGCTTTCAAATACTGCAGTTGTGCTATTGGTGATATTAATTAATGTATCTTCTCCAACTTAAGTAGCACAGTCGGAAAATTGGTTGCAGAATGTTCTAAATCATAAGGGAAGTAAACTGAAAAGTTTTAAATCACGTTAGCAGATAGTACATTTTGAGCATAATTGAAAGCTGCACTCTTTTTGGCTGAGTACGTTACATCATGTTCTGAGCAATCTGTGTTAAGTATATGTACACCACAATTCAGGCTGAAGTGCAAATGTATAGATTACATAAATACTTCTGAGAACTATGTAATACTCTAAATAAAGTTCAATTCAGGAACATACCACATAGTATTTACTTTGCTTTTGCCTTTAGCTTACGATTGCTTTCAAATACTGAAGTTGTGCAATTGGTGATATTAATTAATGTATGTTCTCCAACTTTAGTAGCATACTCATACAATTGGTTGCAGACTGTTCTAAAACATAAGGAAAGAAAAGTTGAAAGTTTTACATGAAGTTAGCAGAAAGTACATTTTGAGTAGAATTGAAAGGTGCATCTTTTTGGCGGAGTACGTTACTTCATGTTCTGAGCAATCTGTGTTAGGCATATGTACACCACAATCCAGGCTGAAGTTGAAATGTATAGAATTTAAATGAATACTTCTGAGAACTATGTAATACTCTAAATAAGGTTCAATTCAGGAACCTACCACATATCATTTACTTTGCATTTGCCTTTAGCTTAAGATTGCTTTCAAATACTAAAGTTGTGCATTTGTTGATATTGCTGTAAGTATCTTCTCCAATTTTAGTAGCACACTCGGAAAATTGGTTGCAGACTGTTCTAAATCATCAGGGAAGTAAATTTAAAAATTTTTACATGACGTTAGCAGATATTACATTTTCAGCATAATTGAAAGGTGCACTCTTTTTGGCTGAGTACGTTACTTCATGTTCTGAGCAGTCTGTGTTAAGTATATGTACACCACTATTCAGGCTGAAGTGCAAATGTATAGAAATTACATGAATACTTCTGAGAACTGTGTAATACTCCAAATAAAGTTCAATTCAGGAACATACCACATAACATTTACTATGCATTTGCCTTTAGCTTACGATTGCTTTCAAATACTAAAGTTGTGCATTTGGTGATATTGCTGTAAGTATCTTCTCCAATTTTAGTAGCACACTCGGAAATTTGGTTTACTGAATACTATAAATTGAATACTATGTAATACTCTAAATAAAGTTCAATTCAGGAACACACCACCTAGCATTTACGTTGCATTTGCCTTTAGCTTACGATTGCTTTCAAATACTGAAGTTGCGCAATTGGTGATATTAATTAATGTATCTTCTCCAATTTTAGTAGCACACTCATTAAATTGGTTGCAGACTGTTCTAAAACATCAGGAAAGAAAAGTTGACAGTTTTACATGATGTTAGAAGAAAGTACATTTTGAGTAGAATTGAAAGGTGCATCTTTTTGGCGGAGTACGTTACCATGTTCTGAGCAATCTGTGTTAGGTATATGTACACCACAATCCAGGCTGAGGTGCAAATGTATAGAAATTAAATGAATTCTTCTGAGAACTATGTAATACTCTAAATAAAGTTCAATTCAGGAACCTACCACATATCATTTACTTTGCATTTGCTATGAGCTTACGATTGCTTTCAAATACTGAAGTTGTGTAATTTGTGATATTTCTTAGTGTATCTACTCCAACCTTAGTAGCACACTCGGAAAACCGGTAGCAGACTGTTCTAAATCATAACGGAAGTAAACTTAAAAGTTTTACATGACGTTAGCAGATAGTACATTTTGAGCATAATTGAAAGGTGCACTCTTTTTGGCTGAGTACGTTATTTCATGTCCTGAGCAATCTGTGTTAAGTATATGTAATCCGCAATTCAGGCTGAAGTGCAAATGTTTAGAAATTACATCAATACTTCTGAGAACTAAGTAATACTCGAAATAAAGTTCAATTCAGGAACATACCACATAGCATTTACTTTGCATTTGCCTTTAGCTTACGATTGCTTTCAAATACTGCAGTTGTGCTATTGGTGATATTAATTAATGTATCTTCTCCAACTTAAGTAGCACAGTCGGAAAATTGGTTGCAGAATGTTCTAAATCATAAGGGAAGTAAACTGAAAAGTTTTAAATCACGTTAGCAGATAGTACATTTTGAGCATAATTGAAAGCTGCACTCTTTTTGGCTGAGTACGTTACATCATGTTCTGAGCAATCTGTGTTAAGTATATGTACACCACAATTCAGGCTGAAGTGCAAATGTATAGATTACATAAATACTTCTGAGAACTATGTAATACTCTAAATAAAGTTCAATTCAGGAACATACCACATAGTATTTACTTTGCTTTTGCCTTTAGCTTACGATTGCTTTCAAATACTGAAGTTGTGCAATTGGTGATATTAATTAATGTATGTTCTCCAACTTTAGTAGCATACTCATACAATTGGTTGCAGACTGTTCTAAAACATAAGGAAAGAAAAGTTGAAAGTTTTACATGAAGTTAGCAGAAAGTACATTTTGAGTAGAATTGAAAGGTGCATCTTTTTGGCGGAGTACGTTACTTCATGTTCTGAGCAATCTGTGTTAGGCATATGTACACCACAATCCAGGCTGAAGTTGAAATGTATAGAATTTAAATGAATACTTCTGAGAACTATGTAATACTCTAAATAAGGTTCAATTCAGGAACCTACCACATATCATTTACTTTGCATTTGCCTTTAGCTTAAGATTGCTTTCAAATACTAAAGTTGTGCATTTGTTGATATTGCTGTAAGTATCTTCTCCAATTTTAGTAGCACACTCGGAAAATTGGTTGCAGACTGTTCTAAATCATCAGGGAAGTAAATTTAAAAATTTTTACATGACGTTAGCAGATATTACATTTTCAGCATAATTGAAAGGTGCACTCTTTTTGGCTGAGTACGTTACTTCATGTTCTGAGCAGTCTGTGTTAAGTATATGTACACCACTATTCAGGCTGAAGTGCAAATGTATAGAAATTACATGAATACTTCTGAGAACTGTGTAATACTCCAAATAAAGTTCAATTCAGGAACATACCACATAACATTTACTATGCATTTGCCTTTAGCTTACGATTGCTTTCAAATACTAAAGTTGTGCATTTGGTGATATTGCTGTAAGTATCTTCTCCAATTTTAGTAGCACACTCGGAAATTTGGTTTACTGAATACTATAAATTGAATACTATGTAATACTCTAAATAAAGTTCAATTCAGGAACACACCACCTAGCATTTACGTTGCATTTGCCTTTAGCTTACGATTGCTTTCAAATACTGAAGTTGCGCAATTGGTGATATTAATTAATGTATCTTCTCCAATTTTAGTAGCACACTCATTAAATTGGTTGCAGACTGTTCTAAAACATCAGGAAAGAAAAGTTGACAGTTTTACATGATGTTAGAAGAAAGTACATTTTGAGTAGAATTGAAAGGTGCATCTTTTTGGCGGAGTACGTTACCATGTTCTGAGCAATCTGTGTTAGGTATATGTACACCACAATCCAGGCTGAGGTGCAAATGTATAGAAATTAAATGAATTCTTCTGAGAACTATGTAATACTCTAAATAAAGTTCAATTCAGGAACCTACCACATATCATTTACTTTGCATTTGCTATGAGCTTACGATTGCTTTCAAATACTGAAGTTGTGTAATTTGTGATATTTCTTAGTGTATCTACTCCAACCTTAGTAGCACACTCGGAAAACCGGTAGCAGACTGTTCTAAATCATAACGGAAGTAAACTTAAAAGTTTTACATGACGTTAGCAGATAGTACATTTTGAGCATAATTGAAAGGTGCACTCTTTTTGGCTGAGTACGTTACTTCATGTTCTGAGCAATCTGTGTTAGGCATATGTACACCACAATCCAGGCTGAAGTTGAAATGTATAGAATTTAAATGAATACTTCTGAGAACTATGTAATACTCTAAATAAGGTTCAATTCAGGAACCTACCACATATCATTTACTTTGCATTTGCCTTTAGCTTAAGATTGCTTTCAAATACTAAAGTTGTGCATTTGTTGATATTGCTGTAAGTATCTTCTCCAATTTTAGTAGCACACTCGGAAAATTGGTTGCAGACTGTTCTAAATCATCAGGGAAGTAAATTTAAAAATTTTTACATGACGTTAGCAGATATTACATTTTCAGCATAATTGAAAGGTGCACTCTTTTTGGCTGAGTACGTTACTTCATGTTCTGAGCAGTCTGTGTTAAGTATATGTACACCACTATTCAGGCTGAAGTGCAAATGTATAGAAATTACATGAATACTTCTGAGAACTGTGTAATACTCCAAATAAAGTTCAATTCAGGAACATACCACATAACATTTACTATGCATTTGCCTTTAGCTTACGATTGCTTTCAAATACTAAAGTTGTGCATTTGGTGATATTGCTGTAAGTATCTTCTCCAATTTTAGTAGCACACTCGGAAATTTGGTTTACTGAATACTATAAATTGAATACTATGTAATACTCTAAATAAAGTTCAATTCAGGAACACACCACCTAGCATTTACGTTGCATTTGCCTTTAGCTTACGATTGCTTTCAAATACTGAAGTTGCGCAATTGGTGATATTAATTAATGTATCTTCTCCAATTTTAGTAGCACACTCATTAAATTGGTTGCAGACTGTTCTAAAACATCAGGAAAGAAAAGTTGACAGTTTTACATGATGTTAGAAGAAAGTACATTTTGAGTAGAATTGAAAGGTGCATCTTTTTGGCGGAGTACGTTACCATGTTCTGAGCAATCTGTGTTAGGTATATGTACACCACAATCCAGGCTGAGGTGCAAATGTATAGAAATTAAATGAATTCTTCTGAGAACTATGTAATACTCTAAATAAAGTTCAATTCAGGAACCTACCACATATCATTTACTTTGCATTTGCTATGAGCTTACGATTGCTTTCAAATACTGAAGTTGTGTAATTTGTGATATTTCTTAGTGTATCTACTCCAACCTTAGTAGCACACTCGGAAAACCGGTAGCAGACTGTTCTAAATCATAACGGAAGTAAACTTAAAAGTTTTACATGACGTTAGCAGATAGTACATTTTGAGCATAATTGAAAGGTGCACTCTTTTTGGCTGAGTACGTTATTTCATGTCCTGAGCAATCTGTGTTAAGTATATGTAATCCGCAATTCAGGCTGAAGTGCAAATGTTTAGAAATTACATCAATACTTCTGAGAACTAAGTAATACTCGAAATAAAGTTCAATTCAGGAACATACCACATAGCATTTACTTTGCATTTGCCTTTAGCTTACGATTGCTTTCAAATACTGCAGTTGTGCTATTGGTGATATTAATTAATGTATCTTCTCCAACTTAAGTAGCACAGTCGGAAAATTGGTTGCAGAATGTTCTAAATCATAAGGGAAGTAAACTGAAAAGTTTTAAATCACGTTAGCAGATAGTACATTTTGAGCATAATTGAAAGCTGCACTCTTTTTGGCTGAGTACGTTACATCATGTTCTGAGCAATCTGTGTTAAGTATATGTACACCACAATTCAGGCTGAAGTGCAAATGTATAGATTACATAAATACTTCTGAGAACTATGTAATACTCTAAATAAAGTTCAATTCAGGAACATACCACATAGTATTTACTTTGCTTTTGCCTTTAGCTTACGATTGCTTTCAAATACTGAAGTTGTGCAATTGGTGATATTAATTAATGTATGTTCTCCAACTTTAGTAGCATACTCATACAATTGGTTGCAGACTGTTCTAAAACATAAGGAAAGAAAAGTTGAAAGTTTTACATGAAGTTAGCAGAAAGTACATTTTGAGTAGAATTGAAAGGTGCATCTTTTTGGCGGAGTACGTTACTTCATGTTCTGAGCAATCTGTGTTAGGCATATGTACACCACAATCCAGGCTGAAGTTGAAATGTATAGAATTTAAATGAATACTTCTGAGAACTATGTAATACTCTAAATAAGGTTCAATTCAGGAACCTACCACATATCATTTACTTTGCATTTGCCTTTAGCTTACGATTGCTTTCAAATACTGCAGTTGTGCTATTGGTGATATTAATTAATGTATCTTCTCCAACTTAAGTAGCACAGTCGGAAAATTGGTTGCAGACTGTTCTAAATCATAAGGGAAGTAAACTGAAAAGTTTTACATGACGTTAGCAGATAGCACATTTTGAGCATAATTGAAAGGTGCACTCTTTTTTGCCGAGTACGTTACTTCATGTTCTGAGCAATCTGTGTTAAGGATATGTACACCACAATTTAGGCTGAAGTGCAAATGTATAGAAATTACATGAATACTTCTGAGAACTATGTAATTCTCTAAATAAAGTTGAATTCAGGAACCTACCACATAGCATTTACATTGCAACTGCCTTTTGCTGTCCTCTCCTTTCAAAAACTAAAGTTCTATAAGTGGATCTGGTGATATTGAAGTAACTTCTCCAACTTTAACAGCACCCTCATAAATTTCGTTGCAGACAGTTGTAAATGGAATGTGCACTCTTTTTGGATGAGTACGTTACTTTATGTTCTGAGCATTCTGTGTTAAGTATATGTACACCACTACTGAGAACCATGGAGAACTCAAAATTAAGTTCAATTCAGGAACATACCACATAGCATTTACTTTGCATTTGCCTTTAGCTTACGATTGCTTTCAAATACTGCAGTTGTGCAATTGGTGATATTAATTAATGTATCTTCTCCAACTTAAGTAGAACAGTCGGAAAATTGGTTGCAGACTGTACTAAACCATCAGGGAAGTAAGTTTAAAAATTTTTACATGA
Source organism: Hemitrygon akajei (assembly GCF_048418815.1). Taxonomy (NCBI): domain Eukaryota; kingdom Metazoa; phylum Chordata; class Chondrichthyes; order Myliobatiformes; family Dasyatidae; genus Hemitrygon; species Hemitrygon akajei. The sequence continues at coordinate 45,512,901 of NC_133137.1, read as the reverse complement.
CGTTAGCAGATATTACACTCTCAGCATAATTGAAAGGTGCACTCTTTTTGGCTGAGTACGTTACTTCATGTTCTGAGCAGTCTGTGTTAAGTATATGTACACCACTATTCAGGCTGAAGTGCAAATGCATAGAAATTACATGAATACTTCTGAGAACTGTGTAATACTCCAAATAAAGTTCAATTCAGGAACATACCACATAACATTTACTATGCATTTGCCTTTAGCTTACGATTGCTTTCAAATACTAAAGTTGTGCATTTGGTGATATTGCTGTAAGTATCTTCTCCAATTTTAGTAGCACACTCGGAAAATTGGTTGCAGACTGTTCTAAATCATCAGGGAAGTAAATTTAAAAATTTTTACATGACGTTAGCAGATATTACATTTTCAGCATAATTGAAAGGTGCACTCTTTTTGGCTGAGTACGTTACTTCATGTTCTGAGCAGTCTGTGTTAAGTATATGTACACCACTATTCAGGCTGAAGTGCAAATGTATAGAAATTACATGAATACTTCTGAGAACTGTGTAATACTCGAAATAAAGTACAATTCAGGAACATACCACATAGCATTTACTTTGCATTTGCCTTTAGCTTACGATTGCTTTCAAATACTGCAGTTGTGCAATTGGTGATATTAATTAATGTATCTTCTCCAACTTAAGTAGAACAGTCGGAAAATTGGTTGCAGACTGTACTAAACCATCAGGGAAGTAAGTTTAAAAATTTTTACATGACGTTAGCAGATATTACATTTTCAGCATAATTGAAAGTTGCACTCTTTTTGGCTGAGTACGTTACTTCATGTTCTGAGCAGTCTGTGTTAAGTATATGTACACCACTATTCAGGCTGAAGTGCAAATGTATAGAAATTACATGAATACTTCTGAGAACTGTGTAATACTCCAAATAAAGTTCAATTCAGGAACATACCACATAACATTTACTATGCATTTGCCTTTAGCTTACGATTGCTTTCAAATACTAAAGTTGTGCATTTGGTGATATTGCTGTAAGTATCTTCTCCAATTTTAGTAGCACACTCGGAAATTTGGTTTACTGAATACTATAAATTGAATACTATGTAATACTCTAAATAAAGTTCAATTCAGGAACACACCACCTAGCATTTACGTTGCATTTGCCTTTAGCTTACGATTGCTTTCAAATACTGAAGTTGCGCAATTGGTGATATTAATTAATGTATCTTCTCCAATTTTAGTAGCACACTCATTAAATTGGTTGCAGACTGTTCTAAAACATCAGGAAAGAAAAGTTGACAGTTTTACATGATGTTAGAAGAAAGTACATTTTGAGTAGAATTGAAAGGTGCATCTTTTTGGCGGAGTACGTTACCATGTTCTGAGCAATCTGTGTTAGGTATATGTACACCACAATCCAGGCTGAGGTGCAAATGTATAGAAATTAAATGAATTCTTCTGAGAACTATGTAATACTCTAAATAAAGTTCAATTCAGGAACCTACCACATATCATTTACTTTGCATTTGCTATGAGCTTACGATTGCTTTCAAATACTGAAGTTGTGTAATTTGTGATATTTCTTAGTGTATCTACTCCAACCTTAGTAGCACACTCGGAAAACCGGTAGCAGACTGTTCTAAATCATAACGGAAGTAAACTTAAAAGTTTTACATGACGTTAGCAGATAGTACATTTTGAGCATAATTGAAAGGTGCACTCTTTTTGGCTGAGTACGTTATTTCATGTCCTGAGCCATCTGTGTTAAGTATATGTAATCCGCAATTCAGGCTGAAGTGCAAATGTTTAGAAATTACATCAATACTTCTGAGAACTAAGTAATACTCGAAATAAAGTTCAATTCAGGAACATACCACATAGCATTTACTTTGCATTTGCCTTTAGCTTACGATTGCTTTCAAATACTGCAGTTGTGCTATTGGTGATATTAATTAATGTATCTTCTCCAACTTAAGTAGCACAGTCGGAAAATTGGTTGCAGACTGTTCTAAATCATAAGGGAAGTAAACTGAAAAGTTTTACATGACGTTAGCAGATAGCACATTTTGAGCATAATTGAAAGGTGCACTCTTTTTTGCCGAGTACGTTACTTCATGTTCTGAGCAATCTGTGTTAAGGATATGTACACCACAATTTAGGCTGAAGTGCAAATGTATAGAAATTACATGAATACTTCTGAGAACTATGTAATTCTCTAAATAAAGTTGAATTCAGGAACCTACCACATAGCATTTACATTGCAACTGCCTTTTGCTGTCCTCTCCTTTCAAAAACTAAAGTTCTATAAGTGGATCTGGTGATATTGAAGTAACTTCTCCAACTTTAACAGCACCCTCATAAATTTCGTTGCAGACAGTTCTAAATGGAATGTGCACTCTTTTTGGATGAGTACGTTACTTCATGTTCTGAGCATTCTGTGTTAAGTATATGTACACCACTACTGAGAACCATGGAGAACTCAAAATTAAGTTCAATTCAGGAACCCAGCACACTCATAAAATTGGTTGCAGACTGTTCTAAAACATCAGGAAAGAAAAGTTGAAAGTTTTACATGAGGTTAGCAGAAAGTACATTTTGAGTAGAATTGAAAGGTGCATCTTTTTGGCGGAGTACGTTACTTCATGTTCTGAGCAATCTGTGTTAGGCATATGTACACCACAATCCAGGCTGAAGTTGAAATGTATAGAATTTAAATGAATACTTCTGAGAACTATGTAATACTCTAAATAAGGTTCAATTCAGGAACCTACCACATATCATTTACTTTGCATTTGCCTTTAGCTTAAGATTTCTTTCAAATACTAAAGTTGTGCATTTGTTGATATTGCTGTAAGTATCTTCTCCAATTTTAGTAGCACACTCGGAAAATTGGTTGCAGACTGTTCTAAATCATCAGGGAAGTAAATTTAAAAATTTTTACATGACGTTAGCAGATATTACATTTTCAGCATAATTGAAAGGTGCACTCTTTTTGGCTGAGTACATTACTTCATGTTCTGAGCAGTCTGTGTTAAGTATATGTACACCACTATTCAGGCTGAAGTGCAAATGTATAGAAATTACATGAATACTTCTGAGAACTGTGTAATACTCCAAATAAAGTTCAATTCAGGAACATACCACATAACATTTACTATGCATTTGCCTTTAGCTTACGATTGCTTTCAAATACTAAAGTTGTGCATTTGGTGATATTGATGAAAGTATCTTTTCCAACTTTAGTAGCACACTCGGAAATTTGGTTTACTGAATACTATAAATTGAATACTATGTAATACTCTAAATAAAGTTCAATTCAGGAACACACCACCTAGCATTTACGTTGCATTTGCCTTTAGCTTACGATTGCTTTCAAATACTGAAGTTGCGCAATTGGTGATATTAATTAATGTATCTTCTCCAATTTTAGTAGCACACTCATTAAATTGGTTGCAGACTGTTCTAAAACATCAGGAAAGAAAAGTTGACAGTTTTACATGATGTTAGAAGAAAGTACATTTTGAGTAGAATTGAAAGGTGCATCTTTTTGGCGGAGTACGTTACCATGTTCTGAGCAATCTGTGTTAGGTATATGTACACCACAATCCAGGCTGAGGTGCAAATGTATAGAAATTAAATGAATTCTTCTGAGAACTATGTAATACTCTAAATAAAGTTCAATTCAGGAACCTACCACATATCATTTACTTTGCATTTGCTATGAGCTTACGATTGCTTTCAAATACTGAAGTTGTGTAATTTGTGATATTTCTTAGTGTATCTACTCCAACCTTAGTAGCACACTCGGAAAACCGGTAGCAGACTGTTCTAAATCATAACGGAAGTAAACTTAAAAGTTTTACATGACGTTAGCAGATAGTACATTTTGAGCATAATTGAAAGGTGCACTCTTTTTGGCTGAGTACGTTATTTCATGTCCTGAGCAATCTGTGTTAAGTATATGTAATCCGCAATTCAGGCTGAAGTGCAAATGTTTAGAAATTACATCAATACTTCTGAGAACTAAGTAATACTCGAAATAAAGTTCAATTCAGGAACATACCACATAGCATTTACTTTGCATTTGCCTTTAGCTTACGATTGCTTTCAAATACTGCAGTTGTGCTATTGGTGATATTAATTAATGTATCTTCTCCAACTTAAGTAGCACAGTCGGAAAATTGGTTGCAGACTGTTCTAAATCATAAGGGAAGTAAACTGAAAAGTTTTACATGACGTTAGCAGATAGCACATTTTGAGCATAATTGAAAGGTGCACTCTTTTTTGCCGAGTACGTTACTTCATGTTCTGAGCAATCTGTGTTAAGGATATGTACACCACAATTTAGGCTGAAGTGCAAATGTATAGAAATTACATGAATACTTCTGAGAACTATGTAATTCTCTAAATAAAGTTGAATTCAGGAACCTACCACATAGCATTTACATTGCAACTGCCTTTTGCTGTCCTCTCCTTTCAAAAACTAAAGTTCTATAAGTGGATCTGGTGATATTGAAGTAACTTCTCCAACTTTAACAGCACCCTCATAAATTCCGTTGCAGACAGTTGTAAATGGAATGTGCACTCTTTTTGGATGAGTACGTTACTTCATGTTCTGAGCATTCTGTGTTAAGTATATGTACACCACTACTGAGAACCATGGAGAACTCAAAATTAAGTTCAATTCAGGAACATACCACATAGCATTTACTTTGCATTTGCCTTTAGCTTACGATTGCTTTCAAATACTGCAGTTGTGCAATTGGTGATATTAATTAATGTATCTTCTCCAACTTAAGTAGAACAGTCGGAAAATTGGTTGCAGACTGTACTAAACCATCAGGGAAGTAAGTTTAAAAATTTTTACATGACGTTAGCAGATATTACATTCTCAGCATAATTGAAAGGTGCACTCTTTTTGGCTGAGTACGTTACTTCATGTTCTGAGCAATCTGTGTTAAGTATATGTACACCACAATTCAGGCTGAAGTGCAAATGTTTAGAAATTACATAAATACTTCTGAGAACTAAGTAATACTCTAAATAAGGTTCAATTCAGGAACATACCACATAGCATTTACTTTGCATTTGCCTTTAGCTTACGATTGCTTTCAAATACTGAAGTTGTGCAATTGGTGATATTAATTAATGTATCTTCTCCAACTTAAGTAGCACAGTCGGAAAATTGGTTGCAGAATGTTCTAAATCATAAGGGAAGTAAACTGAAAAGTTTTAAATCACGTTAGCAGATAGTACATTTTGAGCATAATTGAAAGCTGCACTCTTTTTGGCTGAGTACGTTACATCATGTTCTGAGCAATCTGTGTTAAGTATATGTACACCACAATTCAGGCTGAAGTGCAAATGTATAGATTACATAAATACTTCTGAGAACTATGTAATACTCTAAATAAAGTTCAATTCAGGAACATACCACATAGTATTTACTTTGCTTTTGCCTTTAGCTTACGATTGCTTTCAAATACTGAAGTTGTGCAATTGGTGATATTAATTAATGTATGTTCTCCAACTTTAGTAGCATACTCATACAATTGGTTGCAGACTGTTCTAAAACATAAGGAAAGAAAAGTTGAAAGTTTTACATGAAGTTAGCAGAAAGTACATTTTGAGTAGAATTGAAAGGTGCATCTTTTTGGCGGAGTACGTTACTTCATGTTCTGAGCAATCTGTGTTAGGCATATGTACACCACAATCCAGGCTGAAGTTGAAATGTATAGAATTTAAATGAATACTTCTGAGAACTATGTAATACTCTAAATAAGGTTCAATTCAGGAACCTACCACATATCATTTACTTTGCATTTGCCTTTAGCTTAAGATTGCTTTCAAATACTAAAGTTGTGCATTTGTTGATATTGCTGTAAGTATCTTCTCCAATTTTAGTAGCACACTCGGAAAATTGGTTGCAGACTGTTCTAAATCATCAGGGAAGTAAATTTAAAAATTTTTACATGACGTTAGCAGATATTACATTTTCAGCATAATTGAAAGGTGCACTCTTTTTGGCTGAGTACGTTACTTCATGTTCTGAGCAGTCTGTGTTAAGTATATGTACACCACTATTCAGGCTGAAGTGCAAATGTATAGAAATTACATGAATACTTCTGAGAACTGTGTAATACTCCAAATAAAGTTCAATTCAGGAACATACCACATAACATTTACTATGCATTTGCCTTTAGCTTACGATTGCTTTCAAATACTAAAGTTGTGCATTTGGTGATATTGCTGTAAGTATCTTCTCCAATTTTAGTAGCACACTCGGAAATTTGGTTTACTGAATACTATAAATTGAATACTATGTAATACTCTAAATAAAGTTCAATTCAGGAACACACCACCTAGCATTTACGTTGCATTTGCCTTTAGCTTACGATTGCTTTCAAATACTGAAGTTGCGCAATTGGTGATATTAATTAATGTATCTTCTCCAATTTTAGTAGCACACTCATTAAATTGGTTGCAGACTGTTCTAAAACATCAGGAAAGAAAAGTTGACAGTTTTACATGATGTTAGAAGAAAGTACATTTTGAGTAGAATTGAAAGGTGCATCTTTTTGGCGGAGTACGTTACCATGTTCTGAGCAATCTGTGTTAGGTATATGTACACCACAATCCAGGCTGAGGTGCAAATGTATAGAAATTAAATGAATTCTTCTGAGAACTATGTAATACTCTAAATAAAGTTCAATTCAGGAACCTACCACATATCATTTACTTTGCATTTGCTATGAGCTTACGATTGCTTTCAAATACTGAAGTTGTGTAATTTGTGATATTTCTTAGTGTATCTACTCCAACCTTAGTAGCACACTCGGAAAACCGGTAGCAGACTGTTCTAAATCATAACGGAAGTAAACTTAAAAGTTTTACATGACGTTAGCAGATAGTACATTTTGAGCATAATTGAAAGGTGCACTCTTTTTGGCTGAGTACGTTACTTCATGTTCTGAGCAGTCTGTGTTAAGTATATGTACACCACTATTCAGGCTGAAGTGCAAATGTATAGAAATTACATGAATACTTCTGAGAACTGTGTAATACTCCAAATAAAGTTCAATTCAGGAACATACCACATAACATTTACTATGCATTTGCCTTTAGCTTACGATTGCTTTCAAATACTAAAGTTGTGCATTTGGTGATATTGCTGTAAGTATCTTCTCCAATCTTAGTAGCACACTCGGAAATTTGGTTTACTGAATACTATAAATTGAATACTATGTAATACTCTAAATAAAGTTCAATTCAGGAACACACCACCTAGCATTTACGTTGCATTTGCCTTTAGCTTACGATTGCTTTCAAATACTGAAGTTGCGCAATTGGTGATATTAATTAATGTATCTTCTCCAATTTTAGTAGCACACTCATTAAATTGGTTGCAGACTGTTCTAAAACATCAGGAAAGAAAAGTTGACAGTTTTACATGATGTTAGAAGAAAGTACATTTTGAGTAGAATTGAAAGGTGCATCTTTTTGGCGGAGTACGTTACCATGTTCTGAGCAATCTGTGTTAGGTATATGTACACCACAATCCAGGCTGAGGTGCAAATGTATAGAAATTAAATGAATTCTTCTGAGAACTATGTAATACTCTAAATAAAGTTCAATTCAGGAACCTACCACATATCATTTACTTTGCATTTGCTATGAGCTTACGATTGCTTTCAAATACTGAAGTTGTGTAATTTGTGATATTTCTTAGTGTATCTACTCCAACCTTAGTAGCACACTCGGAAAACCGGTAGCAGACTGTTCTAAATCATAACGGAAGTAAACTTAAAAGTTTTACATGACGTTAGCAGATAGTACATTTTGAGCATAATTGAAAGGTGCACTCTTTTTGGCTGAGTACGTTATTTCATGTCCTGAGCAATCTGTGTTAAGTATATGTAATCCGCAATTCAGGCTGAAGTGCAAATGTTTAGAAATTACATCAATACTTCTGAGAACTAAGTAATACTCGAAATAAAGTTCAATTCAGGAACATACCACATAGCATTTACTTTGCATTTGCCTTTAGCTTACGATTGCTTTCAAATACTGCAGTTGTGCTATTGGTGATATTAATTAATGTATCTTCTCCAACTTAAGTAGCACAGTCGGAAAATTGGTTGCAGAATGTTCTAAATCATAAGGGAAGTAAACTGAAAAGTTTTAAATCACGTTAGCAGATAGTACATTTTGAGCATAATTGAAAGCTGCACTCTTTTTGGCTGAGTACGTTACATCATGTTCTGAGCAATCTGTGTTAAGTATATGTACACCACAATTCAGGCTGAAGTGCAAATGTATAGATTACATAAATACTTCTGAGAACTATGTAATACTCTAAATAAAGTTCAATTCAGGAACATACCACATAGTATTTACTTTGCTTTTGCCTTTAGCTTACGATTGCTTTCAAATACTGAAGTTGTGCAATTGGTGATATTAATTAATGTATGTTCTCCAACTTTAGTAGCATACTCATACAATTGGTTGCAGACTGTTCTAAAACATAAGGAAAGAAAAGTTGAAAGTTTTACATGAAGTTAGCAGAAAGTACATTTTGAGTAGAATTGAAAGGTGCATCTTTTTGGCGGAGTACGTTACTTCATGTTCTGAGCAATCTGTGTTAGGCATATGTACACCACAATCCAGGCTGAAGTTGAAATGTATAGAATTTAAATGAATACTTCTGAGAACTATGTAATACTCTAAATAAGGTTCAATTCAGGAACCTACCACATATCATTTACTTTGCATTTGCCTTTAGCTTAAGATTGCTTTCAAATACTAAAGTTGTGCATTTGTTGATATTGCTGTAAGTATCTTCTCCAATTTTAGTAGCACACTCGGAAAATTGGTTGCAGACTGTTCTAAATCATCAGGGAAGTAAATTTAAAAATTTTTACATGACGTTAGCAGATATTACATTTTCAGCATAATTGAAAGGTGCACTCTTTTTGGCTGAGTACGTTACTTCATGTTCTGAGCAGTCTGTGTTAAGTATATGTACACCACTATTCAGGCTGAAGTGCAAATGTATAGAAATTACATGAATACTTCTGAGAACTGTGTAATACTCCAAATAAAGTTCAATTCAGGAACATACCACATAACATTTACTATGCATTTGCCTTTAGCTTACGATTGCTTTCAAATACTAAAGTTGTGCATTTGGTGATATTGCTGTAAGTATCTTCTCCAATTTTAGTAGCACACTCGGAAATTTGGTTTACTGAATACTATAAATTGAATACTATGTAATACTCTAAATAAAGTTCAATTCAGGAACACACCACCTAGCATTTACGTTGCATTTGCCTTTAGCTTACGATTGCTTTCAAATACTGAAGTTGCGCAATTGGTGATATTAATTAATGTATCTTCTCCAATTTTAGTAGCACACTCATTAAATTGGTTGCAGACTGTTCTAAAACATCAGGAAAGAAAAGTTGACAGTTTTACATGATGTTAGAAGAAAGTACATTTTGAGTAGAATTGAAAGGTGCATCTTTTTGGCGGAGTACGTTACCATGTTCTGAGCAATCTGTGTTAGGTATATGTACACCACAATCCAGGCTGAGGTGCAAATGTATAGAAATTAAATGAATTCTTCTGAGAACTATGTAATACTCTAAATAAAGTTCAATTCAGGAACCTACCACATATCATTTACTTTGCATTTGCTATGAGCTTACGATTGCTTTCAAATACTGAAGTTGTGTAATTTGTGATATTTCTTAGTGTATCTACTCCAACCTTAGTAGCACACTCGGAAAACCGGTAGCAGACTGTTCTAAATCATAACGGAAGTAAACTTAAAAGTTTTACATGACGTTAGCAGATAGTACATTTTGAGCATAATTGAAAGGTGCACTCTTTTTGGCTGAGTACGTTACTTCATGTTCTGAGCAGTCTGTGTTAAGTATATGTACACCACTATTCAGGCTGAAGTGCAAATGTATAGAAATTACATGAATACTTCTGAGAACTGTGTAATACTCCAAATAAAGTTCAATTCAGGAACATACCACATAACATTTACTATGCATTTGCCTTTAGCTTACGATTGCTTTCAAATACTAAAGTTGTGCATTTGGTGATATTGCTGTAAGTATCTTCTCCAATCTTAGTAGCACACTCGGAAATTTGGTTTACTGAATACTATAAATTGAATACTATGTAATACTCTAAATAAAGTTCAATTCAGGAACACACCACCTAGCATTTACGTTGCATTTGCCTTTAGCTTACGATTGCTTTCAAATACTGAAGTTGCGCAATTGGTGATATTAATTAATGTATCTTCTCCAATTTTAGTAGCACACTCATTAAATTGGTTGCAGACTGTTCTAAAACATCAGGAAAGAAAAGTTGACAGTTTTACATGATGTTAGAAGAAAGTACATTTTGAGTAGAATTGAAAGGTGCATCTTTTTGGCGGAGTACGTTACCATGTTCTGAGCAATCTGTGTTAGGTATATGTACACCACAATCCAGGCTGAGGTGCAAATGTATAGAAATTAAATGAATTCTTCTGAGAACTATGTAATACTCTAAATAAAGTTCAATTCAGGAACCTACCACATATCATTTACTTTGCATTTGCTATGAGCTTACGATTGCTTTCAAATACTGAAGTTGTGTAATTTGTGATATTTCTTAGTGTATCTACTCCAACCTTAGTAGCACACTCGGAAAACCGGTAGCAGACTGTTCTAAATCATAACGGAAGTAAACTTAAAAGTTTTACATGACGTTAGCAGATAGTACATTTTGAGCATAATTGAAAGGTGCACTCTTTTTGGCTGAGTACGTTATTTCATGTCCTGAGCAATCTGTGTTAAGTATATGTAATCCGCAATTCAGGCTGAAGTGCAAATGTTTAGAAATTACATCAATACTTCTGAGAACTAAGTAATACTCGAAATAAAGTTCAATTCAGGAACATACCACATAGCATTTACTTTGCATTTGCCTTTAGCTTACGATTGCTTTCAAATACTGCAGTTGTGCTATTGGTGATATTAATTAATGTATCTTCTCCAACTTAAGTAGCACAGTCGGAAAATTGGTTGCAGAATGTTCTAAATCATAAGGGAAGTAAACTGAAAAGTTTTAAATCACGTTAGCAGATAGTACATTTTGAGCATAATTGAAAGCTGCACTCTTTTTGGCTGAGTACGTTACATCATGTTCTGAGCAATCTGTGTTAAGTATATGTACACCACAATTCAGGCTGAAGTGCAAATGTATAGATTACATAAATACTTCTGAGAACTATGTAATACTCTAAATAAAGTTCAATTCAGGAACATACCACATAGTATTTACTTTGCTTTTGCCTTTAGCTTACGATTGCTTTCAAATACTGAAGTTGTGCAATTGGTGATATTAATTAATGTATGTTCTCCAACTTTAGTAGCATACTCATACAATTGGTTGCAGACTGTTCTAAAACATAAGGAAAGAAAAGTTGAAAGTTTTACATGAAGTTAGCAGAAAGTACATTTTGAGTAGAATTGAAAGGTGCATCTTTTTGGCGGAGTACGTTACTTCATGTTCTGAGCAATCTGTGTTAGGCATATGTACACCACAATCCAGGCTGAAGTTGAAATGTATAGAATTTAAATGAATACTTCTGAGAACTATGTAATACTCTAAATAAGGTTCAATTCAGGAACCTACCACATATCATTTACTTTGCATTTGCCTTTAGCTTAAGATTGCTTTCAAATACTAAAGTTGTGCATTTGTTGATATTGCTGTAAGTATCTTCTCCAATTTTAGTAGCACACTCGGAAAATTGGTTGCAGACTGTTCTAAATCATCAGGGAAGTAAATTTAAAAATTTTTACATGACGTTAGCAGATATTACATTTTCAGCATAATTGAAAGGTGCACTCTTTTTGGCTGAGTACGTTACTTCATGTTCTGAGCAGTCTGTGTTAAGTATATGTACACCACTATTCAGGCTGAAGTGCAAATGTATAGAAATTACATGAATACTTCTGAGAACTGTGTAATACTCCAAATAAAGTTCAATTCAGGAACATACCACATAACATTTACTATGCATTTGCCTTTAGCTTACGATTGCTTTCAAATACTAAAGTTGTGCATTTGGTGATATTGCTGTAAGTATCTTCTCCAATTTTAGTAGCACACTCGGAAATTTGGTTTACTGAATACTATAAATTGAATACTATGTAATACTCTAAATAAAGTTCAATTCAGGAACACACCACCTAGCATTTACGTTGCATTTGCCTTTAGCTTACGATTGCTTTCAAATACTGAAGTTGCGCAATTGGTGATATTAATTAATGTATCTTCTCCAATTTTAGTAGCACACTCATTAAATTGGTTGCAGACTGTTCTAAAACATCAGGAAAGAAAAGTTGACAGTTTTACATGATGTTAGAAGAAAGTACATTTTGAGTAGAATTGAAAGGTGCATCTTTTTGGCGGAGTACGTTACCATGTTCTGAGCAATCTGTGTTAGGTATATGTACACCACAATCCAGGCTGAGGTGCAAATGTATAGAAATTAAATGAATTCTTCTGAGAACTATGTAATACTCTAAATAAAGTTCAATTCAGGAACCTACCACATATCATTTACTTTGCATTTGCTATGAGCTTACGATTGCTTTCAAATACTGAAGTTGTGTAATTTGTGATATTTCTTAGTGTATCTACTCCAACCTTAGTAGCACACTCGGAAAACCGGTAGCAGACTGTTCTAAATCATAACGGAAGTAAACTTAAAAGTTTTACATGACGTTAGCAGATAGTACATTTTGAGCATAATTGAAAGGTGCACTCTTTTTGGCTGAGTACGTTATTTCATGTCCTGAGCAATCTGTGTTAAGTATATGTAATCCGCAATTCAGGCTGAAGTGCAAATGTTTAGAAATTACATCAATACTTCTGAGAACTAAGTAATACTCGAAATAAAGTTCAATTCAGGAACATACCACATAGCATTTACTTTGCATTTGCCTTTAGCTTACGATTGCTTTCAAATACTGCAGTTGTGCTATTGGTGATATTAATTAATGTATCTTCTCCAACTTAAGTAGCACAGTCGGAAAATTGGTTGCAGACTGTTCTAAATCATAAGGGAAGTAAACTGAAAAGTTTTACATGACGTTAGCAGATAGCACATTTTGAGCATAATTGAAAGGTGCACTCTTTTTTGCCGAGTACGTTACTTCATGTTCTGAGCAATCTGTGTTAAGGATATGTACACCACAATTTAGGCTGAAGTGCAAATGTATAGAAATTACATGAATACTTCTGAGAACTATGTAATTCTCTAAATAAAGTTGAATTCAGGAACCTACCACATAGCATTTACATTGCAACTGCCTTTTGCTGTCCTCTCCTTTCAAAAACTAAAGTTCTATAAGTGGATCTGGTGATATTGAAGTAACTTCTCCAACTTTAACAGCACCCTCATAAATTTCGTTGCAGACAGTTGTAAATGGAATGTGCACTCTTTTTGGATGAGTACGTTACTTTATGTTCTGAGCATTCTGTGTTAAGTATATGTACACCACTACTGAGAACCATGGAGAACTCAAAATTAAGTTCAATTCAGGAACATACCACATAGCATTTACTTTGCATTTGCCTTTAGCTTACGATTGCTTTCAAATACTGCAGTTGTGCAATTGGTGATATTAATTAATGTATCTTCTCCAACTTAAGTAGAACAGTCGGAAAATTGGTTGCAGACTGTACTAAACCATCAGGGAAGTAAGTTTAAAAATTTTTACATGACGTTAGCAGATATTACACTCTCAGCATAATTGAAAGGTGCACTCTTTTTGGCTGAGTACGTTACTTCATGTTCTGAGCAGTCTGTGTTAAGTATATGTACACCACTATTCAGGCTGAAGTGCAAATGCATAGAAATTACATGAATACTTCTGAGAACTGTGTAATACTCCAAATAAAGTTCAATTCAGGAACATACCACATAACATTTACTATGCATTTGCCTTTAGCTTACGATTGCTTTCAAATACTAAAGTTGTGCATTTGGTGATATTGCTGTAAGTATCTTCTCCAATTTTAGTAGCACACTCGGAAAATTGGTTGCAGACTGTTCTAAATCATCAGGGAAGTAAATTTAAAAATTTTTACATGACGTTAGCAGATATTACATTTTCAGAATAATTGAAAGGTGCACTCTTTTTGGCTGAGTACGTTACTTCATGTTCTGAGCAGTCTGTGTTAAGTATATGTACACCACTATTCAGGCTGAAGTGCAAATGTATAGAAATTACATGAATACTTCTGAGAACTGTGTAATACTCCAAATAAAGTTCAATTTAGGAACATACCACATAACATTTACTATGCATTTGCCTTTAGCTTACGATTGCTTTCAAATACTAAAGTTGTGCATTTGGTGATATTGATGAAAGTATCTTTTCCAACTTTAGTAGCACACTCGGAAATTTGGTTTACTGAATACTATAAATTGAATACTATGTAATACTCTAAATAAAGTTCAATTCAGGAACACACCACCTAGCATTTACGTTGCATTTGCCTTTAGCTTACGATTGCTTTCAAATACTGAAGTTGCGCAATTGGTGATATTAATTAATGTATCTTCTCCAATTTTAGTAGCACACTCATTAAATTGGTTGTAGACTGTTCTAAAACATCAGGAAAGAAAAGTTGACAGTTTTACATGATGTTAGAAGAAAGTACATTTTGAGTAGAATTGAAAGGTGCATCTTTTTGGCGGAGTACGTTACCATGTTCTGAGCAATCTGTGTTAGGTATATGTACACCACAATCCAGGCTGAGGTGCAAATGTATAGAAATTAAATGAATTCTTCTGAGAACTATGTAATACTCTAAATAAAGTTCAATTCAGGAACCTACCACATATCATTTACTTTGCATTTGCTATGAGCTTACGATTGCTTTCAAATACTGAAGTTGTGTAATTTGTGATATTTCTTAGTGTATCTACTCCAACCTTAGTAGCACACTCGGAAAACCGGTAGCAGACTGTTCTAAATCATAACGGAAGTAAACTTAAAAGTTTTACATGACGTTAGCAGATAGTACATTTTGAGCATAATTGAAAGGTGCACTCTTTTTGGCTGAGTACGTTATTTCATGTCCTGAGCAATCTGTGTTAAGTATATGTAATCCGCAATTCAGGCTGAAGTGCAAATGTTTAGAAATTACATCAATACTTCTGAGAACTAAGTAATACTCGAAATAAAGTTCAATTCAGGAACATACCACATAGCATTTACTTTGCATTTGCCTTTAGCTTACGATTGCTTTCAAATACTGCAGTTGTGCTATTGGTGATATTAATTAATGTATCTTCTCCAACTTAAGTAGCACAGTCGGAAAATTGGTTGCAGACTGTTCTAAATCATAAGGGAAGTAAACTGAAAAGTTTTACATGACGTTAGCAGATAGCACATTTTGAGCATAATTGAAAGGTGCACTCTTTTTTGCCGAGTACGTTACTTCATGTTCTGAGCAATCTGTGTTAAGGATATGTACACCACAATTTAGGCTGAAGTGCAAATGTATAGAAATTACATGAATACTTCTGAGAACTATGTAATTCTCTAAATAAAGTTGAATTCAGGAACCTACCACATAGCATTTACATTGCAACTGCCTTTTGCTGTCCTCTCCTTTCAAAAACTAAAGTTCTATAAGTGGATCTGATGATATTGAAGTAACTTCTCCAACGTTAACAGCACCCTCATAAATTTCGTTGCAGACAGTTGTAAATGGAATGTGCACTCTTTTTGGATGAGTACGTTACTTCATGTTCTGAGCATTCTGTGTTAAGTATATGTACACCACTACTGAGAACCATGGAGAACTCAAAATTAAGTTCAATTCAGGAACCCAGCACACTCATAAAATTGGTTGCAGACTGTTCTAAAACATCAGGAAAGAAAAGTTGAAAGTTTTACATGAGGTTAGCAGAAAGTACATTTTGAGTAGAATTGAAAGGTGCATCTTTTTGGCGGAGTACGTTACTTCATGTTCTGAGCAATCTGTGTTAGGCATATGTACACCACCATCCAGGCTGAAGTTGAAATGTATAGAATTTAAATGAATACTTCTGAGAACTATGTAATACTCTAAATAAGGTTCAATTCAGGAACCTACCACATATCATTTACTTTGCATTTGCCTTTAGCTTAAGATTTCTTTCAAATACTAAAGTTGTGCATTTGTTGATATTGCTGTAAGTATCTTCTCCAATTTTAGTAGCACACTCGGAAAATTGGTTGCAGACTGTTCTAAATCATCAGGGAAGTAAATTTAAATTTTTTTACATGACGTTAGCAGATATTACATTTTCAGCATAATTGAAAGGTGCACTCTTTTTGGCTGAGTACGTTACTTCATGTTCTGAGCAGTCTGTGTTAAGTATATGTACACCACTATTCAGGCTGAAGTGCAAATGTATAGAAATTACATGAATACTTCTGAGAACTGTGTAATACTCCAAATAAAGTTCAATTCAGGAACATACCACATAACATTTACTATGCATTTGCCTTTAGCTTACGATTGCTTTCAAATACTAAAGTTGTGCATTTGGTGATATTGATGAAAGTATCTTTTCCAACTTTAGTAGCACACTCGGAAATTTGGTTTACTGAATACTATAAATTGAATACTATGTAATACTCTAAATAAAGTTCAATTCAGGAACACACCACCTAGCATTTACGTTGCATTTGCCTTTAGCTTACGATTGCTTTCAAATACTGAAGTTGCGCAATTGGTGATATTAATTAATGTATCTTCTCCAATTTTAGTAGCACACTCATTAAATTGGTTGCAGACTGTTCTAAAACATCAGGAAAGAAAAGTTGACAGTTTTACATGATGTTAGAAGAAAGTACATTTTGAGTAGAATTGAAAGGTGCATCTTTTTGGCGGAGTACGTTACCATGTTCTGAGCAATCTGTGTTAGGTATATGTACACCACAATCCAGGCTGAGGTGCAAATGTATAGAAATTAAATGAATTCTTCTGAGAACTATGTAATACTCTAAATAAAGTTCAATTCAGGAACCTACCACATATCATTTACTTTGCATTTGCTATGAGCTTACGATTGCTTTCAAATACTGAAGTTGTGTAATTTGTGATATTTCTTAGTGTATCTACTCCAACCTTAGTAGCACACTCGGAAAACCGGTAGCAGACTGTTCTAAATCATAACGGAAGTAAACTTAAAAGTTTTACATGACGTTAGCAGATAGTACATTTTGAGCATAATTGAAAGGTGCACTCTTTTTGGCTGAGTACGTTATTTCATGTCCTGAGCAATCTGTGTTAAGTATATGTAATCCGCAATTCAGGCTGAAGTGCAAATGTTTAGAAATTACATCAATACTTCTGAGAACTAAGTAATACTCGAAATAAAGTTCAATTCAGGAACATACCACATAGCATTTACTTTGCATTTGCCTTTAGCTTACGATTGCTTTCAAATACTGCAGTTGTGCTATTGGTGATATTAATTAATGTATCTTCTCCAACTTAAGTAGCACAGTCGGAAAATTGGTTGCAGACTGTTCTAAATCATAAGGGAAGTAAACTGAAAAGTTTTACATGACGTTAGCAGATAGCACATTTTGAGCATAATTGAAAGGTGCACTCTTTTTTGCCGAGTACGTTACTTCATGTTCTGAGCAATCTGTGTTAAGGATATGTACACCACAATTTAGGCTGAAGTGCAAATGTATAGAAATTACATGAATACTTCTGAGAACTATGTAATTCTCTAAATAAAGTTGAATTCAGGAACCTACCACATAGCATTTACATTGCAACTGCCTTTTGCTGTCCTCTCCTTTCAAAAACTAAAGTTCTATAAGTGGATCTGATGATATTGAAGTAACTTCTCCAACTTTAACAGCACCCTCATAAATTTCGTTGCAGACAGTTGTAAATGGAATGTGCACTCTTTTTGGATGAGTACGTTACTTCATGTTCTGAGCATTCTGTGTTAAGTATATGTACACCACTACTGAGAACCATGGAGAACTCAAAATTAAGTTCAATTCAGGAACCCAGCACACTCATAAAATTGGTTGCAGACTGTTCTAAAACATCAGGAAAGAAAAGTTGAAAGTTTTACATGAGGTTAGCAGAAAGTACATTTTGAGTAGAATTGAAAGGTGCATCTTTTTGGCGGAGTACGTTACTTCATGTTCTGAGCAATCTGTGTTAGGCATATGTACACCACAATCCAGGCTGAAGTTGAAATGTATAGAATTTAAATGAATACTTCTGAGAACTATGTAATACTCTAAATAAGGTTCAATTCAGGAACCTACCACATATCATTTACTTTGCATTTGCCTTTAGCTTAAGATTTCTTTCAAATACTAAAGTTGTGCATTTGTTGATATTGCTGTAAGTATCTTCTCCAATTTTAGTAGCACACTCGGAAAATTGGTTGCAGACTGTTCTAAATCATCAGGGAAGTAAATTTAAAAATTTTTACATGACGTTAGCAGATATTACATTTTCAGCATAATTGAAAGGTGCACTCTTTTTGGCTGAGTACGTTACTTCATGTTCTGAGCAGTCTGTGTTAAGTATATGTACACCACTATTCAGGCTGAAGTGCAAATGTATAGAAATTACATGAATACTTCTGAGAACTGTGTAATACTCCAAATAAAGTTCAATTCAGGAACATACCACATAACATTTACTATGCATTTGCCTTTAGCTTACGATTGCTTTCAAATACTAAAGTTGTGCATTTGGTGATATTGATGAAAGTATCTTTTCCAACTTTAGTAGCACACTCGGAAATTTGGTTTACTGAATACTATAAATTGAATACTATGTAATACTCTAAATAAAGTTCAATTCAGGAACACACCACCTAGCATTTACGTTGCATTTGCCTTTAGCTTACGATTGCTTTCAAATACTGAAGTTGCGCAATTGGTGATATTAATTAATGTATCTTCTCCAATTTTAGTAGCACACTCATTAAATTGGTTGCAGACTGTTCTAAAACATCAGGAAAGAAAAGTTGACAGTTTTACATGATGTTAGAAGAAAGTACATTTTGAGTAGAATTGAAAGGTGCATCTTTTTGGCGGAGTACGTTACCATGTTCTGAGCAATCTGTGTTAGGTATATGTACACCACAATCCAGGCTGAGGTGCAAATGTATAGAAATTAAATGAATTCTTCTGAGAACTATGTAATACTCTAAATAAAGTTCAATTCAGGAACCTACCACATATCATTTACTTTGCATTTGCTATGAGCTTACGATTGCTTTCAAATACTGAAGTTGTGTAATTTGTGATATTTCTTAGTGTATCTACTCCAACCTTAGTAGCACACTCGGAAAACCGGTAGCAGACTGTTCTAAATCATAACGGAAGTAAACTTAAAAGTTTTACATGACGTTAGCAGATAGTACATTTTGAGCATAATTGAAAGGTGCACTCTTTTTGGCTGAGTACGTTATTTCATGTCCTGAGCAATCTGTGTTAAGTATATGTAATCCGCAATTCAGGCTGAAGTGCAAATGTTTAGAAATTACATCAATACTTCTGAGAACTAAGTAATACTCGAAATAAAGTTCAATTCAGGAACATACCACATAGCATTTACTTTGCATTTGCCTTTAGCTTACGATTGCTTTCAAATACTGCAGTTGTGCTATTGGTGATATTAATTAATGTATCTTCTCCAACTTAAGTAGCACAGTCGGAAAATTGGTTGCAGACTGTTCTAAATCATAAGGGAAGTAAACTGAAAAGTTTTACATGACGTTAGCAGATAGCACATTTTGAGCATAATTGAAAGATGCACTCTTTTTTGCCGAGTACGTTACTTCATGTTCTGAGCAATCTGTGTTAAGGATATGTACACCACAATTTAGGCTGAAGTGCAAATGTATAGAAATTACATGAATACTTCTGAGAACTATGTAATTCTCTAAATAAAGTTGAATTCAGGAACCTACCACATAGCATTTACATTGCAACTGCCTTTTGCTGTCCTCTCCTTTCAAAAACTAAAGTTCTATAAGTGGATCTGGTGATATTGAAGTAACTTCTCCAACTTTAACAGCACCCTCATAAATTTCGTTGCAGACAGTTGTAAATGGAATGTGCACTCTTTTTGGATGAGTACGTTACTTCATGTTCTGAGCATTCTGTGTTAAGTATATGTACACCACTACTGAGAACCATGGAGAACTCAAAATTAAGTTCAATTCAGGAACCCAGTACACTCATAAAATTGGTTGCAGACTGTTCTAAAACATCAGGAAAGAAAAGTTGAAAGTTTTACATGAGGTTAGCAGAAAGTACATTTTGAGTAGAATTGAAAGGTGCATCTTTTTGGCGGAGTACGTTACTTCATGTTCTGAGCAATCTGTGTTAGGCATATGTACACCACAATCCAGGCTGAAGTTGAAATGTATAGAATTTAAATGAATACTTCTGAGAACTATGTAATACTCTAAATAAGGTTCAATTCAGGAACCTACCACATATCATTTACTTTGCATTTGCCTTTAGCTTAAGATTTCTTTCAAATACTAAAGTTGTGCATTTGTTGATATTGCTGTAAGTATCTTCTCCAATTTTAGTAGCACACTCGGAAAATTGGTTGCAGACTGTTCTAAATCATCAGGGAGGTAAATTTAAAAATTTTTACATGACGTTAGCAGATATTACATTTTCAGCATAATTGAAAGGTGCACTCTTTTTGGCTGAGTACGTTACTTCATGTTCTGAGCAGTCTGTGTTAAGTATATGTACACCACTATTCAGGCTGAAGTGCAAATGTATAGAAATTACATGAATACTTCTGAGAACTGTGTAATACTCCAAATAAAGTTCAATTCAGGAACATACCACATAACATTTACTATGCATTTGCCTTTAGCTTACGATTGCTTTCAAATACTAAAGTTGTGCATTTGGTGATATTGCTGTAAGTATCTTCTCCAATTTTAGTAGCACACTCGGAAATTTGGTTTACTGAATACTATAAATTGAATACTATGTAATACTCTAAATAAAGTTCAATTCAGGAACACACCACCTAGCATTTACGTTGCATTTGCCTTTAGCTTATGATTGCTTTCAAATACTGAAGTTGCGCAATTGGTGATATTAATTAATGTATCTTCTCCAATTTTAGTAGCACACTCATTAAATTGGTTGCAGACTGTTCTAAAACATCAGGAAAGAAAAGTTGACAGTTTTACATGATGTTAGAAGAAAGTACATTTTGAGTAGAATTGAAAGGTGCATCTTTTTGGCGGAGTACGTTACCATGTTCTGAGCAATCTGTGTTAGGTATATGTACACCACAATCCAGGCTGAGGTGCAAATGTATAGAAATTAAATGAATTCTTCTGAGAACTATGTAATACTCTAAATAAAGTTCAATTCAGGAACCTACCACATATCATTTACTTTGCATTTGCTATGAGCTTACGATTGCTTTCAAATACTGAAGTTGTGTAATTTGTGATATTTCTTAGTGTATCTACTCCAACCTTAGTAGCACACTCGGAAAACCGGTAGCAGACTGTTCTAAATCATAACGGAAGTAAACTTAAAAGTTTTACATGACGTTAGCAGATAGTACATTTTGAGCATAATTGAAAGGTGCACTCTTTTTGGCTGAGTACGTTATTTCATGTCCTGAGCAATCTGTGTTAAGTATATGTAATCCGCAATTCAGGCTGAAGTGCAAATGTTTAGAAATTACATCAATACTTCTGAGAACTAAGTAATACTCGAAATAAAGTTCAATTCAGGAACATACCACATAGCATTTACTTTGCATTTGCCTTTAGCTTACGATTGCTTTCAAATACTGCAGTTGTGCTATTGGTGATATTAATTAATGTATCTTCTCCAACTTAAGTAGCACAGTCGGAAAATTGGTTGCAGACTGTTCTAAATCATAAGGGAAGTAAACTGAAAAGTTTTACATGACGTTAGCAGATAGCACATTTTGAGCATAATTGAAAGGTGCACTCTTTTTTGCCGAGTACGTTACTTCATGTTCTGAGCAATCTGTGTTAAGGATATGTACACCACAATTTAGGCTGAAGTGCAAATGTATAGAAATTACATGAATACTTCTGAGAACTATGTAATTCTCTAAATAAAGTTGAATTCAGGAACCTACCACATAGCATTTACATTGCAACTGCCTTTTGCTGTCCTCTCCTTTCAAAAACTAAAGTTCTATAAGTGGATCTGGTGATATTGAAGTAACTTCTCCAACTTTAACAGCACCCTCATAAATTTCGTTGCAGACAGTTGTAAATGGAATGTGCACTCTTTTTGGATGAGTACGTTACTTCATGTTCTGAGCATTCTGTGTTAAGTATATGTACACCACTACTGAGAACCATGGAGAACTCAAAATTAAGTTCAATTCAGGAACCCAGCACACTCATAAAATTGGTTGCAGACTGTTCTAAAACATCAGGAAAGAAAAGTTGAAAGTTTTACATGAGGTTAGCAGAAAGTACATTTTGAGTAGAATTGAAAGGTGCATCTTTTTGGCGGAGTACGTTACTTCATGTTCTGAGCAATCTGTGTTAGGCATATGTACACCACAATCCAGGCTGAAGTTGAAATGTATAGAATTTAAATGAATACTTCTGAGAACTATGTAATACTCTAAATAAGGTTCAATTCAGGAACCTACCACATATCATTTACTTTGCATTTGCCTTTAGCTTAAGATTTCTTTCAAATACTAAAGTTGTGCATTTGTTGATATTGCTGTAAGTATCTTCTCCAATTTTAGTAGCACACTCGGAAAATTGGTTGCAGACTGTTCTAAATCATCAGGGAAGTAAATTTAAAAATTTTTACATGACGTTAGCAGATATTACATTTTCAGCATAATTGAAAGGTGCACTCTTTTTGGCTGAGTACGTTACTTCATGTTCTGAGCAGTCTGTGTTAAGTATATGTACACCACTATTCAGGCTGAAGTGCAAATGTATAGAAATTACATGAATACTTCTGAGAACTGTGTAATACTCCAAATAAAGTTCAATTCAGGAACATACCACATAACATTTACTATGCATTTGCCTTTAGCTTACGATTGCTTTCAAATACTAAAGTTGTGCATTTGGTGATATTGATGAAAGTATCTTTTCCAACTTTAGTAGCACACTCGGAAATTTGGTTTACTGAATACTATAAATTGAATACTATGTAATACTCTAAATAAAGTTCAATTCAGGAACACACCACCTAGCATTTACGTTGCATTTGCCTTTAGCTTACGATTGCTTTCAAATACTGAAGTTGCGCAATTGGTGATATTAATTAATGTATCTTCTCCAATTTTAGTAGCACACTCATTAAATTGGTTGCAGACTGTTCTAAAACATCAGGAAAGAAAAGTTGACAGTTTTACATGATGTTAGAAGAAAGTACATTTTGAGTAGAATTGAAAGGTGCATCTTTTTGGCGGAGTACGTTACCATGTTCTGAGCAATCTGTGTTAGGTATATGTACACCACAATCCAGGCTGAGGTGCAAATGTATAGAAATTAAATGAATTCTTCTGAGAACTATGTAATACTCTAAATAAAGTTCAATTCAGGAACCTACCACATATCATTTACTTTGCATTTGCTATGAGCTTACGATTGCTTTCAAATACTGAAGTTGTGTAATTTGTGATATTTCTTAGTGTATCTACTCCAACCTTAGTAGCACACTCGGAAAACCGGTAGCAGACTGTTCTAAATCATAACGGAAGTAAACTTAAAAGTTTTACATGACGTTAGCAGATAGTACATTTTGAGCATAATTGAAAGGTGCACTCTTTTTGGCTGAGTACGTTATTTCATGTCCTGAGCAATCTGTGTTAAGTATATGTAATCCGCAATTCAGGCTGAAGTGCAAATGTTTAGAAATTACATCAATACTTCTGAGAACTAAGTAATACTCGAAATAAAGTTCAATTCAGGAACATACCACATAGCATTTACTTTGCATTTGCCTTTAGCTTACGATTGCTTTCAAATACTGCAGTTGTGCTATTGGTGATATTAATTAATGTATCTTCTCCAACTTAAGTAGCACAGTCGGAAAATTGGTTGCAGACTGTTCTAAATCATAAGGGAAGTAAACTGAAAAGTTTTACATGACGTTAGCAGATAGCACATTTTGAGCATAATTGAAAGATGCACTCTTTTTTGCCGAGTACGTTACTTCATGTTCTGAGCAATCTGTGTTAAGGATATGTACACCACAATTTAGGCTGAAGTGCAAATGTATAGAAATTACATGAATACTTCTGAGAACTATGTAATTCTCTAAATAAAGTTGAATTCAGGAACCTACCACATAGCATTTACATTGCAACTGCCTTTTGCTGTCCTCTCCTTTCAAAAACTAAAGTTCTATAAGTGGATCTGGTGATATTGAAGTAACTTCTCCAACTTTAACAGCACCCTCATAAATTTCGTTGCAGACAGTTGTAAATGGAATGTGCACTCTTTTTGGATGAGTACGTTACTTCATGTTCTGAGCATTCTGTGTTAAGTATATGTACACCACTACTGAGAACCATGGAGAACTCAAAATTAAGTTCAATTCAGGAACCCAGTACACTCATAAAATTGGTTGCAGACTGTTCTAAAACATCAGGAAAGAAAAGTTGAAAGTTTTACATGAGGTTAGCAGAAAGTACATTTTGAGTAGAATTGAAAGGTGCATCTTTTTGGCGGAGTACGTTACTTCATGTTCTGAGCAATCTGTGTTAGGCATATGTACACCACAATCCAGGCTGAAGTTGAAATGTATAGAATTTAAATGAATACTTCTGAGAACTATGTAATACTCTAAATAAGGTTCAATTCAGGAACCTACCACATATCATTTACTTTGCATTTGCCTTTAGCTTAAGATTTCTTTCAAATACTAAAGTTGTGCATTTGTTGATATTGCTGTAAGTATCTTCTCCAATTTTAGTAGCACACTCGGAAAATTGGTTGCAGACTGTTCTAAATCATCAGGGAGGTAAATTTAAAAATTTTTACATGACGTTAGCAGATATTACATTTTCAGCATAATTGAAAGGTGCACTCTTTTTGGCTGAGTACGTTACTTCATGTTCTGAGCAGTCTGTGTTAAGTATATGTACACCACTATTCAGGCTGAAGTGCAAATGTATAGAAATTACATGAATACTTCTGAGAACTGTGTAATACTCCAAATAAAGTTCAATTCAGGAACATACCACATAACATTTACTATGCATTTGCCTTTAGCTTACGATTGCTTTCAAATACTAAAGTTGTGCATTTGGTGATATTGCTGTAAGTATCTTCTCCAATTTTAGTAGCACACTCGGAAATTTGGTTTACTGAATACTATAAATTGAATACTATGTAATACTCTAAATAAAGTTCAATTCAGGAACACACCACCTAGCATTTACGTTGCATTTGCCTTTAGCTTATGATTGCTTTCAAATACTGAAGTTGCGCAATTGGTGATATTAATTAATGTATCTTCTCCAATTTTAGTAGCACA
This sequence comes from Hemitrygon akajei, assembly GCF_048418815.1. Lineage (NCBI taxonomy): Eukaryota > Metazoa > Chordata > Chondrichthyes > Myliobatiformes > Dasyatidae > Hemitrygon > Hemitrygon akajei. Next base: position 45,487,310 of record NC_133137.1, on the reverse strand, counting down.
CTCATTAAATTGGTTGCAGACTGTTCTAAAACATCAGGAAAGAAAAGTTGACAGTTTTACATGATGTTAGAAGAAAGTACATTTTGAGTAGAATTGAAAGGTGCATCTTTTTGGCGGAGTACGTTACCATGTTCTGAGCAATCTGTGTTAGGTATATGTACACCACAATCCAGGCTGAGGTGCAAATGTATAGAAATTAAATGAATTCTTCTGAGAACTATGTAATACTCTAAATAAAGTTCAATTCAGGAACCTACCACATATCATTTACTTTGCATTTGCTATGAGCTTACGATTGCTTTCAAATACTGAAGTTGTGTAATTTGTGATATTTCTTAGTGTATCTACTCCAACCTTAGTAGCACACTCGGAAAACCGGTAGCAGACTGTTCTAAATCATAACGGAAGTAAACTTAAAAGTTTTACATGACGTTAGCAGATAGTACATTTTGAGCATAATTGAAAGGTGCACTCTTTTTGGCTGAGTACGTTATTTCATGTCCTGAGCAATCTGTGTTAAGTATATGTAATCCGCAATTCAGGCTGAAGTGCAAATGTTTAGAAATTACATCAATACTTCTGAGAACTAAGTAATACTCGAAATAAAGTTCAATTCAGGAACATACCACATAGCATTTACTTTGCATTTGCCTTTAGCTTACGATTGCTTTCAAATACTGCAGTTGTGCTATTGGTGATATTAATTAATGTATCTTCTCCAACTTAAGTAGCACAGTCGGAAAATTGGTTGCAGACTGTTCTAAATCATAAGGGAAGTAAACTGAAAAGTTTTACATGACGTTAGCAGATAGCACATTTTGAGCATAATTGAAAGGTGCACTCTTTTTTGCCGAGTACGTTACTTCATGTTCTGAGCAATCTGTGTTAAGGATATGTACACCACAATTTAGGCTGAAGTGCAAATGTATAGAAATTACATGAATACTTCTGAGAACTATGTAATTCTCTAAATAAAGTTGAATTCAGGAACCTACCACATAGCATTTACATTGCAACTGCCTTTTGCTGTCCTCTCCTTTCAAAAACTAAAGTTCTATAAGTGGATCTGGTGATATTGAAGTAACTTCTCCAACTTTAACAGCACCCTCATAAATTTCGTTGCAGACAGTTGTAAATGGAATGTGCACTCTTTTTGGATGAGTACGTTACTTCATGTTCTGAGCATTCTGTGTTAAGTATATGTACACCACTACTGAGAACCATGGAGAACTCAAAATTAAGTTCAATTCAGGAACCCAGCACACTCATAAAATTGGTTGCAGACTGTTCTAAAACATCAGGAAAGAAAAGTTGAAAGTTTTACATGAGGTTAGCAGAAAGTACATTTTGAGTAGAATTGAAAGGTGCATCTTTTTGGCGGAGTACGTTACTTCATGTTCTGAGCAATCTGTGTTAGGCATATGTACACCACAATCCAGGCTGAAGTTGAAATGTATAGAATTTAAATGAATACTTCTGAGAACTATGTAATACTCTAAATAAGGTTCAATTCAGGAACCTACCACATATCATTTACTTTGCATTTGCCTTTAGCTTAAGATTTCTTTCAAATACTAAAGTTGTGCATTTGTTGATATTGCTGTAAGTATCTTCTCCAATTTTAGTAGCACACTCGGAAAATTGGTTGCAGACTGTTCTAAATCATCAGGGAAGTAAATTTAAAAATTTTTACATGACGTTAGCAGATATTACATTTTCAGCATAATTGAAAGGTGCACTCTTTTTGGCTGAGTACGTTACTTCATGTTCTGAGCAGTCTGTGTTAAGTATATGTACACCACTATTCAGGCTGAAGTGCAAATGTATAGAAATTACATGAATACTTCTGAGAACTGTGTAATACTCCAAATAAAGTTCAATTCAGGAACATACCACATAACATTTACTATGCATTTGCCTTTAGCTTACGATTGCTTTCAAATACTAAAGTTGTGCATTTGGTGATATTGATGAAAGTATCTTTTCCAACTTTAGTAGCACACTCGGAAATTTGGTTTACTGAATACTATAAATTGAATACTATGTAATACTCTAAATAAAGTTCAATTCAGGAACACACCACCTAGCATTTACGTTGCATTTGCCTTTAGCTTACGATTGCTTTCAAATACTGAAGTTGCGCAATTGGTGATATTAATTAATGTATCTTCTCCAATTTTAGTAGCACACTCATTAAATTGGTTGCAGACTGTTCTAAAACATCAGGAAAGAAAAGTTGACAGTTTTACATGATGTTAGAAGAAAGTACATTTTGAGTAGAATTGAAAGGTGCATCTTTTTGGCGGAGTACGTTACCATGTTCTGAGCAATCTGTGTTAGGTATATGTACACCACAATCCAGGCTGAGGTGCAAATGTATAGAAATTAAATGAATTCTTCTGAGAACTATGTAATACTCTAAATAAAGTTCAATTCAGGAACCTACCACATATCATTTACTTTGCATTTGCTATGAGCTTACGATTGCTTTCAAATACTGAAGTTGTGTAATTTGTGATATTTCTTAGTGTATCTACTCCAACCTTAGTAGCACACTCGGAAAACCGGTAGCAGACTGTTCTAAATCATAACGGAAGTAAACTTAAAAGTTTTACATGACATTAGCAGATAGTACATTTTGAGCATAATTGAAAGGTGCACTCTTTTTGGCTGAGTACGTTATTTCATGTCCTGAGCAATCTGTGTTAAGTATATGTAATCCGCAATTCAGGCTGAAGTGCAAATGTTTAGAAATTACATCAATACTTCTGAGAACTAAGTAATACTCTAAATAAAGTTCAATTCAGGAACATACCACATAGCATTTACTTTGCATTTGCCTTTAGCTTACGATTGCTTTCAAATACTGCAGTTGTGCTATTGGTGATATTAATTAATGTATCTTCTCCAACTTAAGTAGCACAGTCGGAAAATTGGTTGCAGAATGTTCTAAATCATAAGGGAAGTAAACTGAAAAGTTTTAAATCACGTTAGCAGATAGTACATTTTGAGCATAATTGAAAGCTGCACTCTTTTTGGCTGAGTACGTTACATCATGTTCTGAGCAATCTGTGTTAAGTATATGTACACCACAATTCAGGCTGAAGTGCAAATGTATAGATTACATAAATACTTCTGAGAACTATGTAATACTCTAAATAAAGTTGAATTCAGGAACATACCACATAGTATTTACTTTGCTTTTGCCTTTAGCTTACGATTGCTTTCAAATACTGAAGTTGTGCAATTGGTGATATTAATTAATGTATGTTCTCCAACTTTAGTAGCATACTCATACAATTGGTTGCAGACTGTTCTAAAACATAAGGAAAGAAAAGTTGAAGGTTTTACATGAAGTTAGCAGAAAGTACATTTTGAGTAGAATTGAAAGGTGCATCTTTTTGGCGGAGTACGTTACTTCATGTTCTGAGCAATCTGTGTTAGGCATATGTACACCACAATCCAGGCTGAAGTTGAAATGTATAGAATTTAAATGAATACTTCTGAGAACTATGTAATACTCTAAATAAGGTTCAATTCAGGAACCTACCACATATCATTTACTTTGCATTTGCCTTTAGCTTAAGATTGCTTTCAAATACTAAAGTTGTGCATTTGTTGATTTTGCTGTAAGTATCTTCTCCAATTTTAGTAGCACACTCGGAAAATTGGTTGCAGACTGTTCGAAATCATCAGGGAAGTAAATTTAAAAATTTTTACATGACGTTAGCAGATATTACATTTTCAGCATAATTGAAAGGTGCACTCTTTTTGGCTGAGTACGTTACTTCATGTTCTGAGCAGTCTGTGTTAAGTATATGTACACCACTATTCAGGCTGAAGTGCAAATGTATAGAAATTACATGAATACTTCTGAGAACTGTGTAATACTCCAAATAAAGTTCAATTCAGGAACATACCACATAACATTTACTATGCATTTGCCTTTAGCTTACGATTGCTTTCAAATACTAAAGTTGTGCATTTGGTGATATTGCTGTAAGTATCTTCTCCAATTTTAGTAGCACACTCGGAAATTTGGTTTACTGAATACTATAAATTGAATACTATGTAATACTCTAAATAAAGTTCAATTCAGGAACACACCACCTAGCATTTACGTTGCATTTGCCTTTAGCTTACGATTGCTTTCAAATACTGAAGTTGCGCAATTGGTGATATTAATTAATGTATCTTCTCCAATTTTAGTAGCACACTCATTAAATTGGTTACAGACTGTTCTAAAACATCAGGAAAGAAAAGTTGACAGTTTTACATGATGTTAGAAGAAAGTACATTTTGAGTAGAATTGAAAGGTGCATCTTTTTGGCGGAGTACGTTACCATGTTCTGAGCAATCTGTGTTAGGTATATGTACACCACAATCCAGGCTGAGGTGCAAATGTATAGAAATTAAATGAATTCTTCTGAGAACTATGTAATACTCTAAATAAAGTTCAATTCAGGAACCTACCACATATCATTTACTTTGCATTTGCTATGAGCTTACGATTGCTTTCAAATACTGAAGTTGTGTAATTTGTGATATTTCTTAGTGTATCTACTCCAACCTTAGTAGCACACTCGGAAAACCGGTAGCAGACTGTTCTAAATCATAACGGAAGTAAACTTAAAAGTTTTACATGACGTTAGCAGATAGTACATTTTGAGCATAATTGAAAGGTGCACTCTTTTTGGCTGAGTACGTTATTTCATGTCCTGAGCAATCTGTGTTAAGTATATGTAATCCGCAATTCAGGCTGAAGTGCAAATGTTTAGAAATTACATCAATACTTCTGAGCACTAAGTAATACTCGAAATAAAGTTCAATTCAGGAACATACCACATAGCATTTACTTTGCATTTGCCTTTAGCTTACGATTGCTTTCAAATACTGCAGTTGTGCTATTGGTGATATTAATTAATGTATCTTCTCCAACTTAAGTAGCACAGTCGGAAAATTGGTTGCAGACTGTTCTAAATCATAAGGGAAGTAAACTGAAAAGTTTTACATGACGTTAGCAGATAGCACATTTTGAGCATAATTGAAAGGTGCACTCTTTTTTGCCGAGTACGTTACTTCATGTTCTGAGCAATCTGTGTTAAGGATATGTACACCACAATTTAGGCTGAAGTGCAAATGTATAGAAATTACATGAATACTTCTGAGAACTATGTAATTCTCTAAATAAAGTTGAATTCAGGAACCTACCACATAGCATTTACATTGCAACTGCCTTTTGCTGTCCTCTCCTTTCAAAAACTAAAGTTCTATAAGTGGATCTGGTGATATTGAAGTAACTTCTCCAACTTTAACAGCACCCTCATAAATTTCGTTGCAGACAGTTGTAAATGGAATGTGCACTCTTTTTGGATGAGTACGTTACTTCATGTTCTGAGCATTCTGTGTTAAGTATATGTACACCACTACTGAGAACCATGGAGAACTCAAAATTAAGTTCAATTCAGGAACATACCACATAGCATTTACTTTGCATTTGCCTTTAGCTTACGATTGCTTTCAAATACTGCAGTTGTGCAATTGGTGATATTAATTAATGTATCTTCTCCAACTTAAGTAGCACAGTCGGAAAATTGGTTGCAGAATGTTCTAAATCATAAGGGAAGTAAACTGAAAAGTTTTAAATCACGTTAGCAGATAGTACATTTTGAGCATAATTGAAAGCTGCACTCTTTTTGGCTGAGTACGTTACATCATGTTCTGAGCAATCTGTGTTAAGTATATGTACACCACAATTCAGGCTGAAGTGCAAATGTATAGATTACATAAATACTTCTGAGAACTATGTAATACTCTAAATAAAGTTGAATTCAGGAACATACCACATAGTATTTACTTTGCTTTTGCCTTTAGCTTACGATTGCTTTCAAATACTGAAGTTGTGCAATTGGTGATATTAATTAATGTATGTTCTCCAACTTTAGTAGCATACTCATACAATTGGTTGCAGACTGTTCTAAAACATAAGGAAAGAAAAGTTGAAAGTTTTACATGAAGTTAGCAGAAAGTACATTTTGAGTAGAATTGAAAGGTGCATCTTTTTGGCGGAGTACGTTACTTCATGTTCTGAGCAATCTGTGTTAGGCATATGTACACCACAATCCAGGCTGAAGTTGAAATGTATAGAATTTAAATGAATACTTCTGAGAACTATGTAATACTCTAAATAAGGTTCAATTCAGGAACCTACCACATATCATTTACTTTGCATTTGCCTTTAGCTTAAGATTGCTTTCAAATACTAAAGTTGTGCATTTGTTGATATTGCTGTAAGTATCTTCTCCAATTTTAGTAGCACACTCGGAAAATTGGTTGCAGACTGTTCTAAATCATCAGGGAAGTAAATTTAAAAATTTTTACATGACGTTAGCAGATATTACATTTTCAGCATAATTGAAAGGTGCACTCTTTTTGGCTGAGTACGTTACTTCATGTTCTGAGCAGTCTGTGTTAAGTATATGTACACCACTATTCAGGCTGAAGTGCAAATGTATAGAAATTACATGAATACTTCTGAGAACTGTGTAATACTCCAAATAAAGTTCAATTCAGGAACATACCACATAACATTTACTATGCATTTGCCTTTAGCTTACGATTGCTTTCAAATACTAAAGTTGTGCATTTGGTGATATTGCTGTAAGTATCTTCTCCAATTTTAGTAGCACACTCGGAAATTTGGTTTACTGAATACTATAAATTGAATACTATGTAATACTCTAAATAAAGTTCAATTCAAAAACACACCACCTAGCATTTACGTTGCATTTGCCTTTAGCTTACGATTGCTTTCAAATACTGAAGTTGCGCAATTGGTGATATTAATTAATGTATCTTCTCCAATTTTAGTAGCACACTCATTAAATTGGTTGCAGACTGTTCTAAAACATCAGGAAAGAAAAGTTGACAGTTTTACATGATGTTAGAAGAAAGTACATTTTGAGTAGAATTGAAAGGTGCATCTTTTTGGCGGAGTACGTTACCATGTTCTGAGCAATCTGTGTTAGGTATATGTACACCACAATCCAGGCTGAGGTGCAAATGTATAGAAATTAAATGAATTCTTCTGAGAACTATGTAATACTCTAAATAAAGTTCAATTCAGGAACCTACCACATATCATTTACTTTGCATTTGCTATGAGCTTACGATTGCTTTCAAATACTGAAGTTGTGTAATTTGTGATATTTCTTAGTGTATCTACTCCAACCTTAGTAGCACACTCGGAAAACCGGTAGCAGACTGTTCTAAATCATAACGGAAGTAAACTTAAAAGTTTTACATGACGTTAGCAGATAGTACATTTTGAGCATAATTGAAAGGTGCACTCTTTTTGGCTGAGTACGTTATTTCATGTCCTGAGCAATCTGTGTTAAGTATATGTAATCCGCAATTCAGGCTGAAGTGCAAATGTTTAGAAATTACATCAATACTTCTGAGCACTAAGTAATACTCGAAATAAAGTTCAATTCAGGAACATACCACATAGCATTTACTTTGCATTTGCCTTTAGCTTACGATTGCTTTCAAATACTGCAGTTGTGCTATTGGTGATATTAATTAATGTATCTTCTCCAACTTAAGTAGCACAGTCGGAAAATTGGTTGCAGACTGTTCTAAATCATAAGGGAAGTAAACTGAAAAGTTTTACATGACGTTAGCAGATAGCACATTTTGAGCATAATTGAAAGGTGCACTCTTTTTTGCCGAGTACGTTACTTCATGTTCTGAGCAATCTGTGTTAAGGATATGTACACCACAATTTAGGCTGAAGTGCAAATGTATAGAAATTACATGAATACTTCTGAGAACTATGTAATTCTCTAAATAAAGTTGAATTCAGGAACCTACCACATAGCATTTACATTGCAACTGCCTTTTGCTGTCCTCTCCTTTCAAAAACTAAAGTTCTATAAGTGGATCTGGTGATATTGAAGTAACTTCTCCAACTTTAACAGCACCCTCATAAATTTCGTTGCAGACAGTTGTAAATGGAATGTGCACTCTTTTTGGATGAGTACGTTACTTCATGTTCTGAGCATTCTGTGTTAAGTATATGTACACCACTACTGAGAACCATGGAGAACTCAAAATTAAGTTCAATTCAGGAACATACCACATAGCATTTACTTTGCATTTGCCTTTAGCTTACGATTGCTTTCAAATACTGCAGTTGTGCAATTGGTGATATTAATTAATGTATCTTCTCCAACTTAAGTAGAACAGTCGGAAAATTGGTTGCAGACTGTACTAAACCATCAGGGAAGTAAGTTTAAAAATTTTTACATGACGTTAGCAGATATTACACTCTCAGCATAATTGAAAGGTGCACTCTTTTTGGCTGAGTACGTTACTTCATGTTCTGAGCAGTCTGTGTTAAGTATATGTACACCACTATTCAGGCTGAAGTGCAAATGCATAGAAATTACATGAATACTTCTGAGAACTGTGTAATACTCCAAATAAAGTTCAATTCAGGAACATACCACATAACATTTACTATGCATTTGCCTTTAGCTTACGATTGCTTTCAAATACTAAAGTTGTGCATTTGGTGATATTGCTGTAAGTATCTTCTCCAATTTTAGTAGCACACTCGGAAAATTGGTTGCAGACTGTTCTAAATCATCAGGGAAGTAAATTTAAAAATTTTTACATGACGTTAGCAGATATTACATTTTCAGAATAATTGAAAGGTGCACTTTTTTTGGCTGAGTACGTTACTTCATGTTCTGAGCAGTCTGTGTTAAGTATATGTACACCACTATTCAGGCTGAAGTGCAAATGTATAGAAATTACATGAATACTTCTGAGAATTGTGTAATACTCCAAATAAAGTTCAATTCAGGAACATACCACATAACATTTACTATGCATTTGCCTTTAGCTTACGATTGCTTTCAAATACTAAAGTTGTGCATTTGGTGATATTGATGAAAGTATCTTTTCCAACTTTAGTAGCACACTCGGAAATTTGGTTTACTGAATACTATAAATTGAATACTATGTAATACTCTAAATAAAGTTCAATTCAGGAACACACCACCTAGCATTTACGTTGCATTTGCCTTTAGCTTACGATTGCTTTCAAATACTGAAGTTGCGCAATTGGTGATATTAATTAATGTATCTTCTCCAATTTTAGTAGCACACTCATTAAATTGGTTGCAGACTGTTCTAAAACATCAGGAAAGAAAAGTTGACAGTTTTACATGATGTTAGAAGAAAGTACATTTTGAGTAGAATTGAAAGGTGCATCTTTTTGGCGGAGTACGTTACCATGTTCTGAGCAATCTGTGTTAGGTATATGTACACCACAATCCAGGCTGAGGTGCAAATGTATAGAAATTAAATGAATTCTTCTGAGAACTATGTAATACTCTAAATAAAGTTCAATTCAGGAACCTACCACATATCATTTACTTTGCATTTGCTATGAGCTTACGATTGCTTTCAAATACTGAAGTTGTGTAATTTGTGATATTTCTTAGTGTATCTACTCCAACCTTAGTAGCACACTCGGAAAACCGGTAGCAGACTGTTCTAAATCATAACGGAAGTAAACTTAAAAGTTTTACATGACGTTAGCAGATAGTACATTTTGAGCATAATTGAAAGGTGCACTCATTTTGGCTGAGTACGTTATTTCATGTCCTGAGCAATCTGTGTTAAGTATATGTAATCCGCAATTCAGGCTGAAGTGCAAATGTTTAGAAATTACATCAATACTTCTGAGAACTAAGTAATACTCGAAATAAAGTTCAATTCAGGAACATACCACATAGCATTTACTTTGCATTTGCCTTTAGCTTACGATTGCTTTCAAATACTGCAGTTGTGCTATTGGTGATATTAATTAATGTATCTTCTCCAACTTAAGTAGCACAGTCGGAAAATTGGTTGCGGACTGTTCTAAATCATAAGGGAAGTAAACTGAAAAGTTTTACATGACGTTAGCAGATAGCACATTTTGAGCATAATTGAAAGGTGCACTCTTTTTTGCCGAGTACGTTACTTCATGTTCTGAGCAATCTGTGTTAAGGATATGTACACCACAATTTAGGCTGAAGTGCAAATGTATAGAAATTACATGAATACTTCTGAGAACTATGTAATTCTCTAAATAAAGTTGAATTCAGGAACCTACCACATAGCATTTACATTGCAACTGCCTTTTGCTGTCCTCTCCTTTCAAAAACTAAAGTTCTATAAGTGGATCTGATGATATTGAAGTAACTTCTCCAACTTTAACAGCACCCTCATAAATTTCGTTGCAGACAGTTGTAAATGGAATGTGCACTCTTTTTGGATGAGTACGTTACTTCATGTTCTGAGCATTCTGTGTTAAGTATATGTACACCACTACTGAGAACCATGGAGAACTCAAAATTAAGTTCAATTCAGGAACCCAGCACACTCATAAAATTGGTTGCAGACTGTTCTAAAACATCAGGAAAGAAAAGTTGAAAGTTTTACATGAGGTTAGCAGAAAGTACATTTTGAGTAGAATTGAAAGGTGCATCTTTTTGGCGGAGTACGTTACTTCATGTTCTGAGCAATCTGTGTTAGGCATATGTACACCACAATCCAGGCTGAAGTTGAAATGTATAGAATTTAAATGAATACTTCTGAGAACTATGTAATACTCTAAATAAGGTTCAATTCAGGAACCTACCACATATCATTTACTTTGCATTTGCCTTTAGCTTAAGATTTCTTTCAAATACTAAAGTTGTGCATTTGTTGATATTGCTGTAAGTATCTTCTCCAATTTTAGTAGCACACTCGGAAAATTGGTTGCAGACTGTTCTAAATCATCAGGGAAGTAAATTTAAAAATTTTTACATGACGTTAGCAGATATTACATTTTCAGCATAATTGAAAGGTGCACTCTTTTTGGCTGAGTACGTTACTTCATGTTCTGAGCAGTCTGTGTTAAGTATATGTACACCACTATTCAGGCTGAAGTGCAAATGTATAGAAATTACATGAATACTTCTGAGAACTGTGTAATACTCCAAATAAAGTTCAATTCAGGAACATACCACATAACATTTACTATGCATTTGCCTTTAGCTTACGATTGCTTTCAAATACTAAAGTTGTGCATTTGGTGATATTGATGAAAGTATCTTTTCCAACTTTAGTAGCACACTCGGAAATTTGGTTTACTGAATACTATAAATTGAATACTATGTAATACTCTAAATAAAGTTCAATTCAGGAACACACCACCTAGCATTTACGTTGCATTTGCCTTTAGCTTACGATTGCTTTCAAATACTGAAGTTGCGCAATTGGTGATATTAATTAATGTATCTTCTCCAATTTTAGTAGCACACTCATTAAATTGGTTGCAGACTGTTCTAAAACATCAGGAAAGAAAAGTTGACAGTTTTACATGATGTTAGAAGAAAGTACATTTTGAGTAGAATTGAAAGGTGCATCTTTTTGGCGGAGTACGTTACCATGTTCTGAGCAATCTGTGTTAGGTATATGTACACCACAATCCAGGCTGAGGTGCAAATGTATAGAAATTAAATGAATACTTCTGAGAACTATGTAATACTCTAAATAAAGTTCAATTCAGGAACCTACCACATATCATTTACTTTGCATTTGCTATGAGCTTACGATTGCTTTCAAATACTGAAGTTGTGTAATTTGTGATATTTCTTAGTGTATCTACTCCAACCTTAGTAGCACACTCGGAAAACCGGTAGCAGACTGTTCTAAATCATAACGGAAGTAAACTTAAAAGTTTTACATGACGTTAGGAGATAGTACATTTTGAGCATAATTGAAAGGTGCACTCTTTTTGGCTGAGTACGTTATTTCATGTCCTGAGCAATCTGTGTTAAGTATATGTAATCCGCAATTCAGGCTGAAGTGCAAATGTTTAGAAATTACATCAATACTTCTGAGAACTAAGTAATACTCGAAATAAAGTTCAATTCAGGAACATACCACATAGCATTTACTTTGCATTTGCCTTTAGCTTACGATTGCTTTCAAATACTGCAGTTGTGCTATTGGTGATATTAATTAATGTATCTTCTCCAACTTAAGTAGCACAGTCGGAAAATTGGTTGCAGACTGTTCTAAATCATAAGGGAAGTAAACTGAAAAGTTTTACATGACGTTAGCAGATAGCACATTTTGAGCATAATTGAAAGATGCACTCTTTTTTGCCGAGTACGTTACTTCATGTTCTGAGCAATCTGTGTTAAGGATATGTACACCACAATTTAGGCTGAAGTGCAAATGTATAGAAATTACATGAATACTTCTGAGAACTATGTAATTCTCTAAATAAAGTTGAATTCAGGAACCTACCACATAGCATTTACATTGCAACTGCCTTTTGCTGTCCTCTCCTTTCAAAAACTAAAGTTCTATAAGTGGATCTGGTGATATTGAAGTAACTTCTCCAACTTTAACAGCACCCTCATAAATTTCGTTGCAGACAGTTGTAAATGGAATGTGCACTCTTTTTGGATGAGTACGTTACTTCATGTTCTGAGCATTCTGTGTTAAGTATATGTACACCACTACTGAGAACCATGGAGAACTCAAAATTAAGTTCAATTCAGGAACCCAGTACACTCATAAAATTGGTTGCAGACTGTTCTAAAACATCAGGAAAGAAAAGTTGAATGTTTTACATGAGGTTAGCAGAAAGTACATTTTGAGTAGAATTGAAAGGTGCATCTTTTTGGCGGAGTACGTTACTTCATGTTCTGAGCAATCTGTGTTAGGCATATGTACACCACAATCCAGGCTGAAGTTGAAATGTATAGAATTTAAATGAATACTTCTGAGAACTATGTAATACTCTAAATAAGGTTCAATTCAGGAACCTACCACATATCATTTACTTTGCATTTGCCTTTAGCTTAAGATTTCTTTCAAATACTAAAGTTGTGCATTTGTTGATATTGCTGTAAGTATCTTCTCCAATTTTAGTAGCACACTCGGAAAATTGGTTGCAGACTGTTCTAAATCATCAGGGAGGTAAATTTAAAAATTTTTACATGACGTTAGCAGATATTACATTTTCAGCATAATTGAAAGGTGCACTCTTTTTGGCTGAGTACGTTACTTCATGTTCTGAGCAGTCTGTGTTAAGTATATGTACACCACTATTCAGGCTGAAGTGCAAATGTATAGAAATTACATGAATACTTCTGAGAACTGTGTAATACTCCAAATAAAGTTCAATTCAGGAACATACCACATAACATTTACTATGCATTTGCCTTTAGCTTACGATTGCTTTCAAATACTAAAGTTGTGCATTTGGTGATATTGCTGTAAGTATCTTCTCCAATTTTAGTAGCACACTCGGAAATTTGGTTTACTGAATACTATAAATTGAATACTATGTAATACTCTAAATAAAGTTCAATTCAGGAACACACCACCTAGCATTTACGTTGCATTTGCCTTTAGCTTACGATTGCTTTCAAATACTGAAGTTGCGCAATTGGTGATATTAATTAATGTATCTTCTCCAATTTTAGTAGCACAGTCGGAAAATTGGTTGCAGACTGTTCTAAATCATAAGGGAAGTAAACTGAAAAGTTTTACATGACGTTAGCAGATAGCACATTTTGAGCATAATTGAAAGGTGCACTCTTTTTGGCCGAGTACGTTACTTCATGTTCTGAGCAATCTGTGTTAAGGATATGTACACCACAATTTAGGCTGAAGTGCAAATGTATAGAAATTACATGAATACTTCTGAGAACTATGTAATTCTCTAAATAAAGTTGAATTCAGGAACCTACCACATAGCATTTACATTGCAACTGCCTTTAGCTGTCCTCTCCTTTCAAAAACTAAAGTTCTATAAGTGGATCTGGTGATATTGAAGTAACTTCTCCAACTTTAACAGCACCCTCATAAATTTCGTTGCAGACAGTTGTAAATGGAATGTGCACTCTTTTTGGATGAGTACGTTACTTCATGTTCTGAGCATTCTGTGTTAAGTATATGTACACCACTACTGAGAACCATGGAGAACTCAAAATTAAGTTCAATTCAGGAACCCAGCACACTCATAAAATTGGTTGCAGACTGTTCTAAAACATCAGGAAAGAAAAGTTGAAAGTTTTACATGAGGTTAGCAGAAAGTACATTTTGAGTAGAATTGAAAGGTGCATCTTTTTGGCGGAGTACGTTACTTCATGTTCTGAGCAATCTGTGTTAGGCATATGTACACCACAATCCAGGCTGAAGTTGAAATGTATAGAATTTAAATGAATACTTCTGAGAACTATGTAATACTCTAAATAAGGTTCAATTCAGGAACCTACCACATATCATTTACTTTGCATTTGCCTTTAGCTTAAGATTGCTTTCAAATACTAAAGTTGTGCATTTGTTGATATTGCTGTAAGTATCTTCTCCAATTTTAGTAGCACACTCGGAAAATTGGTTGCAGACTGTTCTAAATCATCAGGGAAGTAAATTTAAAAATTTTTACATGACGTTAGCAGATATTACATTTTCAGCATAATTGAAAGGTGCACTCTTTTTGGCTGAGTACGTTACTTCATGTTCTGAGCAGTCTGTGTTAAGTATATGTACACCACTATTCAGGCTGAAGTGCAAATGTATAGAAATTACATGAATACATCTGAGAACTGTGTAATACTCGAAATAAAGTTCAATTCAGGAACATACCACATAGCATTTACTTTGCATTTGCCTTTAGCTTACGATTGCTTTCAAATACTGCAGTTGTGCAATTGGTGATATTAATTAATGTATCTTCTCCAACTTAAGTAGAACAGTCGGAAAATTGGTTGCAGACTGTACTAAACCATCAGGGAAGTAAGTTTAAAAATTTTTACATGACGTTAGCAGATATTACATTCTCAGCATAATTGAAAGGTGCACTCTTTTTGGCTGAGTACGTTACTTCATGTTCTGAGCAATCTGTGTTAAGAATATGTACACCACAATTCAGGCTGAAGTGCAAATGTTTAGAAATTACATAAATACTTCTGAGAACTAAGTAATACTCTAAATAAGGTTCAATTCAGGAACATACCACATAGCATTTACTTTGCATTTGCCTTTAGCTTACGATTGCTTTCAAATACTGAAGTTGTGCAATTGGTGATATTAATTAATGTATCTTCTCCAACTTAAGTAGCACAGTCGGAAAATTGGTTGCAGAATGTTCTAAATCATAAGGGAAGTAAACTGAAAAGTTTTAAATCACGTTAGCAGATAGTACATTTTGAGCATAATTGAAAGCTGCACTCTTTTTGGCTGAGTACGTTACATCATGTTCTGAGCAATCTGTGTTAAGTATATGTACACCACAATTCAGGCTGAAGTGCAAATGTATAGATTACATAAATACTTCTGAGAACTATGTAATACTCTAAATAAAGTTCAATTCAGGAACATACCACATAGTATTTACTTTGCTTTTGCCTTTAGCTTACGATTGCTTTCAAATACTGAAGTTGTGCAATTGGTGATATTAATTAATGTATGTTCTCCAACTTTAGTAGCATACTCATACAATTGGTTGCAGACTGTTCTAAAACATAAGGAAAGAAAAGTTGAAAGTTTTACATGAAGTTAGCAGAAAGTACATTTTGAGTAGAATTGAAAGGTGCATCTTTTTGGCGGAGTACGTTACTTCATGTTCTGAGCAATCTGTGTTAGGCATATGTACACCACAATCCAGGCTGAAGTTGAAATGTATAGAATTTAAATGAATACTTCTGAGAACTATGTAATACTCTAAATAAGGTTCAATTCAGGAACCTACCACATATCATTTACTTTGCATTTGCCTTTAGCTTAAGATTGCTTTCAAATACTAAAGTTGTGCATTTGTTGATATTGCTGTAAGTATCTTCTCCAATTTTAGTAGCACACTCGGAAAATTGGTTGCAGACTGTTCTAAATCATCAGGGAAGTAAATTTAAAAATTTTTACATGACGTTAGCAGATATTACATTTTCAGCATAATTGAAAGGTGCACTCTTTTTGGCTGAGTACGTTACTTCATGTTCTGAGCAGTCTGTGTTAAGTATATGTACACCACTATTCAGGCTGAAGTGCAAATGTATAGAAATTACATGAATACTTCTGAGAACTGTGTAATACTCCAAATAAAGTTCAATTCAGGAACATACCACATAACATTTACTATGCATTTGCCTTTAGCTTACGATTGCTTTCAAATACTAAAGTTGTGCATTTGGTGATATTGCTGTAAGTATCTTCTCCAATTTTAGTAGCACACTCGGAAATTTGGTTTACTGAATACTATAAATTGAATACTATGTAATACTCTAAATAAAGTTCAATTCAGGAACACACCACCTAGCATTTACGTTGCATTTGCCTTTAGCTTCCGATTGCTTTCAAATACTGAAGTTGCGCAATTGGTGATATTAATTAATGTATCTTCTCCAATTTTAGTAGCACACTCATTAAATTGGTTGCAGACTGTTCTAAAACATCAGGAAAGAAAAGTTGACAGTTTTACATGATGTTAGAAGAAAGTACATTTTGAGTAGAATTGAAAGGTGCATCTTTTTGGCGGAGTACGTTACCATGTTCTGAGCAATCTGTGTTAGGTATATGTACACCACAATCCAGGCTGAGGTGCAAATGTATAGAAATTAAATGAATTCTTCTGAGAACTATGTAATACTCTAAATAAAGTTCAATTCAGGAACCTACCACATATCATTTACTTTGCATTTGCTATGAGCTTACGATTGCTTTCAAATACTGAAGTTGTGTAATTTGTGATATTTCTTAGTGTATCTACTCCAACCTTAGTAGCACACTCGGAAAACCGGTAGCAGACTGTTCTAAATCATAACGGAAGTAAACTTAAAAGTTTTACATGACGTTAGCAGATAGTACATTTTGAGCATAATTGAAAGGTGCACTCTTTTTGGCTGAGTACGTTATTTCATGTCCTGAGCAATCTGTGTTAAGTATATGTAATCCGCAATTCAGGCTGAAGTGCAAATGTTTAGAAATTACATCAATACTTCTGAGAACTAAGTAATACTCGAAATAAAGTTCAATTCAGGAACATACCACATAGCATTTACTTTGCATTTGCCTTTAGCTTACGATTGCTTTCAAATACTGCAGTTGTGCTATTGGTGATATTAATTAATGTATCTTCTCCAACTTAAGTAGCACAGTCGGAAAATTGGTTGCAGAATGTTCTAAATCATAAGGGAAGTAAACTGAAAAGTTTTAAATCACGTTAGCAGATAGTACATTTTGAGCATAATTGAAAGCTGCACTCTTTTTGGCTGAGTACGTTACATCATGTTCTGAGCAATCTGTGTTAAGTATATGTACACCACAATTCAGGCTGAAGTGCAAATGTATAGATTACATAAATACTTCTGAGAACTATGTAATACTCTAAATAAAGTTCAATTCAGGAACATACCACATAGTATTTACTTTGCTTTTGCCTTTAGCTTACGATTGCTTTCAAATACTGAAGTTGTGCAATTGGTGATATTAATTAATGTATGTTCTCCAACTTTAGTAGCATACTCATACAATTGGTTGCAGACTGTTCTAAAACATAAGGAAAGAAAAGTTGA
The DNA here is from genome assembly GCF_048418815.1 of Hemitrygon akajei. Taxonomy (NCBI): domain Eukaryota; kingdom Metazoa; phylum Chordata; class Chondrichthyes; order Myliobatiformes; family Dasyatidae; genus Hemitrygon; species Hemitrygon akajei. The sequence goes on along the minus strand of NC_133137.1, from coordinate 45,469,677 downwards.
AAGTTTTACATGAAGTTAGCAGAAAGTACATTTTGAGTAGAATTGAAAGGTGCATCTTTTTGGCGGAGTACGTTACTTCATGTTCTGAGCAATCTGTGTTAGGCATATGTACACCACAATCCAGGCTGAAGTTGAAATGTATAGAATTTAAATGAATACTTCTGAGAACTATGTAATACTCTAAATAAGGTTCAATTCAGGAACCTACCACATATCATTTACTTTGCATTTGCCTTTAGCTTAAGATTGCTTTCAAATACTAAAGTTGTGCATTTGTTGATATTGCTGTAAGTATCTTCTCCAATTTTAGTAGCACACTCGGAAAATTGGTTGCAGACTGTTCTAAATCATCAGGGAAGTAAATTTAAAAATTTTTACATGACGTTAGCAGATATTACATTTTCAGCATAATTGAAAGGTGCACTCTTTTTGGCTGAGTACGTTACTTCATGTTCTGAGCAGTCTGTGTTAAGTATATGTACACCACTATTCAGGCTGAAGTGCAAATGTATAGAAATTACATGAATACTTCTGAGAACTGTGTAATACTCCAAATAAAGTTCAATTCAGGAACATACCACATAACATTTACTATGCATTTGCCTTTAGCTTACGATTGCTTTCAAATACTAAAGTTGTGCATTTGGTGATATTGCTGTAAGTATCTTCTCCAATTTTAGTAGCACACTCGGAAATTTGGTTTACTGAATACTATAAATTGAATACTATGTAATACTCTAAATAAAGTTCAATTCAGGAACACACCACCTAGCATTTACGTTGCATTTGCCTTTAGCTTACGATTGCTTTCAAATACTGAAGTTGCGCAATTGGTGATATTAATTAATGTATCTTCTCCAATTTTAGTAGCACACTCATTAAATTGGTTGCAGACTGTTCTAAAACATCAGGAAAGAAAAGTTGACAGTTTTACATGATGTTAGAAGAAAGTACATTTTGAGTAGAATTGAAAGGTGCATCTTTTTGGCGGAGTACGTTACCATGTTCTGAGCAATCTGTGTTAGGTATATGTACACCACAATCCAGGCTGAGGTGCAAATGTATAGAAATTAAATGAATTCTTCTGAGAACTATGTAATACTCTAAATAAAGTTCAATTCAGGAACCTACCACATATCATTTACTTTGCATTTGCTATGAGCTTACGATTGCTTTCAAATACTGAAGTTGTGTAATTTGTGATATTTCTTAGTGTATCTACTCCAACCTTAGTAGCACACTCGGAAAACCGGTAGCAGACTGTTCTAAATCATAACGGAAGTAAACTTAAAAGTTTTACATCACGTTAGCAGATAGTACATTTTGAGCATAATTGAAAGCTGCACTCTTTTTGGCTGAGTACGTTACATCATGTTCTGAGCAATCTGTGTTAAGTATATGTACACCACAATTCAGGCTGAAGTGCAAATGTATAGATTACATAAATACTTCTGAGAACTATGTAATACTCTAAATAAAGTTCAATTCAGGAACATACCACATAGTATTTACTTTGCTTTTGCCTTTAGCTTAAGATTGCTTTCAAATACTGAAGTTGTGCAATTGGTGATATTAATTAATGTATGTTCTCCAACTTTAGTAGCATACTCATACAATTGGTTGCAGACTGTTCTAAAACATAAGGAAAGAAAAGTTGAAAGTTTTACATGAAGTTAGCAGAAAGTACATTTTGAGTAGAATTGAAAGGTGCATCTTTTTGGCGGAGTACGTTACTTCATGTTCTGAGCAATCTGTGTTAGGCATATGTACACCACAATCCAGGCTGAAGTTGAAATGTATAGAATTTAAATGAATACTTCTGAGAACTATGTAATACTCTAAATAAGGTTCAATTCAGGAACCTACCACATATCATTTACTTTGCATTTGCCTTTAGCTTAAGATTGCTTTCAAATACTAAAGTTGTGCATTTGTTGATATTGCTGTAAGTATCTTCTCCAATTTTAGTAGCACACTCGGAAAATTGGTTGCAGACTGTTCTAAATCATCAGGGAAGTAAATTTAAAAATTTTTACATGACGTTAGCAGATATTACATTTTCAGCATAATTGAAAGGTGCACTCTTTTTGGCTGAGTACGTTACTTCATGTTCTGAGCAGTCTGTGTTAAGTATATGTACACCACTATTCAGGCTGAAGTGCAAATGTATAGAAATTACATGAATACTTCTGAGAACTGTGTAATACTCCAAATAAAGTTCAATTCAGGAACATACCACATAACATTTACTATGCATTTGCCTTTAGCTTACGATTGCTTTCAAATACTAAAGTTGTGCATTTGGTGATATTGCTGTAAGTATCTTCTCCAATTTTAGTAGCACACTCGGAAATTTGGTTTACTGAATACTATAAATTGAATACTATGTAATACTCTAAATAAAGTTCAATTCAGGAACACACCACCTAGCATTTACGTTGCATTTGCCTTTAGCTTCCGATTGCTTTCAAATACTGAAGTTGCGCAATTGGTGATATTAATTAATGTATCTTCTCCAATTTTAGTAGCACACTCATTAAATTGGTTACAGACTGTTCTAAAACATCAGGAAAGAAAAGTTGACAGTTTTACATGATGTTAGAAGAAAGTACATTTTGAGTAGAATTGAAAGGTGCATCTTTTTGGCGGAGTACGTTACCATGTTCTGAGCAATCTGTGTTAGGTATATGTACACCACAATCCAGGCTGAGGTGCAAATGTATAGAAATTAAATGAATTCTTCTGAGAACTATGTAATACTCTAAATAAAGTTCAATTCAGGAACCTACCACATATCATTTACTTTGCATTTGCTATGAGCTTACGATTGCTTTCAAATACTGAAGTTGTGTAATTTGTGATATTTCTTAGTGTATCTACTCCAACCTTAGTAGCACACTCGGAAAACCGGTAGCAGACTGTTCTAAATCATAACGGAAGTAAACTTAAAAGTTTTACATGACGTTAGCAGATAGTACATTTTGAGCATAATTGAAAGGTGCACTCTTTTTGGCTGAGTACGTTATTTCATGTCCTGAGCAATCTGTGTTAAGTATATGTAATCCGCAATTCAGGCTGAAGTGCAAATGTTTAGAAATTACATCAATACTTCTGAGAACTAAGTAATACTCGAAATAAAGTTCAATTCAGGAACATACCACATAGCATTTACTTTGCATTTGCCTTTAGCTTACGATTGCTTTCAAATACTGCAGTTGTGCTATTGGTGATATTAATTAATGTATCTTCTCCAACTTAAGTAGCACAGTCGGAAAATTGGTTGCAGAATGTTCTAAATCATAAGGGAAGTAAACTGAAAAGTTTTAAATCACGTTAGCAGATAGTACATTTTGAGCATAATTGAAAGCTGCACTCTTTTTGGCTGAGTACGTTACATCATGTTCTGAGCAATCTGTGTTAAGTATATGTACACCACAATTCAGGCTGAAGTGCAAATGTATAGATTACATAAATACTTCTGAGAACTATGTAATACTCTAAATAAAGTTCAATTCAGGAACATACCACATAGTATTTACTTTGCTTTTGCCTTTAGCTTAAGATTGCTTTCAAATACTGAAGTTGTGCAATTGGTGATATTAATTAATGTATGTTCTCCAACTTTAGTAGCATACTCATACAATTGGTTGCAGACTGTTCTAAAACATAAGGAAAGAAAAGTTGAAAGTTTTACATGAAGTTAGCAGAAAGTACATTTTGAGTAGAATTGAAAGGTGCATCTTTTTGGCGGAGTACGTTACTTCATGTTCTGAGCAATCTGTGTTAGGCATATGTACACCACAATCCAGGCTGAAGTTGAAATGTATAGAATTTAAATGAATACTTCTGAGAACTATGTAATACTCTAAATAAGGTTCAATTCAGGAACCTACCACATATCATTTACTTTGCATTTGCCTTTAGCTTAAGATTGCTTTCAAATACTAAAGTTGTGCATTTGTTGATATTGCTGTAAGTATCTTCTCCAATTTTAGTAGCACACTCGGAAAATTGGTTGCAGACTGTTCTAAATCATCAGGGAAGTAAATTTAAAAATTTTTACATGACGTTAGCAGATATTACATTTTCAGCATAATTGAAAGGTGCACTCTTTTTGGCTGAGTACGTTACTTCATGTTCTGAGCAGTCTGTGTTAAGTATATGTACACCACTATTCAGGCTGAAGTGCAAATGTATAGAAATTACATGAATACTTCTGAGAACTGTGTAATACTCCAAATAAAGTTCAATTCAGGAACATACCACATAACATTTACTATGCATTTGCCTTTAGCTTACGATTGCTTTCAAATACTAAAGTTGTGCATTTGGTGATATTGATGAAAGTATCTTCTCCAATTTTAGTAGCACACTCGGAAATTTGGTTTACTGAATACTATAAATTGAATACTATGTAATACTCTAAATAAAGTTCAATTCAGGAACACACCACCTAGCATTTACGTTGCATTTGCCTTTAGCTTACGATTGCTTTCAAATACTGAAGTTGCGCAATTGGTGATATTAATTAATGTATCTTCTCCAATTTTAGTAGCACACTCATTAAATTGGTTGCAGACTGTTCTAAAACATCAGGAAAGAAAAGTTGACAGTTTTACATGATGTTAGAAGAAAGTACATTTTGAGTAGAATTGAAAGGTGCATCTTTTTGGCGGAGTACGTTACCATGTTCTGAGCAATCTGTGTTAGGTATATGTACACCACAATCCAGGCTGAGGTGCAAATGTATAGAAATTAAATGAATTCTTCTGAGAACTATGTAATACTCTAAATAAAGTTCAATTCAGGAACCTACCACATATCATTTACTTTGCATTTGCCTTTAGCTTAAGATTGCTTTCAAATACTAAAGTTGTGCATTTGTTGATATTGCTGTAAGTATCTTCTCCAATTTTAGTAGCACACTCGGAAAATTGGTTGCAGACTGTTCTAAATCATCAGGGAAGTAAATTTAAAAATTTTTACATGACGTTAGCAGATATTACATTTTCAGCATAATTGAAAGGTGCACTCTTTTTGGCTGAGTACGTTACTTCATGTTCTGAGCAGTCTGTGTTAAGTATATGTACACCACTATTCAGGCTGAAGTGCAAATGTATAGAAATTACATGAATACTTCTGAGAACTGTGTAATACTCCAAATAAAGTTCAATTCAGGAACATACCACATAACATTTACTATGCATTTGCCTTTAGCTTACGATTGCTTTCAAATACTAAAGTTGTGCATTTGGTGATATTGATGAAAGTATCTTCTCCAATTTTAGTAGCACACTCGGAAATTTGGTTTACTGAATACTATAAATTGAATACTATGTAATACTCTAAATAAAGTTCAATTCAGGAACACACCACCTAGCATTTACGTTGCATTTGCCTTTAGCTTACGATTGCTTTCAAATACTGAAGTTGCGCAATTGGTGATATTAATTAATGTATCTTCTCCAATTTTAGTAGCACACTCATTAAATTGGTTGCAGACTGTTCTAAAACATCAGGAAAGAAAAGTTGACAGTTTTACATGATGTTAGAAGAAAGTACATTTTGAGTAGAATTGAAAGGTGCATCTTTTTGGCGGAGTACGTTACCATGTTCTGAGCAATCTGTGTTAGGTATATGTACACCACAATCCAGGCTGAGGTGCAAATGTATAGAAATTAAATGAATTCTTCTGAGAACTATGTAATACTCTAAATAAAGTTCAATTCAGGAACCTACCACATATCATTTACTTTGCATTTGCTATGAGCTTACGATTGCTTTCAAATACTGAAGTTGTGTAATTTGTGATATTTCTTAGTGTATCTACTCCAACCTTAGTAGCACACTCGGAAAACCGGTAGCAGACTGTTCTAAATCATAACGGAAGTAAACTTAAAAGTTTTACATCACGTTAGCAGATAGTACATTTTGAGCATAATTGAAAGCTGCACTCTTTTTGGCTGAGTACGTTACATCATGTTCTGAGCAATCTGTGTTAAGTATATGTACACCACAATTCAGGCTGAAGTGCAAATGTATAGATTACATAAATACTTCTGAGAACTATGTAATACTCTAAATAAAGTTCAATTCAGGAACATACCACATAGTATTTACTTTGCTTTTGCCTTTAGCTTAAGATTGCTTTCAAATACTGAAGTTGTGCAATTGGTGATATTAATTAATGTATGTTCTCCAACTTTAGTAGCATACTCATACAATTGGTTGCAGACTGTTCTAAAACATAAGGAAAGAAAAGTTGAAAGTTTTACATGAAGTTAGCAGAAAGTACATTTTGAGTAGAATTGAAAGGTGCATCTTTTTGGCGGAGTACGTTACTTCATGTTCTGAGCAATCTGTGTTAGGCATATGTACACCACAATCCAGGCTGAAGTTGAAATGTATAGAATTTAAATGAATACTTCTGAGAACTATGTAATACTCTAAATAAGGTTCAATTCAGGAACCTACCACATATCATTTACTTTGCATTTGCCTTTAGCTTAAGATTGCTTTCAAATACTAAAGTTGTGCATTTGTTGATATTGCTGTAAGTATCTTCTCCAATTTTAGTAGCACACTCGGAAAATTGGTTGCAGACTGTTCTAAATCATCAGGGAAGTAAATTTAAAAATTTTTACATGACGTTAGCAGATATTACATTTTCAGCATAATTGAAAGGTGCACTCTTTTTGGCTGAGTACGTTACTTCATGTTCTGAGCAGTCTGTGTTAAGTATATGTACACCACTATTCAGGCTGAAGTGCAAATGTATAGAAATTACATGAATACTTCTGAGAACTGTGTAATACTCCAAATAAAGTTCAATTCAGGAACATACCACATAACATTTACTATGCATTTGCCTTTAGCTTACGATTGCTTTCAAATACTAAAGTTGTGCATTTGGTGATATTGCTGTAAGTATCTTCTCCAATTTTAGTAGCACACTCGGAAATTTGGTTTACTGAATACTATAAATTGAATACTATGTAATACTCTAAATAAAGTTCAATTCAGGAACACACCACCTAGCATTTACGTTGCATTTGCCTTTAGCTTACGATTGCTTTCAAATACTGAAGTTGCGCAATTGGTGATATTAATTAATGTATCTTCTCCAATTTTAGTAGCACACTCATTAAATTGGTTGCAGACTGTTCTAAAACATCAGGAAAGAAAAGTTGACAGTTTTACATGATGTTAGAAGAAAGTACATTTTGAGTAGAATTGAAAGGTGCATCTTTTTGGCGGAGTACGTTACCATGTTCTGAGCAATCTGTGTTAGGTATATGTACACCACAATCCAGGCTGAGGTGCAAATGTATAGAAATTAAATGAATTCTTCTGAGAACTATGTAATACTCTAAATAAAGTTCAATTCAGGAACCTACCACATATCATTTACTTTGCATTTGCTATGAGCTTACGATTGCTTTCAAATACTGAAGTTGTGTAATTTGTGATATTTCTTAGTGTATCTACTCCAACCTTAGTAGCACACTCGGAAAACCGGTAGCAGACTGTTCTAAATCATAACGGAAGTAAACTTAAAAGTTTTACATCACGTTAGCAGATAGTACATTTTGAGCATAATTGAAAGCTGCACTCTTTTTGGCTGAGTACGTTACATCATGTTCTGAGCAATCTGTGTTAAGTATATGTACACCACAATTCAGGCTGAAGTGCAAATGTATAGATTACATAAATACTTCTGAGAACTATGTAATACTCTAAATAAAGTTCAATTCAGGAACATACCACATAGTATTTACTTTGCTTTTGCCTTTAGCTTAAGATTGCTTTCAAATACTGAAGTTGTGCAATTGGTGATATTAATTAATGTATGTTCTCCAACTTTAGTAGCATACTCATACAATTGGTTGCAGACTGTTCTAAAACATAAGGAAAGAAAAGTTGAAAGTTTTACATGAAGTTAGCAGAAAGTACATTTTGAGTAGAATTGAAAGGTGCATCTTTTTGGCGGAGTACGTTACTTCATGTTCTGAGCAATCTGTGTTAGGCATATGTACACCACAATCCAGGCTGAAGTTGAAATGTATAGAATTTAAATGAATACTTCTGAGAACTATGTAATACTCTAAATAAGGTTCAATTCAGGAACCTACCACATATCATTTACTTTGCATTTGCCTTTAGCTTAAGATTGCTTTCAAATACTAAAGTTGTGCATTTGTTGATATTGCTGTAAGTATCTTCTCCAATTTTAGTAGCACACTCGGAAAATTGGTTGCAGACTGTTCTAAATCATCAGGGAAGTAAATTTAAAAATTTTTACATGACGTTAGCAGATATTACATTTTCAGCATAATTGAAAGGTGCACTCTTTTTGGCTGAGTACGTTACTTCATGTTCTGAGCAGTCTGTGTTAAGTATATGTACACCACTATTCAGGCTGAAGTGCAAATGTATAGAAATTACATGAATACTTCTGAGAACTGTGTAATACTCCAAATAAAGTTCAATTCAGGAACATACCACATAACATTTACTATGCATTTGCCTTTAGCTTACGATTGCTTTCAAATACTAAAGTTGTGCATTTGGTGATATTGCTGTAAGTATCTTCTCCAATTTTAGTAGCACACTCGGAAATTTGGTTTACTGAATACTATAAATTGAATACTATGTAATACTCTAAATAAAGTTCAATTCAGGAACACACCACCTAGCATTTACGTTGCATTTGCCTTTAGCTTCCGATTGCTTTCAAATACTGAAGTTGCGCAATTGGTGATATTAATTAATGTATCTTCTCCAATTTTAGTAGCACACTCATTAAATTGGTTACAGACTGTTCTAAAACATCAGGAAAGAAAAGTTGACAGTTTTACATGATGTTAGAAGAAAGTACATTTTGAGTAGAATTGAAAGGTGCATCTTTTTGGCGGAGTACGTTACCATGTTCTGAGCAATCTGTGTTAGGTATATGTACACCACAATCCAGGCTGAGGTGCAAATGTATAGAAATTAAATGAATTCTTCTGAGAACTATGTAATACTCTAAATAAAGTTCAATTCAGGAACCTACCACATATCATTTACTTTGCATTTGCTATGAGCTTACGATTGCTTTCAAATACTGAAGTTGTGTAATTTGTGATATTTCTTAGTGTATCTACTCCAACCTTAGTAGCACACTCGGAAAACCGGTAGCAGACTGTTCTAAATCATAACGGAAGTAAACTTAAAAGTTTTACATGACGTTAGCAGATAGTACATTTTGAGCATAATTGAAAGGTGCACTCTTTTTGGCTGAGTACGTTATTTCATGTCCTGAGCAATCTGTGTTAAGTATATGTAATCCGCAATTCAGGCTGAAGTGCAAATGTTTAGAAATTACATCAATACTTCTGAGAACTAAGTAATACTCGAAATAAAGTTCAATTCAGGAACATACCACATAGCATTTACTTTGCATTTGCCTTTAGCTTACGATTGCTTTCAAATACTGCAGTTGTGCTATTGGTGATATTAATTAATGTATCTTCTCCAACTTAAGTAGCACAGTCGGAAAATTGGTTGCAGAATGTTCTAAATCATAAGGGAAGTAAACTGAAAAGTTTTAAATCACGTTAGCAGATAGTACATTTTGAGCATAATTGAAAGCTGCACTCCTTTTGGCTGAGTACGTTACATCATGTTCTGAGCAATCTGTGTTAAGTATATGTACACCACAATTCAGGCTGAAGTGCAAATGTATAGATTACATAAATACTTCTGAGAACTATGTAATACTCTAAATAAAGTTCAATTCAGGAACATACCACATAGTATTTACTTTGCTTTTGCCTTTAGCTTACGATTGCTTTCAAATACTGAAGTTGTGCAATTGGTGATATTAATTAATGTATGTTCTCCAACTTTAGTAGCATACTCATACAATTGGTTGCAGACTGTTCTAAAACATAAGGAAAGAAAAGTTGAAAGTTTTACATGAAGTTAGCAGAAAGTACATTTTGAGTAGAATTGAAAGGTGCATCTTTTTGGCGGAGTACGTTACTTCATGTTCTGAGCAATCTGTGTTAGGCATATGTACACCACAATCCAGGCTGAAGTTGAAATGTATAGAATTTAAATGAATACTTCTGAGAACTATGTAATACTCTAAATAAGGTTCAATTCAGGAACCTACCACATATCATTTACTTTGCATTTGCCTTTAGCTTAAGATTGCTTTCAAATACTAAAGTTGTGCATTTGTTGATATTGCTGTAAGTATCTTCTCCAATTTTAGTAGCACACTCGGAAAATTGGTTGCAGACTGTTCTAAATCATCAGGGAAGTAAATTTAAAAATTTTTACATGACGTTAGCAGATATTACATTTTCAGCATAATTGAAAGGTGCACTCTTTTTGGCTGAGTACGTTACTTCATGTTCTGAGCAGTCTGTGTTAAGTATATGTACACCACTATTCAGGCTGAAGTGCAAATGTATAGAAATTACATGAATACTTCTGAGAACTGTGTAATACTCCAAATAAAGTTCAATTCAGGAACATACCACATAACATTTACTATGCATTTGCCTTTAGCTTACGATTGCTTTCAAATACTAAAGTTGTGCATTTGGTGATATTGCTGTAAGTATCTTCTCCAATTTTAGTAGCACACTCGGAAATTTGGTTTACTGAATACTATAAATTGAATACTATGTAATACTCTAAATAAAGTTCAATTCAGGAACACACCACCTAGCATTTACGTTGCATTTGCCTTTAGCTTACGATTGCTTTCAAATACTGAAGTTGCGCAATTGGTGATATTAATTAATGTATCTTCTCCAATTTTAGTAGCACACTCATTAAATTGGTTGCAGACTGTTCTAAAACATCAGGAAAGAAAAGTTGACAGTTTTACATGATGTTAGAAGAAAGTACATTTTGAGTAGAATTGAAAGGTGCATCTTTTTGGCGGAGTACGTTACCATGTTCTGAGCAATCTGTGTTAGGTATATGTACACCACAATCCAGGCTGAGGTGCAAATGTATAGAAATTAAATGAATTCTTCTGAGAACTATGTAATACTCTAAATAAAGTTCAATTCAGGAACCTACCACATATCATTTACTTTGCATTTGCTATGAGCTTACGATTGCTTTCAAATACTGAAGTTGTGTAATTTGTGATATTTCTTAGTGTATCTACTCCAACCTTAGTAGCACACTCGGAAAACCGGTAGCAGACTGTTCTAAATCATAACGGAAGTAAACTTAAAAGTTTTACATCACGTTAGCAGATAGTACATTTTGAGCATAATTGAAAGCTGCACTCTTTTTGGCTGAGTACGTTACATCATGTTCTGAGCAATCTGTGTTAAGTATATGTACACCACAATTCAGGCTGAAGTGCAAATGTATAGATTACATAAATACTTCTGAGAACTATGTAATACTCTAAATAAAGTTCAATTCAGGAACATACCACATAGTATTTACTTTGCTTTTGCCTTTAGCTTAAGATTGCTTTCAAATACTGAAGTTGTGCAATTGGTGATATTAATTAATGTATGTTCTCCAACTTTAGTAGCATACTCATACAATTGGTTGCAGACTGTTCTAAAACATAAGGAAAGAAAAGTTGAAAGTTTTACATGAAGTTAGCAGAAAGTACATTTTGAGTAGAATTGAAAGGTGCATCTTTTTGGCGGAGTACGTTACTTCATGTTCTGAGCAATCTGTGTTAGGCATATGTACACCACAATCCAGGCTGAAGTTGAAATGTATAGAATTTAAATGAATACTTCTGAGAACTATGTAATACTCTAAATAAGGTTCAATTCAGGAACCTACCACATATCATTTACTTTGCATTTGCCTTTAGCTTAAGATTGCTTTCAAATACTAAAGTTGTGCATTTGTTGATATTGCTGTAAGTATCTTCTCCAATTTTAGTAGCACACTCGGAAAATTGGTTGCAGACTGTTCTAAATCATCAGGGAAGTAAATTTAAAAATTTTTACATGACGTTAGCAGATATTACATTTTCAGCATAATTGAAAGGTGCACTCTTTTTGGCTGAGTACGTTACTTCATGTTCTGAGCAGTCTGTGTTAAGTATATGTACACCACTATTCAGGCTGAAGTGCAAATGTATAGAAATTACATGAATACTTCTGAGAACTGTGTAATACTCCAAATAAAGTTCAATTCAGGAACATACCACATAACATTTACTATGCATTTGCCTTTAGCTTACGATTGCTTTCAAATACTAAAGTTGTGCATTTGGTGATATTGATGAAAGTATCTTCTCCAATTTTAGTAGCACACTCGGAAATTTGGTTTACTGAATACTATAAATTGAATACTATGTAATACTCTAAATAAAGTTCAATTCAGGAACACACCACCTAGCATTTACGTTGCATTTGCCTTTAGCTTACGATTGCTTTCAAATACTGAAGTTGCGCAATTGGTGATATTAATTAATGTATCTTCTCCAATTTTAGTAGCACACTCATTAAATTGGTTGCAGACTGTTCTAAAACATCAGGAAAGAAAAGTTGACAGTTTTACATGATGTTAGAAGAAAGTTCATTTTGAGTAGAATTGAAAGGTGCATCTTTTTGGCGGAGTACGTTACCATGTTCTGAGCAATCTGTGTTAGGTATATGTACACCACAATCCAGGCTGAGGTGCAAATGTATAGAAATTAAATGAATTCTTCTGAGAACTATGTAATACTCTAAATAAAGTTCAATTCAGGAACCTACCACATATCATTTACTTTGCATTTGCTATGAGCTTACGATTGCTTTCAAATACTGAAGTTGTGTAATTTGTGATATTTCTTAGTGTATCTACTCCAACCTCAGTAGCACACTCGGAAAACCGGTAGCAGACTGTTCTAAATCATCAGGGAAGTAAATTTAAAAATTTTTACATGACGTTAGCAGATATTACATTTTCAGCATAATTGAAAGGTGCACTCTTTTTGGCTGAGTACGTTACTTCATGTTCTGAGCAGTCTGTGTTAAGTATATGTACACCACTATTCAGGCTGAAGTGCAAATGTATAGAAATTACATGAATACTTCTGAGAACTGTGTAATACTCCAAATAAAGTTCAATTCAGGAACATACCACATAACATTTACTATGCATTTGCCTTTAGCTTACGATTGCTTTCAAATACTAAAGTTGTGCATTTGGTGATATTGATGAAAGTATCTTCTCCAATTTTAGTAGCACACTCGGAAATTTGGTTTACTGAATACTATAAATTGAATACTATGTAATACTCTAAATAAAGTTCAATTCAGGAACACACCACCTAGCATTTACGTTGCATTTGCCTTTAGCTTACGATTGCTTTCAAATACTGAAGTTGCGCAATTGGTGATATTAATTAATGTATCTTCTCCAATTTTAGTAGCACACTCATTAAATTGGTTGCAGACTGTTCTAAAACATCAGGAAAGAAAAGTTGACAGTTTTACATGATGTTAGAAGAAAGTACATTTTGAGTAGAATTGAAAGGTGCATCTTTTTGGCGGAGTACGTTACCATGTTCTGAGCAATCTGTGTTAGGTATATGTACACCACAATCCAGGCTGAGGTGCAAATGTATAGAAATTAAATGAATTCTTCTGAGAACTATGTAATACTCTAAATAAAGTTCAATTCAGGAACCTACCACATATCATTTACTTTGCATTTGCTATGAGCTTACGATTGCTTTCAAATACTGAAGTTGTGTAATTTGTGATATTTCTTAGTGTATCTACTCCAACCTTAGTAGCACACTCGGAAAACCGGTAGCAGACTGTTCTAAATCATAACGGAAGTAAACTTAAAAGTTTTACATCACGTTAGCAGATAGTACATTTTGAGCATAATTGAAAGCTGCACTCTTTTTGGCTGAGTACGTTACATCATGTTCTGAGCAATCTGTGTTAAGTATATGTACACCACAATTCAGGCTGAAGTGCAAATGTATAGATTACATAAATACTTCTGAGAACTATGTAATACTCTAAATAAAGTTCAATTCAGGAACATACCACATAGTATTTACTTTGCTTTTGCCTTTAGCTTAAGATTGCTTTCAAATACTGAAGTTGTGCAATTGGTGATATTAATTAATGTATGTTCTCCAACTTTAGTAGCATACTCATACAATTGGTTGCAGACTGTTCTAAAACATAAGGAAAGAAAAGTTGAAAGTTTTACATGAAGTTAGCAGAAAGTACATTTTGAGTAGAATTGAAAGGTGCATCTTTTTGGCGGAGTACGTTACTTCATGTTCTGAGCAATCTGTGTTAGGCATATGTACACCACAATCCAGGCTGAAGTTGAAATGTATAGAATTTAAATGAATACTTCTGAGAACTATGTAATACTCTAAATAAGGTTCAATTCAGGAACCTACCACATATCATTTACTTTGCATTTGCCTTTAGCTTAAGATTGCTTTCAAATACTAAAGTTGTGCATTTGTTGATATTGCTGTAAGTATCTTCTCCAATTTTAGTAGCACACTCGGAAAATTGGTTGCAGACTGTTCTAAATCATCAGGGAAGTAAATTTAAAAATTTTTACATGACGTTAGCAGATATTACATTTTCAGCATAATTGAAAGGTGCACTCTTTTTGGCTGAGTACGTTACTTCATGTTCTGAGCAGTCTGTGTTAAGTATATGTACACCACTATTCAGGCTGAAGTGCAAATGTATAGAAATTACATGAATACTTCTGAGAACTGTGTAATACTCCAAATAAAGTTCAATTCAGGAACATACCACATAACATTTACTATGCATTTGCCTTTAGCTTACGATTGCTTTCAAATACTAAAGTTGTGCATTTGGTGATATTGCTGTAAGTATCTTCTCCAATTTTAGTAGCACACTCGGAAATTTGGTTTACTGAATACTATAAATTGAATACTATGTAATACTCTAAATAAAGTTCAATTCAGGAACACACCACCTAGCATTTACGTTGCATTTGCCTTTAGCTTCCGATTGCTTTCAAATACTGAAGTTGCGCAATTGGTGATATTAATTAATGTATCTTCTCCAATTTTAGTAGCACACTCATTAAATTGGTTACAGACTGTTCTAAAACATCAGGAAAGAAAAGTTGACAGTTTTACATGATGTTAGAAGAAAGTACATTTTGAGTAGAATTGAAAGGTGCATCTTTTTGGCGGAGTACGTTACCATGTTCTGAGCAATCTGTGTTAGGTATATGTACACCACAATCCAGGCTGAGGTGCAAATGTATAGAAATTAAATGAATTCTTCTGAGAACTATGTAATACTCTAAATAAAGTTCAATTCAGGAACCTACCACATATCATTTACTTTGCATTTGCTATGAGCTTACGATTGCTTTCAAATACTGAAGTTGTGTAATTTGTGATATTTCTTAGTGTATCTACTCCAACCTTAGTAGCACACTCGGAAAACCGGTAGCAGACTGTTCTAAATCATAACGGAAGTAAACTTAAAAGTTTTACATGACGTTAGCAGATAGTACATTTTGAGCATAATTGAAAGGTGCACTCTTTTTGGCTGAGTACGTTATTTCATGTCCTGAGCAATCTGTGTTAAGTATATGTAATCCGCAATTCAGGCTGAAGTGCAAATGTTTAGAAATTACATCAATACTTCTGAGAACTAAGTAATACTCGAAATAAAGTTCAATTCAGGAACATACCACATAGCATTTACTTTGCATTTGCCTTTAGCTTACGATTGCTTTCAAATACTGCAGTTGTGCTATTGGTGATATTAATTAATGTATCTTCTCCAACTTAAGTAGCACAGTCGGAAAATTGGTTGCAGAATGTTCTAAATCATAAGGGAAGTAAACTGAAAAGTTTTAAATCACGTTAGCAGATAGTACATTTTGAGCATAATTGAAAGCTGCACTCTTTTTGGCTGAGTACGTTACATCATGTTCTGAGCAATCTGTGTTAAGTATATGTACACCACAATTCAGGCTGAAGTGCAAATGTATAGATTACATAAATACTTCTGAGAACTATGTAATACTCTAAATAAAGTTCAATTCAGGAACATACCACATAGTATTTACTTTGCTTTTGCCTTTAGCTTACGATTGCTTTCAAATACTGAAGTTGTGCAATTGGTGATATTAATTAATGTATGTTCTCCAACTTTAGTAGCATACTCATACAATTGGTTGCAGACTGTTCTAAAACATAAGGAAAGAAAAGTTGAAAGTTTTACATGAAGTTAGCAGAAAGTACATTTTGAGTAGAATTGAAAGGTGCATCTTTTTGGCGGAGTACGTTACTTCATGTTCTGAGCAATCTGTGTTAGGCATATGTACACCACAATCCAGGCTGAAGTTGAAATGTATAGAATTTAAATGAATACTTCTGAGAACTATGTAATACTCTAAATAAGGTTCAATTCAGGAACCTACCACATATCATTTACTTTGCATTTGCCTTTAGCTTAAGATTGCTTTCAAATACTAAAGTTGTGCATTTGTTGATATTGCTGTAAGTATCTTCTCCAATTTTAGTAGCACACTCGGAAAATTGGTTGCAGACTGTTCTAAATCATCAGGGAAGTAAATTTAAAAATTTTTACATGACGTTAGCAGATATTACATTTTCAGCATAATTGAAAGGTGCACTCTTTTTGGCTGAGTACGTTACTTCATGTTCTGAGCAGTCTGTGTTAAGTATATGTACACCACTATTCAGGCTGAAGTGCAAATGTATAGAAATTACATGAATACTTCTGAGAACTGTGTAATACTCCAAATAAAGTTCAATTCAGGAACATACCACATAACATTTACTATGCATTTGCCTTTAGCTTACGATTGCTTTCAAATACTAAAGTTGTGCATTTGGTGATATTGCTGTAAGTATCTTCTCCAATTTTAGTAGCACACTCGGAAATTTGGTTTACTGAATACTATAAATTGAATACTATGTAATACTCTAAATAAAGTTCAATTCAGGAACACACCACCTAGCATTTACGTTGCATTTGCCTTTAGCTTACGATTGCTTTCAAATACTGAAGTTGCGCAATTGGTGATATTAATTAATGTATCTTCTCCAATTTTAGTAGCACACTCATTAAATTGGTTGCAGACTGTTCTAAAACATCAGGAAAGAAAAGTTGACAGTTTTACATGATGTTAGAAGAAAGTACATTTTGAGTAGAATTGAAAGGTGCATCTTTTTGGCGGAGTACGTTACCATGTTCTGAGCAATCTGTGTTAGGTATATGTACACCACAATCCAGGCTGAGGTGCAAATGTATAGAAATTAAATGAATTCTTCTGAGAACTATGTAATACTCTAAATAAAGTTCAATTCAGGAACCTACCACATATCATTTACTTTGCATTTGCTATGAGCTTACGATTGCTTTCAAATACTGAAGTTGTGTAATTTGTGATATTTCTTAGTGTATCTACTCCAACCTTAGTAGCACACTCGGAAAACCGGTAGCAGACTGTTCTAAATCATAACGGAAGTAAACTTAAAAGTTTTACATCACGTTAGCAGATAGTACATTTTGAGCATAATTGAAAGCTGCACTCTTTTTGGCTGAGTACGTTACATCATGTTCTGAGCAATCTGTGTTAAGTATATGTACACCACAATTCAGGCTGAAGTGCAAATGTATAGATTACATAAATACTTCTGAGAACTATGTAATACTCTAAATAAAGTTCAATTCAGGAACATACCACATAGTATTTACTTTGCTTTTGCCTTTAGCTTAAGATTGCTTTCAAATACTGAAGTTGTGCAATTGGTGATATTAATTAATGTATGTTCTCCAACTTTAGTAGCATACTCATACAATTGGTTGCAGACTGTTCTAAAACATAAGGAAAGAAAAGTTGAAAGTTTTACATGAAGTTAGCAGAAAGTACATTTTGAGTAGAATTGAAAGGTGCATCTTTTTGGCGGAGTACGTTACTTCATGTTCTGAGCAATCTGTGTTAGGCATATGTACACCACAATCCAGGCTGAAGTTGAAATGTATAGAATTTAAATGAATACTTCTGAGAACTATGTAATACTCTAAATAAGGTTCAATTCAGGAACCTACCACATATCATTTACTTTGCATTTGCCTTTAGCTTAAGATTGCTTTCAAATACTAAAGTTGTGCATTTGTTGATATTGCTGTAAGTATCTTCTCCAATTTTAGTAGCACACTCGGAAAATTGGTTGCAGACTGTTCTAAATCATCAGGGAAGTAAATTTAAAAATTTTTACATGACGTTAGCAGATATTACATTTTCAGCATAATTGAAAGGTGCACTCTTTTTGGCTGAGTACGTTACTTCATGTTCTGAGCAGTCTGTGTTAAGTATATGTACACCACTATTCAGGCTGAAGTGCAAATGTATAGAAATTACATGAATACTTCTGAGAACTGTGTAATACTCCAAATAAAGTTCAATTCAGGAACATACCACATAACATTTACTATGCATTTGCCTTTAGCTTACGATTGCTTTCAAATACTAAAGTTGTGCATTTGGTGATATTGATGAAAGTATCTTCTCCAATTTTAGTAGCACACTCGGAAATTTGGTTTACTGAATACTATAAATTGAATACTATGTAATACTCTAAATAAAGTTCAATTCAGGAACACACCACCTAGCATTTACGTTGCATTTGCCTTTAGCTTACGATTGCTTTCAAATACTGAAGTTGCGCAATTGGTGATATTAATTAATGTATCTTCTCCAATTTTAGTAGCACACTCATTAAATTGGTTGCAGACTGTTCTAAAACATCAGGAAAGAAAAGTTGACAGTTTTACATGATGTTAGAAGAAAGTTCATTTTGAGTAGAATTGAAAGGTGCATCTTTTTGGCGGAGTACGTTACCATGTTCTGAGCAATCTGTGTTAGGTATATGTACACCACAATCCAGGCTGAGGTGCAAATGTATAGAAATTAAATGAATTCTTCTGAGAACTATGTAATACTCTAAATAAAGTTCAATTCAGGAACCTACCACATATCATTTACTTTGCATTTGCTATGAGCTTACGATTGCTTTCAAATACTGAAGTTGTGTAATTTGTGATATTTCTTAGTGTATCTACTCCAACCTCAGTAGCACACTCGGAAAACCGGTAGCAGACTGTTCTAAATCATAACGGAAGTAAACTTAAAAGTTTTACATCACGTTAGCAGATAGTACATTTTGAGCATAATTGAAAGCTGCACTCTTTTTGGCTGAGTACGTTACATCATGTTCTGAGCAATCTGTGTTAAGTATATGTACACCACAATTCAGGCTGAAGTGCAAATGTATAGATTACATAAATACTTCTGAGAACTATGTAATACTCTAAATAACGTTCAATTCAGGAACATACCACATAGTATTTACTTTGCTTTTGCCTTTAGCTTACGATTGCTTTCAAATACTGAAGTTGTGCAATTGGTGATATTAATTAATGTATGTTCTCCAACTTTAGTAGCATACTCATACAATTGGTTGCAGACTGTTCTAAAACATAAGGAAAGAAAAGTTGAAAGTTTTACATGAAGTTAGCAGAAAGTACATTTTGAGTAGAATTGAAAGGTGCATCTTTTTGGCGGAGTACGTTACTTCATGTTCTGAGCAATCTGTGTTAGGCATATGTACACCACAATCCAGGCTGAAGTTGAAATGTATAGAATTTAAATGAATACTTCTGAGAACTATGTAATACTCTAAATAAGGTTCAATTCAGGAACCTACCACATATCATTTACTTTGCATTTGCCTTTAGCTTAACATTGCTTTCAAATACTAAAGTTGTGCATTTGTTGATATTGCTGTAAGTATCTTCTCCAATTTTAGTAGCACACTCGGAAAATTGGTTGCAGACTATTCTAAATCATCAGGGAAGTAAATTTAAAAATTTTTACATGACGTTAGCAGATATTACATTTTCAGCATAATTGAAAGGTGCACTCTTTTTGGCTGAGTACGTTACTTCATGTTCTGAGCAGTCTGTGTTAAGTATATGTACACCACTATTCAGGCTGAAGTGCAAATGTATAGAAATTACATGAATACTTCTGAGAACTGTGTAATACTCCAAATAAAGTTCAATTCAGGAACATACCACATAACATTTACTATGCATTTGCCTTTAGCTTACGATTGCTTTCAAATACTAAAGTTGTGCATTTGGTGATATTGATGAAAGTATCTTTTCCAACTTTAGTAGCACACTCGGAAATTTGGTTTACTGAATACTATAAATTGAATACTATGTAATACTCTAAATAAAGTTCAATTCAGGAACACACCACCTAGCATTTACGTTGCATTTGCCTTTAGCTTACGATTGCTTTCAAATACTGAAGTTGCGCAATTGGTGATATTAATTAATGTATCTTCTCCAATTTTAGTAGCACACTCATTAAATTGGTTTCAGACTGTTCTAAAACATCAGGAAAGAAAAGTTGACAGTTTTACATGATGTTAGAAGAAAGTACATTTTGAGTAGAATTGAAAGGTGCATCTTTTTGGCGGAGTACGTTACCATGTTCTGAGCAATCTGTGTTAGGTATATGTACACCACAATCCAGGCTGAGGTGCAAATGTATAGAAATTAAATGAATTCTTCTGAGAACTATGTAATACTCTAAATAAAGTTCAACTCAGGAACATACCACATAGTATTTACTTTGCTTTTGCCTTTAGCTTACGATTGCTTTCAAATACTGAAGTTGTGCAATTGGTGATATTAATTAATGTATGTTCTCCAACTTTAGTAGCATACTCATACAATTGGTTGCAGACTGTTCTAAAACATAAGGAAAGAAAAGTTGAAAGTTTTACATGAAGTTAGCAGAAAGTACATTTTGAGTAGAATTGAAAGGTGCATCTTTTTGGCGGAGTACGTTACTTCATGTTCTGAGCAATCTGTGTTAGGCATATGTACACCACAATCCAGGCTGAAGTTGAAATGTATAGAATTTAAATGAATACTTCTGAGAACTATGTAATACTCTAAATAAGGTTCAATTCAGGAACCTACCACATATCATTTACTTTGCATTTGCCTTTAGCTTAAGATTGCTTTCAAATACTAAAGTTGTGCATTTGTTGATATTGCTGTAAGTATCTTCTCCAATTTTAGTAGCACACTCGGAAAATTGGTTGCAGACTGTTCTAAATCATCAGGGAAGTAAATTTAAAAATTTTTACATGACGTTAGCAGATATTACATTTTCAGCATAATTGAAAGGTGCACTCTTTTTGGCTGAGTACGTTACTTCATGTTCTGAGCAGTCTGTGTTAAGTATATGTACACCACTATTCAGGCTGAAGTGCAAATGTATAGAAATTACATGAATACTTCTGAGAACTGTGTAATACTCCAAATAAAGTTCAATTCAGGAACATACCACATAACATTTACTATGCATTTGCCTTTAGCTTACGATTGCTTTCAAATACTAAAGTTGTGCATTTGGTGATATTGATGAAAGTATCTTTTCCAACTTTAGTAGCACACTCGGAAATTTGGTTTACTGAATACTATAAATTGAATACTATGTAATACTCTAAATAAAGTTCAATTCAGGAACACACCACCTAGCATTTACGTTGCATTTGCCTTTAGCTTACGATTGCTTTCAAATACTGAAGTTGCGCAATTGGTGATATTAATTAATGTATCTTCTCCAATTTTAGTAGCACACTCATTAAATTGGTTGCAGACTGTTCTAAAACATCAGGAAAGAAAAGTTGACAGTTTTACATGATGTTAGAAGAAAGTACATTTTGAGTAGAATTGAAAGGTGCATCTTTTTGGCGGAGTACGTTACCATGTTCTGAGCAATCTGTGTTAGGTATATGTACACCACAATCCAGGCTGAGGTGCAAATGTATAGAAATTAAATGAATTCTTCTGAGAACTATGTAATACTCTAAATAAAGTTCAATTCAGGAACCTACCACATATCATTTACTTTGCATTTGCTATGAGCTTACGATTGCTTTCAAATACTGAAGTTGTGTAATTTGTGATATTTCTTAGTGTATCTACTCCAACCTTAGTAGCACACTCGGAAAACCGGTAGCAGACTGTTCTAAATCATAACGGAAGTAAACTTAAAAGTTTTACATGACGTTAGCAGATAGTACATTTTGAGCATAATTGAAAGGTGCACTCTTTTTGGCTGAGTACGTTATTTCATGTCCTGAGCAATCTGTGTTAAGTATATGTAATCCGCAATTCAGGCTGAAGTGCAAATGTTTAGAAATTACATCAATACTTCTGAGAACTAAGTAATACTCGAAATAAAGTTCAATTCAGGAACATACCACATAGCATTTACTTTGCATTTGCCTTTAGCTTACGATTGCTTTCAAATACTGCAGTTGTGCTATTGGTGATATTAATTAATGTATCTTCTCCAACTTAAGTAGCACAGTCGGAAAATTGGTTGCAGACTGTTCTAAATCATAAGGGAAGTAAACTGAAAAGTTTTACATGACGTTAGCAGATAGCACATTTTGAGCATAATTGAAAGGTGCACTCTTTTTGGCCGAGTACGTTACTTCATGTTCTGAGCAATCTGTGTTAAGGATATGTACACCACAATTTAGGCTGAAGTGCAAATGTATAGAAATTACATGAATACTTCTGAGAACTATGTAATTCTCTAAATAAAGTTGAATTCAGGAACCTACCACATAGCATTTACATTGCAACTGCCTTTTGCTGTCCTCTCCTTTCAAAAACTAAAGTTCTATAAGTGGATCTGGTGATATTGAAGTAACTTCTCCAACTTTAACAGCACCCTCATAAATTTCGTTGCAGACAGTTGTAAATGGAATGTGCACTCTTTTTGGATGAGTACGTTACTTCATGTTCTGAGCATTCTGTGTTAAGTATATGTACACCACTACTGAGAACCATGGAGAACTCAAAATTAAGTTCAATTCAGGAACCCAGCACACTCATAAAATTGGTTGCAGACTGTTCTAAAACATCAGGAAAGAAAAGTTGAAAGTTTTACATGAGGTTAGCAGAAAGTACATTTTGAGTAGAATTGAAAGGTGCATCTTTTTGGCGGAGTACGTTACTTCATGTTCTGAGCAATCTGTGTTAGGCATATGTACACCACAATCCAGGCTGAAGTTGAAATGTATAGAATTTAAATGAATACTTCTGAGAACTATGTAATACTCTAAATAAGGTTCAATTCAGGAACCTACCACATATCATTTACTTTGCATTTGCCTTTAGCTTAAGATTGCTTTCAAATACTAAAGTTGTGCATTTGTTGATATTGCTGTAAGTATCTTCTCCAATTTTAGTAGCACACTCGGAAAATTGGTTGCAGACTGTTCTAAATCATCAGGGAAGTAAATTTAAAAATTTTTACATGACGTTAGCAGATATTACATTTTCAGCATAATTGAAAGGTGCACTCTTCTTGGCTGAGTACGTTACTTCATGTTCTGAGCAGTCTGTGTTAAGTATATGTACACCACTATTCAGGCTGAAGTGCAAATGTATAGAAATTACATGAATACTTCTGAGAACTGTGTAATACTCCAAATAAAGTTCAATTCAGGAACATACCACATAACATTTACTATGCATTTGCCTTTAGCTTACGATTGCTTTCAAATACAAAAGTTGTGCATTTGGTGATATTGCTGTAAGTATCTTCTCCAATTTTAGTAGCACACTCGGAAATTTGGTTTACTGAATACTATAAATTGAATACTATGTAATACTCTAAATAAAGTTCAATTCAGGAACACACCACCTAGCATTTACGTTGCATTTGCCTTTAGCTTACGATTGCTTTCAAATACTGAAGTTGCGCAATTGGTGATATTAATTAATGTATCTTCTCCAATTTTAGTAGCACACTCATTAAATTGGTTGCAGACTGTTCTAAAACATCAGGAAAGAAAAGTTGACAGTTTTACATGATGTTAGAAGAAAGTTCATTTTGAGTAGAATTGAAAGGTGCATCTTTTTGGCGGAGTACGTTACCATGTTCTGAGCAATCTGTGTTAGGTATATGTACACCACAATCCAGGCTGAGGTGCAAATGTATAGAAATTAATTGAATTCTTCTGAGAACTATGTAATACTCTAAATAAAGTTCAATTCAGGAACCTACCACATATCATTTACTTTGCATTTGCTATGAGCTTACGATTGCTTTCAAATACTGAAGTTGTGTAATTTGTGATATTTCTTAGTGTATCTACTCCAACCTTAGTAGCACACTCGGAAAACCGGTAGCAGACTGTTCTAAATCATAACGGAAGTAAACTTAAAAGTTTTACATCACGTTAGCAGATAGTACATTTTGAGCATAATTGAAAGCTGCACTCTTTTTGGCTGAGTACGTTACATCATGTTCTGAGCAATCTGTGTTAAGTATATGTACACCACAATTCAGGCTGAAGTGCAAATGTATAGATTACATAAATACTTCTGAGAACTATGTAATACTCTAAATAAAGTTCAATTCAGGAACATACCACATAGTATTTACTTTGCTTTTGCCTTTAGCTTACGATTGCTTTCAAATACTGAAGTTGTGCAATTGGTGATATTAATTAATGTATGTTCTCCAACTTTAGTAGCATACTCATACAATTGGTTGCAGACTGTTCTAAAACATAAGGAAAGAAAAGTTGAAAGTTTTACATGAAGTTAGCAGAAAGTACATTTTGAGTAGAATTGAAAGGTGCATTTTTTTGGCGGAGTACGTTACTTCATGTTCTGAGCAATCTGTGTTAGGCATATGTACACCACAATCCAGGCTGAAGTTGAAATGTATAGAATTTAAATGAATACTTCTGAGAACTATGTAATACTCTAAATAAGGTTCAATTCAGGAACCTACCACATATCATTTACTTTGCATTTGCCTTTAGCTTAAGATTGCTTTCAAATACTAAAGTTGTGCATTTGTTGATATTGCTGTAAGTATCTTCTCCAATTTTAGTAGCACACTCGGAAAATTGGTTGCAGACTGTTCTAAATCATCAGGGAAGTAAATTTAAAAATTTTTACATGACGTTAGCAGATATTACATTTTCAGCATAATTGAAAGGTGCACTCTTTTTGGCTGAGTACGTTACTTCATGTTCTGAGCAGTCTGTGTTAAGTATATGTACACCACTATTCAGGCTGAAGTGCAAATGTATAGAAATTACATGAATACTTCTGAGAACTGTGTAATACTCCAAATAAAGTTCAATTCAGGAACATACCACATAACATTTACTATGCATTTGCCTTTAGCTTACGATTGCTTTCAAATACTAAAGTTGTGCATTTGGTGATATTGATGAAAGTATCTTCTCCAATTTTAGTAGCACACTCGGAAATTTGGTTTACTGAATACTATAAATTGAATACTATGTAATACTCTAAATAAAGTTCAATTCAGGAACACACCACCTAGCATTTACGTTGCATTTGCCTTTAGCTTACGATTGCTTTCAAATACTGAAGTTGCGCAATTCGTGATATTAATTAATGTATCTTCTCCAATTTTAGTAGCACACTCATTAAATTGGTTGCAGACTGTTCTAAAACATCAGGAAAGAAAAGTTGACAGTTTTACATGATGTTAGAAGAAAGTTCATTTTGAGTAGAATTGAAAGGTGCATCTTTTTGGCGGAGTACGTTACCATGTTCTGAGCAATCTGTGTTAGGTATATGTACACCACAATCCAGGCTGAGGTGCAAATGTATAGAAATTAAATGAATTCTTCTGAGAACTATGTAATACTCTAAATAAAGTTCAATTCAGGAACCTACCACATATCATTTACTTTGCATTTGCTATGAGCTTACGATTGCTTTCAAATACTGAAGTTGTGTAATTTGTGATATTTCTTAGTGTATCTACTCCAACCTTAGTAGCACACTCGGAAAACCGGTAGCAGACTGTTCTAAATCATAACGGAAGTAAACTTAAAAGTTTTACATGACGTTAGCAGATAGTACATTTTGAGCATAATTGAAAGGTGCACTCTTTTTGGCTGAGTACGTTATTTCATGTCCTGAGCAATCTGTGTTAAGTATATGTAATCCGCAATTCAGGCTGAAGTGCAAATGTTTAGAAATTACATCAATACTTCTGAGAACTAAGTAATACTCGAAATAAAGTTCAATTCAGGAACATACCACATAGCATTTACTTTGCATTTGCCTTTAGCTTACGATTGCTTTCAAATACTGCAGTTGTGCTATTGGTGATATTAATTAATGTATCTTCTCCAACTTAAGTAGCACAGTCGGAAAATTGGTTGCAGACTGTTCTAAATCATAAGGGAAGTAAACTGAAAAGTTTTACATGACGTTAGCAGATAGCACATTTTGAGCATAATTGAAAGGTGCACTCTTTTTGACCGAGTACGTTACTTCATGTTCTGAGCAATCTGTGTTAAGGATATGTACACCACAATTTAGGCTGAAGTGCAAATGTATAGAAATTACATGAATACTTCTGAGAACTATGTAATTCTCTAAATAAAGTTGAATTCAGGAACCTACCACATAGCATTTACATTGCAACTGCCTTTTGCTGTCCTCTCCTTTCAAAAACTAAAGTTCTATAAGTGGATCTGGTGATATTGAAGTAACTTCTCCAACTTTAACAGCACCCTCATAAATTTCGTTGCAGACAGTTGTAAATGGAATGTGCACTCTTTTTGGATGAGTACGTTACTTCATGTTCTGAGCATTCTGTGTTAAGTATATGTACACCACTACTGAGAACCATGGAGAACTCAAAATTAAGTTCAATTCAGGAACCCAGCACACTCATAAAATTGGTTGCAGACTGTTCTAAAACATCAGGAAAGAAAAGTTGAAAGTTTTACATGAGGTTAGCAGAAAGTACATTTTGAGTAGAATTGAAAGGTGCATCTTTTTGGCGGAGTACGTTACTTCATGTTCTGAGCAATCTGTGTTAGGCATATGTACACCACAATCCAGGCTGAAGTTGAAATGTATAGAATTTAAATGAATACTTCTGAGAACTATGTAATACTCTAAATAAGGTTCAATTCAGGAACCTACCACATATCATTTACTTTGCATTTGCCTTTAGCTTAAGATTGCTTTCAAATACTAAAGTTGTGCATTTGTTGATATTGCTGTAAGTATCTTCTCCAATTTTAGTAGCACACTCGGAAAATTGGTTGCAGACTGTTCTAAATCATCAGGGAAGTAAATTTAAAAATTTTTACATGACGTTAGCAGATATTACATTTTCAGCATAATTGAAAGGTGCACTCTTCTTGGCTGAGTACGTTACTTCATGTTCTGAGCAGTCTGTGTTAAGTATATGTACACCACTATTCAGGCTGAAGTGCAAATGTATAGAAATTACATGAATACTTCTGAGAACTGTGTAATACTCCAAATAAAGTTCAATTCAGGAACATACCACATAACATTTACTATGCATTTGCCTTTAGCTTACGATTGCTTTCAAATACTAAAGTTGTGCATTTGGTGATATTGCTGTAAGTATCTTCTCCAATTTTAGTAGCACACTCGGAAATTTGGTTTACTGAATACTATAAATTGAATACTATGTAATACTCTAAATAAAGTTCAATTCAGGAACACACCACCTAGCATTTACGTTGCATTTGCCTTTAGCTTACGATTGCTTTCAAATACTGAAGTTGCGCAATTGGTGATATTAATTAATGTATCTTCTCCAATTTTAGTAGCACACTCATTAAATTGGTTGCAGACTGTTCTAAAACATCAGGAAAGAAAAGTTGACAGTTTTACATGATGTTAGAAGAAAGTTCATTTTGAGTAGAATTGAAAGGTGCATCTTTTTGGCGGAGTACGTTACCATGTTCTGAGCAATCTGTGTTAGGTATATGTACACCACAATCCAGGCTGAGGTGCAAATGTATAGAAATTAAATGAATTCTTCTGAGAACTATGTAATACTCTAAATAAAGTTCAATTCAGGAACCTACCACATATCATTTACTTTGCATTTGCTATGAGCTTACGATTGCTTTCAAATACTGAAGTTGTGTAATTTGTGATATTTCTTAGTGTATCTACTCCAACCTTAGTAGCACACTCGGAAAACCGGTAGCAGACTGTTCTAAATCATAACGGAAGTAAACTTAAAAGTTTTACATCACGTTAGCAGATAGTACATTTTGAGCATAATTGAAAGCTGCACT
The DNA here is from genome assembly GCF_048418815.1 of Hemitrygon akajei. Classification (NCBI taxonomy): domain Eukaryota; kingdom Metazoa; phylum Chordata; class Chondrichthyes; order Myliobatiformes; family Dasyatidae; genus Hemitrygon; species Hemitrygon akajei. Next base: position 45,441,470 of record NC_133137.1, on the reverse strand, counting down.
CTTTTTGGCTGAGTACGTTACATCATGTTCTGAGCAATCTGTGTTAAGTATATGTACACCACAATTCAGGCTGAAGTGCAAATGTATAGATTACATAAATACTTCTGAGAACTATGTAATACTCTAAATAAAGTTCAATTCAGGAACATACCACATAGTATTTACTTTGCTTTTGCCTTTAGCTTACGATTGCTTTCAAATACTGAAGTTGTGCAATTGGTGATATTAATTAATGTATGTTCTCCAACTTTAGTAGCATACTCATACAATTGGTTGCAGACTGTTCTAAAACATAAGGAAAGAAAAGTTGAAAGTTTTACATGAAGTTAGCAGAAAGTACATTTTGAGTAGAATTGAAAGGTGCATTTTTTTGGCGGAGTACGTTACTTCATGTTCTGAGCAATCTGTGTTAGGCATATGTACACCACAATCCAGGCTGAAGTTGAAATGTATTGAATTTAAATGAATACTTCTGAGAACTATGTAATACTCTAAATAAGGTTCAATTCAGGAACCTACCACATATCATTTACTTTGCATTTGCCTTTAGCTTAAGATTGCTTTCAAATACTAAAGTTGTGCATTTGTTGATATTGCTGTAAGTATCTTCTCCAATTTTAGTAGCACACTCGGAAAATTGGTTGCAGACTGTTCTAAATCATCAGGGAAGTAAATTTAAAAATTTTTACATGACGTTAGCAGATATTACATTTTCAGCATAATTGAAAGGTGCACTCTTTTTGGCTGAGTACGTTACTTCATGTTCTGAGCAGTCTGTGTTAAGTATATGTACACCACTATTCAGGCTGAAGTGCAAATGTATAGAAATTACATGAATACTTCTGAGAACTGTGTAATACTCCAAATAAAGTTCAATTCAGGAACATACCACATAACATTTACTATGCATTTGCCTTTAGCTTACGATTGCTTTCAAATACTAAAGTTGTGCATTTGGTGATATTGATGAAAGTATCTTCTCCAATTTTAGTAGCACACTCGGAAATTTGGTTTACTGAATACTATAAATTGAATACTATGTAATACTCTAAATAAAGTTCAATTCAGGAACACACCACCTAGCATTTACGTTGCATTTGCCTTTAGCTTACGATTGCTTTCAAATACTGAAGTTGCGCAATTGGTGATATTAATTAATGTATCTTCTCCAATTTTAGTAGCACACTCATTAAATTGGTTGCAGACTGTTCTAAAACATCAGGAAAGAAAAGTTGACAGTTTTACATGATGTTAGAAGAAAGTTCATTTTGAGTAGAATTGAAAGGTGCATCTTTTTGGCGGAGTACGTTACCATGTTCTGAGCAATCTGTGTTAGGTATATGTACACCACAATCCAGGCTGAGGTGCAAATGTATAGAAATTAAATGAATTCTTCTGAGAACTATGTAATACTCTAAATAAAGTTCAATTCAGGAACCTACCACATATCATTTACTTTGCATTTGCTATGAGCTTACGATTGCTTTCAAATACTGAAGTTGTGTAATTTGTGATATTTCTTAGTGTATCTACTCCAACCTCAGTAGCACACTCGGAAAACCGGTAGCAGACTGTTCTAAATCATAACGGAAGTAAACTTAAAAGTTTTACATCACGTTAGCAGATAGTACATTTTGAGCATAATTGAAAGCTGCACTCTTTTTGGCTGAGTACGTTACATCATGTTCTGAGCAATCTGTGTTAAGTATATGTACACCACAATTCAGGCTGAAGTGCAAATGTATAGATTACATAAATACTTCTGAGAACTATGTAATACTCTAAATAACGTTCAATTCAGGAACATACCACATAGTATTTACTTTGCTTTTGCCTTTAGCTTACGATTGCTTTCAAATACTGAAGTTGTGCAATTGGTGATATTAATTAATGTATGTTCTCCAACTTTAGTAGCATACTCATACAATTGGTTGCAGACTGTTCTAAAACATAAGGAAAGAAAAGTTGAAAGTTTTACATGAAGTTAGCAGAAAGTACATTTTGAGTAGAATTGAAAGGTGCATCTTTTTGGCGGAGTACGTTACTTCATGTTCTGAGCAATCTGTGTTAGGCATATGTACACCACAATCCAGGCTGAAGTTGAAATGTATAGAATTTAAATGAATACTTCTGAGAACTATGTAATACTCTAAATAAGGTTCAATTCAGGAACCTACCACATATCATTTACTTTGCATTTGCCTTTAGCTTAACATTGCTTTCAAATACTAAAGTTGTGCATTTGTTGATATTGCTGTAAGTATCTTCTCCAATTTTAGTAGCACACTCGGAAAATTGGTTGCAGACTATTCTAAATCATCAGGGAAGTAAATTTAAAAATTTTTACATGACGTTAGCAGATATTACATTTTCAGCATAATTGAAAGGTGCACTCTTTTTGGCTGAGTACGTTACTTCATGTTCTGAGCAGTCTGTGTTAAGTATATGTACACCACTATTCAGGCTGAAGTGCAAATGTATAGAAATTACATGAATACTTCTGAGAACTGTGTAATACTCCAAATAAAGTTCAATTCAGGAACATACCACATAACATTTACTATGCATTTGCCTTTAGCTTACGATTGCTTTCAAATACTAAAGTTGTGCATTTGGTGATATTGATGAAAGTATCTTTTCCAACTTTAGTAGCACACTCGGAAATTTGGTTTACTGAATACTATAAATTGAATACTATGTAATACTCTAAATAAAGTTCAATTCAGGAACACACCACCTAGCATTTACGTTGCATTTGCCTTTAGCTTACGATTGCTTTCAAATACTGAAGTTGCGCAATTGGTGATATTAATTAATGTATCTTCTCCAATTTTAGTAGCACACTCATTAAATTGGTTTCAGACTGTTCTAAAACATCAGGAAAGAAAAGTTGACAGTTTTACATGATGTTAGAAGAAAGTACATTTTGAGTAGAATTGAAAGGTGCATCTTTTTGGCGGAGTACGTTACCATGTTCTGAGCAATCTGTGTTAGGTATATGTACACCACAATCCAGGCTGAGGTGCAAATGTATAGAAATTAAATGAATTCTTCTGAGAACTATGTAATACTCTAAATAAAGTTCAATTCAGGAACATACCACATAGTATTTACTTTGCTTTTGCCTTTAGCTTACGATTGCTTTCAAATACTGAAGTTGTGCAATTGGTGATATTAATTAATGTATGTTCTCCAACTTTAGTAGCATACTCATACAATTGGTTGCAGACTGTTCTAAAACATAAGGAAAGAAAAGTTGAAAGTTTTACATGAAGTTAGCAGAAAGTACATTTTGAGTAGAATTGAAAGGTGCATCTTTTTGGCGGAGTACGTTACTTCATGTTCTGAGCAATCTGTGTTAGGCATATGTACACCACAATCCAGGCTGAAGTTGAAATGTATAGAATTTAAATGAATACTTCTGAGAACTATGTAATACTCTAAATAAGGTTCAATTCAGGAACCTACCACATATCATTTACTTTGCATTTGCCTTTAGCTTAAGATTGCTTTCAAATACTAAAGTTGTGCATTTGTTGATATTGCTGTAAGTATCTTCTCCAATTTTAGTAGCACACTCGGAAAATTGGTTGCAGACTGTTCTAAATCATCAGGGAAGTAAATTTAAAAATTTTTACAAGACGTTAGCAGATATTACATTTTCAGCATAATTGAAAGGTGCACTCTTTTTGGCTGAGTACGTTACTTCATGTTCTGAGCAGTCTGTGTTAAGTATATGTACACCACTATTCAGGCTGAAGTGCAAATGTATAGAAATTACATGAATACTTCTGAGAACTGTGTAATACTCGAAATAAAGTTCAATTCAGGAACATACCACATAGCATTTACTTTGCATTTGCCTTTAGCTTACGATTGCTTTCAAATACTGCAGTTGTGCAATTGGTGATATTAATTAATGTATCTTCTCCAACTTAAGTAGAACAGTCGGAAAATTGGTTGCAGACTGTTCTAAATCATCAGGGAAGTAAATTTAAAAATTTTTACATGACGTTAGCAGATATTACATTTTCAGCATAATTGAAAGGTGCACTCTTTTTGGCTGAGTACGTTACTTCATGTTCTGAGCAGTCTGTGTTTAGTATATGTACACCATTATTCAGGCTGAAGTGCAAATGTATAGAAATTACATGAATACTTCTGAGAACTGTGTAATACTCCAAATAAAGTTCAATTCAGGAACATACCACATAACATTTACTATGCATTTGCCTTTAGCTTACGATTGCTTTCAAATACTAAAGTTGTGCATTTGGTGATATTGATGAAAGTATCTTTTCCAACTTTAGTAGCACACTCGGAAATTTGGTTTACTGAATACTATAAATTGAATACTATGTAATACTCTAAATAAAGTTCAATTCAGGAACACATCACCTAGCATTTACGTTGCATTTGCCTTTAGCTTACGATTGCTTTCAAATACTGCAGTTGTGCAATTGGTGATATTAATTAATGTATCTTCTCCAACTTAAGTAGAACAGTCGGAAAATTGGTTGCAGACTGTTCTAAATCATCAGGGAAGTAAATTTAAAAATTTTTACATGACGTTAGCAGATATTACATTTTCAGCATAATTGAAAGGTGCACTCTTTTTGGCTGAGTACGTTACTTCATGTTCTGAGCAATCTGTGTTAAGTATATGTACACCACAATTCAGGCTGAAGTGCAAATGTATAGATTACATAAATACTTCTGAGAACTATGTAATACTCTAAATAAAGTTCAATTCAGGAACATACCACATAGTATTTACTTTGCTTTTGCCTTTAGCTTAAGATTGCTTTCAAATACTGAAGTTGTGCAATTGGTGATATTAATTAATGTATGTTCTCCAACTTTAGTAGCATACTCATACAATTGGTTGCAGACTGTTCTAAAACATAAGGAAAGAAAAGTTGAAAGTTTTACATGAAGTTAGCAGAAAGTACATTTTGAGTAGAATTGAAAGGTGCATCTTTTTGGCGGAGTACGTTACTTCATGTTCTGAGCAATCTGTGTTAGGCATATGTACACCACAATCCAGGCTGAAGTTGAAATGTATAGAATTTAAATGAATACTTCTGAGAACTATGTAATACTCTAAATAAGGTTCAATTCAGGAACCTACCACATATCATTTACTTTGCATTTGCCTTTAGCTTAAGATTGCTTTCAAATACTAAAGTTGTGCATTTGTTGATATTGCTGTAAGTATCTTCTCCAATTTTAGTAGCACACTCGGAAAATTGGTTGCAGACTGTTCTAAATCATCAGGGAAGTAAATTTAAAAATTTTTACATGACGTTAGCAGATATTACATTTTCAGCATAATTGAAAGGTGCACTCTTTTTGGCTGAGTACGTTACTTCATGTTCTGAGCAGTCTGTGTTAAGTATATGTACACCACTATTCAGGCTGAAGTGCAAATGTATAGAAATTACATGAATACTTCTGAGAACTGTGTAATACTCCAAATAAAGTTCAATTCAGGAACATACCACATAACATTTACTATGCATTTGCCTTTAGCTTACGATTGCTTTCAAATACTAAAGTTGTGCATTTGGTGATATTGCTGTAAGTATCTTCTCCAATTTTAGTAGCACACTCGGAAATTTGGTTTACTGAATACTATAAATTGAATACTATGTAATACTCTAAATAAAGTTCAATTCAGGAACACACCACCTAGCATTTACGTTGCATTTGCCTTTAGCTTCCGATTGCTTTCAAATACTGAAGTTGCGCAATTGGTGATATTAATTAATGTATCTTCTCCAATTTTAGTAGCACACTCATTAAATTGGTTACAGACTGTTCTAAAACATCAGGAAAGAAAAGTTGACAGTTTTACATGATGTTAGAAGAAAGTACATTTTGAGTAGAATTGAAAGGTGCATCTTTTTGGCGGAGTACGTTACCATGTTCTGAGCAATCTGTGTTAGGTATATGTACACCACAATCCAGGCTGAGGTGCAAATGTATAGAAATTAAATGAATTCTTCTGAGAACTATGTAATACTCTAAATAAAGTTCAATTCAGGAACCTACCACATATCATTTACTTTGCATTTGCTATGAGCTTACGATTGCTTTCAAATACTGAAGTTGTGTAATTTGTGATATTTCTTAGTGTATCTACTCCAACCTTAGTAGCACACTCGGAAAACCGGTAGCAGACTGTTCTAAATCATAACGGAAGTAAACTTAAAAGTTTTACATGACGTTAGCAGATAGTACATTTTGAGCATAATTGAAAGGTGCACTCTTTTTGGCTGAGTACGTTATTTCATGTCCTGAGCAATCTGTGTTAAGTATATGTAATCCGCAATTCAGGCTGAAGTGCAAATGTTTAGAAATTACATCAATACTTCTGAGAACTAAGTAATACTCGAAATAAAGTTCAATTCAGGAACATACCACATAGCATTTACTTTGCATTTGCCTTTAGCTTACGATTGCTTTCAAATACTGCAGTTGTGCTATTGGTGATATTAATTAATGTATCTTCTCCAACTTAAGTAGCACAGTCGGAAAATTGGTTGCAGAATGTTCTAAATCATAAGGGAAGTAAACTGAAAAGTTTTAAATCACGTTAGCAGATAGTACATTTTGAGCATAATTGAAAGCTGCACTCTTTTTGGCTGAGTACGTTACATCATGTTCTGAGCAATCTGTGTTAAGTATATGTACACCACAATTCAGGCTGAAGTGCAAATGTATAGATTACATAAATACTTCTGAGAACTATGTAATACTCTAAATAAAGTTCAATTCAGGAACATACCACATAGTATTTACTTTGCTTTTGCCTTTAGCTTACGATTGCTTTCAAATACTGAAGTTGTGCAATTGGTGATATTAATTAATGTATGTTCTCCAACTTTAGTAGCATACTCATACAATTGGTTGCAGACTGTTCTAAAACATAAGGAAAGAAAAGTTGAAAGATTTACATGAAGTTAGCAGAAAGTACATTTTGAGTAGAATTGAAAGGTGCATCTTTTTGGCGGAGTACGTTACTTCATGTTCTGAGCAATCTGTGTTAGGCATATGTACACCACAATCCAGGCTGAAGTTGAAATGTATAGAATTTAAATGAATACTTCTGAGAACTATGTAATACTCTAAATAAGGTTCAATTCAGGAACCTACCACATATCATTTACTTTGCATTTGCCTTTAGCTTAAGATTGCTTTCAAATACTAAAGTTGTGCATTTGTTGATATTGCTGTAAGTATCTTCTCCAATTTTAGTAGCACACTCGGAAAATTGGTTGCAGACTGTTCTAAATCATCAGGGAAGTAAATTTAAAAATTTTTACATGACGTTAGCAGATATTACATTTTCAGCATAATTGAAAGGTGCACTCTTTTTGGCTGAGTACGTTACTTCATGTTCTGAGCAGTCTGTGTTAAGTATATGTACACCACTATTCAGGCTGAAGTGCAAATGTATAGAAATTACATGAATACTTCTAAGAACTGTGTAATACTCCAAATAAAGTTCAATTCAGGAACATACCACATAACATTTACTATGCATTTGCCTTTAGCTTACGATTGCTTTCAAATACTAAAGTTGTGCATTTGGTGATATTGCTGTAAGTATCTTCTCCAATTTTAGTAGCACACTCGGAAATTTGGTTTACTGAATACTATAAATTGAATACTATGTAATACTCTAAATAAAGTTCAATTCAGGAACACACCACCTAGCATTTACGTTGCATTTGCCTTTAGCTTACGATTGCTTTCAAATACTGAAGTTGCGCAATTGGTGATATTAATTAATGTATCTTCTCCAATTTTAGTAGCACACTCATTAAATTGGTTGCAGACTGTTCTAAAACATCAGGAAAGAAAAGTTGACAGTTTTACATGATGTTAGAAGAAAGTACATTTTGAGTAGAATTGAAAGGTGCATCTTTTTGGCGGAGTACGTTACCATGTTCTGAGCAATCTGTGTTAGGTATATGTACACCACAATCCAGGCTGAGGTGCAAATGTATAGAAATTAAATGAATTCTTCTGAGAACTATGTAATACTCTAAATAAAGTTCAATTCAGGAACCTACCACATATCATTTACTTTGCATTTGCTATGAGCTTACGATTGCTTTCAAATACTGAAGTTGTGTAATTTGTGATATTTCTTAGTGTATCTACTCCAACCTTAGTAGCACACTCGGAAAACCGGTAGCAGACTGTTCTAAATCATAACGGAAGTAAACTTAAAAGTTTTACATGACGTTAGCAGATAGTACATTTTGAGCATAATTGAAAGGTGCACTCTTTTTGGCTGAGTACGTTATTTCATGTCCTGAGCAATCTGTGTTAAGTATATGTAATCCGCAATTCAGGCTGAAGTGCAAATGTTTAGAAATTACATCAATACTTCTGAGAACTAAGTAATACTCGAAATAAAGTTCAATTCAGGAACATACCACATAGCATTTACTTTGCATTTGCCTTTAGCTTACGATTGCTTTCAAATACTGCAGTTGTGCTATTGGTGATATTAATTAATGTATCTTCTCCAACTTAAGTAGCACAGTCGGAAAATTGGTTGCAGACTGTTCTAAATCATAAGGGAAGTAAACTGAAAAGTTTTACATGACGTTAGCAGATAGCACATTTTGAGCATAATTGAAAGGTGCACTCTTTTTGGCCGAGTACGTTACTTCATGTTCTGAGCAATCTGTGTTAAGGATATGTACACCACAATTTAGGCTGAAGTGCAAATGTATAGAAATTACATGAATACTTCTGAGAACTATGTAATTCTCTAAATAAAGTTGAATTCAGGAACCTACCACATAGCATTTACATTGCAACTGCCTTTTGCTGTCCTCTCCTTTCAAAAACTATTCTATAAGTGGATCTGGTGATATTGAAGTAACTTCTCCAACTTTAACAGCACCCTCATAAATTTCGTTGCAGACAGTTGTAAATGGAATGTGCACTCTTTTTGGATGAGTACGTTACTTCATGTTCTGAGCATTCTGTGTTAAGTATATGTACACCACTACTGAGAACCATGGAGAACTCAAAATTAAGTTCAATTCAGGAACCCAGCACACTCATAAAATTGGTTGCAGACTGTTCTAAAACATCAGGAAAGAAAAGTTGAAAGTTTTACATGAGGTTAGCAGAAAGTACATTTTGAGTAGAATTGAAAGGTGCATCTTTTTGGCGGAGTACGTTACTTCATGTTCTGAGCAATCTGTGTTAGGCATATGTACACCACAATCCAGGCTGAAGTTGAAATGTATAGAATTTAAATGAATACTTCTGAGAACTATGTAATACTCTAAATAAGGTTCAATTCAGGAACCTACCACATATCATTTACTTTGCATTTGCCTTTAGCTTAAGATTGCTTTCAAATACTAAAGTTGTGCATTTGTTGATATTGCTGTAAGTATCTTCTCCAATTTTAGTAGCACACTCGGAAAATTGGTTGCAGACTGTTCTAAATCATCAGGGAAGTAAATTTAAAAATTTTTACATGACGTTAGCAGATATTACATTTTCAGCATAATTGAAAGGTGCACTCTTCTTGGCTGAGTACGTTACTTCATGTTCTGAGCAGTCTGTGTTAAGTATATGTACACCACTATTCAGGCTGAAGTGCAAATGTATAGAAATTACATTAATACTTCTGAGAACTGTGTAATACTCCAAATAAAGTTCAATTCAGGAACATACCACATAACATTTACTATGCATTTGCCTTTAGCTTACGATTGCTTTCAAATACAAAAGTTGTGCATTTGGTGATATTGCTGTAAGTATCTTCTCCAATTTTAGTAGCACACTCGGAAATTTGGTTTACTGAATACTATAAATTGAATACTATGTAATACTCTAAATAAAGTTCAATTCAGGAACACACCACCTAGCATTTACGTTGCATTTGCCTTTAGCTTACGATTGCTTTCAAATACTGAAGTTGCGCAATTGGTGATATTAATTAATGTATCTTCTCCAATTTTAGTAGCACACTCATTAAATTGGTTGCAGACTGTTCTAAAACATCAGGAAAGAAAAGTTGACAGTTTTACATGATGTTAGAAGAAAGTTCATTTTGAGTAGAATTGAAAGGTGCATCTTTTTGGCGGAGTACGTTACCATGTTCTGAGCAATCTGTGTTAGGTATATGTACACCACAATCCAGGCTGAGGTGCAAATGTATAGAAATTAAATGAATTCTTCTGAGAACTATGTAATACTCTAAATAAAGTTCAATTCAGGAACCTACCACATATCATTTACTTTGCATTTGCTATGAGCTTACGATTGCTTTCAAATACTGAAGTTGTGTAATTTGTGATATTTCTTAGTGTATCTACTCCAACCTTAGTAGCACACTCGGAAAACCGGTAGCAGACTGTTCTAAATCATAACGGAAGTAAACTTAAAAGTTTTACATCACGTTAGCAGATAGTACATTTTGAGCATAATTGAAAGCTGCACTCTTTTTGGCTGAGTACGTTACATCATGTTCTGAGCAATCTGTGTTAAGTATATGTACACCACAATTCAGGCTGAAGTGCAAATGTATAGATTACATAAATACTTCTGAGAACTATGTAATACTCTAAATAAAGTTCAATTCAGGAACATACCACATAGTATTTACTTTGCTTTTGCCTTTAGCTTACGATTGCTTTCAAATACTGAAGTTGTGCAATTGGTGATATTAATTAATGTATGTTCTCCAACTTTAGTAGCATACTCATACAATTGGTTGCAGACTGTTCTAAAACATAAGGAAAGAAAAGTTGAAAGTTTTACATGAAGTTAGCAGAAAGTACATTTTGAGTAGAATTGAAAGGTGCATTTTTTTGGCGGAGTACGTTACTTCATGTTCTGAGCAATCTGTGTTAGGCATATGTACACCACAATCCAGGCTGAAGTTGAAATGTATAGAATTTAAATGAATACTTCTGAGAACTATGTAATACTCTAAATAAGGTTCAATTCAGGAACCTACCACATATCATTTACTTTGCATTTGCCTTTAGCTTAAGATTGCTTTCAAATACTAAAGTTGTGCATTTGTTGATATTGCTGTAAGTATCTTCTCCAATTTTAGTAGCACACTCGGAAAATTGGTTGCAGACTGTTCTAAATCATCAGGGAAGTAAATTTAAAAATTTTTACATGACGTTAGCAGATATTACATTTTCAGCATAATTGAAAGGTGCACTCTTTTTGGCTGAGTACGTTACTTCATGTTCTGAGCAGTCTGTGTTAAGTATATGTACACCACTATTCAGGCTGAAGTGCAAATGTATAGAAATTACATGAATACTTCTGAGAACTGTGTAATACTCCAAATAAAGTTCAATTCAGGAACATACCACATAACATTTACTATGCATTTGCCTTTAGCTTACGATTGCTTTCAAATACTAAAGTTGTGCATTTGGTGATATTGATGAAAGTATCTTCTCCAATTTTAGTAGCACACTCGGAAATTTGGTTTACTGAATACTATAAATTGAATACTATGTAATACTCTAAATAAAGTTCAATTCAGGAACACACCACCTAGCATTTACGTTGCATTTGCCTTTAGCTTACGATTGCTTTCAAATACTGAAGTTGCGCAATTCGTGATATTAATTAATGTATCTTCTCCAATTTTAGTAGCACACTCATTAAATTGGTTGCAGACTGTTCTAAAACATCAGGAAAGAAAAGTTGACAGTTTTACATGATGTTAGAAGAAAGTTCATTTTGAGTAGAATTGAAAGGTGCATCTTTTTGGCGGAGTACGTTACCATGTTCTGAGCAATCTGTGTTAGGTATATGTACACCACAATCCAGGCTGAGGTGCAAATGTATAGAAATTAAATGAATTCTTCTGAGAACTATGTAATACTCTAAATAAAGTTCAATTCAGGAACCTACCACATATCATTTACTTTGCATTTGCTATGAGCTTACGATTGCTTTCAAATACTGAAGTTGTGTAATTTGTGATATTTCTTAGTGTATCTACTCCAACCTTAGTAGCACACTCGGAAAACCGGTAGCAGACTGTTCTAAATCATAACGGAAGTAAACTTAAAAGTTTTACATGACGTTAGCAGATAGTACATTTTGAGCATAATTGAAAGGTGCACTCTTTTTGGCTGAGTACGTTATTTCATGTCCTGAGCAATCTGTGTTAAGTATATGTAATCCGCAATTCAGGCTGAAGTGCAAATGTTTAGAAATTACATCAATACTTCTGAGAACTAAGTAATACTCGAAATAAAGTTCAATTCAGGAACATACCACATAGCATTTACTTTGCATTTGCCTTTAGCTTACGATTGCTTTCAAATACTGCAGTTGTGCTATTGGTGATATTAATTAATGTATCTTCTCCAACTTAAGTAGCACAGTCGGAAAATTGGTTGCAGACTGTTCTAAATCATAAGGGAAGTAAACTGAAAAGTTTTACATGACGTTAGCAGATAGCACATTTTGAGCATAATTGAAAGGTGCACTCTTTTTGACCGAGTACGTTACTTCATGTTCTGAGCAATCTGTGTTAAGGATATGTACACCACAATTTAGGCTGAAGTGCAAATGTATAGAAATTACATGAATACTTCTGAGAACTATGTAATTCTCTAAATAAAGTTGAATTCAGGAACCTACCACATAGCATTTACATTGCAACTGCCTTTTGCTGTCCTCTCCTTTCAAAAACTAAAGTTCTATAAGTGGATCTGGTGATATTGAAGTAACTTCTCCAACTTTAACAGCACCCTCATAAATTTCGTTGCAGACAGTTGTAAATGGAATGTGCACTCTTTTTGGATGAGTACGTTACTTCATGTTCTGAGCATTCTGTGTTAAGTATATGTACACCACTACTGAGAACCATGGAGAACTCAAAATTAAGTTCAATTCAGGAACCCAGCACACTCATAAAATTGGTTGCAGACTGTTCTAAAACATCAGGAAAGAAAAGTTGAAAGTTTTACATGAGGTTAGCAGAAAGTACATTTTGAGTAGAATTGAAAGGTGCATCTTTTTGGCGGAGTACGTTACTTCATGTTCTGAGCAATCTGTGTTAGGCATATGTACACCACAATCCAGGCTGAGGTGCAAATGTATAGAAATTAAATGAATTCTTCTGAGAACTATGTAATACTCTAAATAAAGTTCAATTCAGGAACCTACCACATATCATTTACTTTGCATTTGCTATGAGCTTACGATTGCTTTCAAATACTGAAGTTGTGTAATTTGTGATATTTCTTAGTGTATCTACTCCAACCTTAGTAGCACACTCGGAAAACCGGTAGCAGACTGTTCTAAATCATAACGGAAGTAAACTTAAAAGTTTTACATCACGTTAGCAGATAGTACATTTTGAGCATAATTGAAAGCTGCACTCTTTTTGGCTGAGTACGTTACATCATGTTCTGAGCAATCTGTGTTAAGTATATGTACACCACAATTCAGGCTGAAGTGCAAATGTATAGATTACATAAATACTTCTGAGAACTATGTAATACTCTAAATAAAGTTCAATTCAGGAACATACCACATAGTATTTACTTTGCTTTTGCCTTTAGCTTACGATTGCTTTCAAATACTGAAGTTGTGCAATTGGTGATATTAATTAATGTATGTTCTCCAACTTTAGTAGCATACTCATACAATTGGTTGCAGACTGTTCTAAAACATAAGGAAAGAAAAGTTGAAAGTTTTACATGAAGTTAGCAGAAAGTACATTTTGAGTAGAATTGAAAGGTGCATTTTTTTGGCGGAGTACGTTACTTCATGTTCTGAGCAATCTGTGTTAGGCATATGTACACCACAATCCAGGCTGAAGTTGAAATGTATAGAATTTAAATGAATACTTCTGAGAACTATGTAATACTCTAAATAAGGTTCAATTCAGGAACCTACCACATATCATTTACTTTGCATTTGCCTTTAGCTTAAGATTGCTTTCAAATACTAAAGTTGTGCATTTGTTGATATTGCTGTAAGTATCTTCTCCAATTTTAGTAGCACACTCGGAAAATTGGTTGCAGACTGTTCTAAATCATCAGGGAAGTAAATTTAAAAATTTTTACATGACGTTAGCAGATATTACATTTTCAGCATAATTGAAAGGTGCACTCTTTTTGGCTGAGTACGTTACTTCATGTTCTGAGCAGTCTGTGTTAAGTATATGTACACCACTATTCAGGCTGAAGTGCAAATGTATAGAAATTACATGAATACTTCTGAGAACTGTGTAATACTCCAAATAAAGTTCAATTCAGGAACATACCACATAACATTTACTATGCATTTGCCTTTAGCTTACGATTGCTTTCAAATACTAAAGTTGTGCATTTGGTGATATTGATGAAAGTATCTTCTCCAATTTTAGTAGCACACTCGGAAATTTGGTTTACTGAATACTATAAATTGAATACTATGTAATACTCTAAATAAAGTTCAATTCAGGAACACACCACCTAGCATTTACGTTGCATTTGCCTTTAGCTTACGATTGCTTTCAAATACTGAAGTTGCGCAATTGGTGATATTAATTAATGTATCTTCTCCAATTTTAGTAGCACACTCATTAAATTGGTTGCAGACTGTTCTAAAACATCAGGAAAGAAAAGTTGACAGTTTTACATGATGTTAGAAGAAAGTTCATTTTGAGTAGAATTGAAAGGTGCATCTTTTTGGCGGAGTACGTTACCATGTTCTGAGCAATCTGTGTTAGGTATATGTACACCACAATCCAGGCTGAGGTGCAAATGTATAGAAATTAAATGAATTCTTCTGAGAACTATGTAATACTCTAAATAAAGTTCAATTCAGGAACCTACCACATATCATTTACTTTGCATTTGCTATGAGCTTACGATTGCTTTCAAATACTGAAGTTGTGTAATTTGTGATATTTCTTAGTGTATCTACTCCAACCTCAGTAGCACACTCGGAAAACCGGTAGCAGACTGTTCTAAATCATAACGGAAGTAAACTTAAAAGTTTTACATCACGTTAGCAGATAGTACATTTTGAGCATAATTGAAAGCTGCACTCTTTTTGGCTGAGTACGTTACATCATGTTCTGAGCAATCTGTGTTAAGTATATGTACACCACAATTCAGGCTGAAGTGCAAATGTATAGATTACATAAATACTTCTGAGAACTATGTAATACTCTAAATAACGTTCAATTCAGGAACATACCACATAGTATTTACTTTGCTTTTGCCTTTAGCTTACGATTGCTTTCAAATACTGAAGTTGTGCAATTGGTGATATTAATTAATGTATGTTCTCCAACTTTAGTAGCATACTCATACAATTGGTTGCAGACTGTTCTAAAACATAAGGAAAGAAAAGTTGAAAGTTTTACATGAAGTTAGCAGAAAGTACATTTTGAGTAGAATTGAAAGGTGCATCTTTTTGGCGGAGTACGTTACTTCATGTTCTGAGCAATCTGTGTTAGGCATATGTACACCACAATCCAGGCTGAAGTTGAAATGTATAGAATTTAAATGAATACTTCTGAGAACTATGTAATACTCTAAATAAGGTTCAATTCAGGAACCTACCACATATCATTTACTTTGCATTTGCCTTTAGCTTAACATTGCTTTCAAATACTAAAGTTGTGCATTTGTTGATATTGCTGTAAGTATCTTCTCCAATTTTAGTAGCACACTCGGAAAATTGGTTGCAGACTATTCTAAATCATCAGGGAAGTAAATTTAAAAATTTTTACATGACGTTAGCAGATATTACATTTTCAGCATAATTGAAAGGTGCACTCTTTTTGGCTGAGTACGTTACTTCATGTTCTGAGCAGTCTGTGTTAAGTATATGTACACCACTATTCAGGCTGAAGTGCAAATGTATAGAAATTACATGAATACTTCTGAGAACTGTGTAATACTCCAAATAAAGTTCAATTCAGGAACATACCACATAACATTTACTATGCATTTGCCTTTAGCTTACGATTGCTTTCAAATACTAAAGTTGTGCATTTGGTGATATTGATGAAAGTATCTTTTCCAACTTTAGTAGCACACTCGGAAATTTGGTTTACTGAATACTATAAATTGAATACTATGTAATACTCTAAATAAAGTTCAATTCAGGAACACACCACCTAGCATTTACGTTGCATTTGCCTTTAGCTTACGATTGCTTTCAAATACTGAAGTTGCGCAATTGGTGATATTAATTAATGTATCTTCTCCAATTTTAGTAGCACACTCATTAAATTGGTTTCAGACTGTTCTAAAACATCAGGAAAGAAAAGTTGACAGTTTTACATGATGTTAGAAGAAAGTACATTTTGAGTAGAATTGAAAGGTGCATCTTTTTGGCGGAGTACGTTACCATGTTCTGAGCAATCTGTGTTAGGTATATGTACACCACAATCCAGGCTGAGGTGCAAATGTATAGAAATTAAATGAATTCTTCTGAGAACTATGTAATACTCTAAATAAAGTTCAATTCAGGAACATACCACATAGTATTTACTTTGCTTTTGCCTTTAGCTTACGATTGCTTTCAAATACTGAAGTTGTGCAATTGGTGATATTAATTAATGTATGTTCTCCAACTTTAGTAGCATACTCATACAATTGGTTGCAGACTGTTCTAAAACATAAGGAAAGAAAAGTTGAAAGTTTTACATGAAGTTAGCAGAAAGTACATTTTGAGTAGAATTGAAAGGTGCATCTTTTTGGCGGAGTACGTTACTTCATGTTCTGAGCAATCTGTGTTAGGCATATGTACACCACAATCCAGGCTGAAGTTGAAATGTATAGAATTTAAATGAATACTTCTGAGAACTATGTAATACTCTAAATAAGGTTCAATTCAGGAACCTACCACATATCATTTACTTTGCATTTGCCTTTAGCTTAAGATTGCTTTCAAATACTAAAGTTGTGCATTTGTTGATATTGCTGTAAGTATCTTCTCCAATTTTAGTAGCACACTCGGAAAATTGGTTGCAGACTGTTCTAAATCATCAGGGAAGTAAATTTAAAAATTTTTACAAGACGTTAGCAGATATTACATTTTCAGCATAATTGAAAGGTGCACTCTTTTTGGCTGAGTACGTTACTTCATGTTCTGAGCAGTCTGTGTTAAGTATATGTACACCACTATTCAGGCTGAAGTGCAAATGTATAGAAATTACATGAATACTTCTGAGAACTGTGTAATACTCGAAATAAAGTTCAATTCAGGAACATACCACATAGCATTTACTTTGCATTTGCCTTTAGCTTACGATTGCTTTCAAATACTGCAGTTGTGCAATTGGTGATATTAATTAATGTATCTTCTCCAACTTAAGTAGAACAGTCGGAAAATTGGTTGCAGACTGTTCTAAATCATCAGGGAAGTAAATTTAAAAATTTTTACATGACGTTAGCAGATATTACATTTTCAGCATAATTGAAAGGTGCACTCTTTTTGGCTGAGTACGTTACTTCATGTTCTGAGCAGTCTGTGTTTAGTATATGTACACCATTATTCAGGCTGAAGTGCAAATGTATAGAAATTACATGAATACTTCTGAGAACTGTGTAATACTCCAAATAAAGTTCAATTCAGGAACATACCACATAACATTTACTATGCATTTGCCTTTAGCTTACGATTGCTTTCAAATACTAAAGTTGTGCATTTGGTGATATTGATGAAAGTATCTTTTCCAACTTTAGTAGCACACTCGGAAATTTGGTTTACTGAATACTATAAATTGAATACTATGTAATACTCTAAATAAAGTTCAATTCAGGAACACATCACCTAGCATTTACGTTGCATTTGCCTTTAGCTTACGATTGCTTTCAAATACTGAAGTTGTGCAATTGGTGATATTAATTAATGTATGTTCTCCAACTTTAGTAGCATACTCATACAATTGGTTGCAGACTGTTCTAAAACATAAGGAAAGAAAAGTTGAAAGTTTTACATGAAGTTAGCAGAAAGTACATTTTGAGTAGAATTGAAAGGTGCATCTTTTTGGCTGAGTACGTTACTTCATGTTCTGAGCAATCTGTGTTAGGCATATGTACACCACAATCCAGGCTGAAGTTGAAATGTATAGAATTTAAATGAATACTTCTGAGAACTATGTAATACTCTAAATAAGGTTCAATTCAGGAACCTACCACATATCACTTACTTGGCATTTGCCTTTAGCTTAAGATTGCTTTCAAATACTAAAGTTGTGCATTTGTTGATATTAATTAATGTATCTTCTCCAACTTAAGTAGCACAGTCGGAAAATTGGTTGCAGAATGTTCTAAATCATAAGGGAAGTAAACTGAAAATTTTACATCACGTTAGCAGATAGTACATTTTGAGCATAATTGAAAGCTGCACTCTTTTTGGCTGAGTACGTTACATCATGTTCTGAGCAATCTGTGTTAAGTATATGTACACCACAATTCAGGCTGAAGTGCAAATGTATAGATTACATAAATACTTCTGAGAACTATGTAATACTCTAAATAAAGTTCAATTCTGGAACATACCACATAGTATTTACTTTGCTTTTGCCTTTAGCTTACGATTGCTTTCAAATACTGAAGTTGTGCAATTGGTGATATTAATTAATGTATGTTCTCCAACTTTAGTAGCATACTCATACAATTGGTTGCAGACTGTTCTAAAACATAAGGAAAGAAAAGTTGAAAGTTTTACATGAAGTTAGCAGAAAGTACATTTTGAGTAGAATTGAAAGGTGCATCTTTTTGGCGGAGTACGTTACTTCATGTTCTGAGCAATCTGTGTTAGGCATATGTACACCACAATCCAGGCTGAAGTTGAAATGTATAGAATTTAAATGAATACTTCTGAGAACTATGTAATACTCTAAATAAGGTTCAATTCAGGAACCTACCACATATCATTTACTTTGCATTTGCCTTTAGCTTAAGATTGCTTTCAAATACTAAAGTTGTGCATTTGTTGATATTGCTGTAAGTATCTTCTCCAATTTTAGTAGCACACTCGGAGAATTGGTTGCAGACTGTTCTAAATCATCAGGGAAGTAAATTTAAAAATTTTTACATGACGTTGGCAGATATTACATTTTCAGCATAATTGAAAGGTGCACTCTTTTTGGCTGAGTACGTTACTTCATGTTCTGAGCAGTCTGTGTTAGGTATATGTACACCACTATTCAGGCTGAAGTGCAAATGTATAGAAATTACATGAATACTTCTGAGAACTGTGTAATACTCGAAATAAAGTTCAATTCAGGAACATACCACATAGCATTTACTTTGCATTTGCCTTTAGCTTACGATTGCTTTCAAATACTGCAGTTGTGCAATTGGTGATATTAATTAATGTATCTTCTCCAACTTAAGTAGAACAGTCGGAAAATTGGTTGCAGACTGTTCTAAATCATCAGGGAAGTAAATTTAAAAATTTTTACATGACGTGAGCAGATATTACATTTTCAGCATAATTGAAAGGTGCACTCTTTTTGGCTGAGTACGTTACTTCATGTTCTGAGCAGTCTGTGTTAAGTATATGTACACCACTATTCAGGCTGAAGTGCAAATGTATAGAAATTACATGAATACTTCTGAGAACTGTGTAATACTCCAAATAAAGTTCAATTCAGGAACATACCACATAACATTTACTATGCATTTGCCTTTAGCTTACGATTGCTTTCAAATACTAAAGTTGTGCATTTGGTGATATTGCTGTAAGTATCTTCTCCAATTTTAGTAGCACACTCGGAAATTTGGTTTACTGAATACTATAAATTGAATACTATGTAATACTCTAAATAAAGTTCAATTCAGGAACACACCACCTAGCATTTACGTTGCATTTGCCTTTAGCTTACGATTGCTTTCAAATACTGAAGTTGTGCAATTGGTGATATTAATTAATGTATGTTCTCCAACTTTAGTAGCATACTCATACAATTGGTTGCAGACTGTTCTAAAACATAAGGAAAGAAAAGTTGAAGGTTTTACATGAAGTTAGCAGAAAGTACATTTTGAGTAGAATTGAAAGGTGCATCTTTTTGGCTGAGTACGTTACTTCATGTTCTGAGCAATCTGTGTTAGGCATATGTACACCACAATCCAGGCTGAAGTTGAAATGTATAGAATTTAAATGAATACTTCTGAGAACTATGTAATACTCTAAATAAGGTTCAATTCAGGAACCTACCACATATCATTTACTTTGCATTTGCCTTTAGCTTAAGATTGCTTTCAAATACTAAAGTTGTGCATTTGTTGATATTGCTGTAAGTATCTTCTCCAATTTTAGTAGCCCACTCGGAGTATTGGTTGCAGACTGTTCTAAATCATCAGGGAAGTAAATTTAAAAATTTTTACATGACGTTAGCAGATATTACATTTTCAGCATAATTGAAAGGTGCACTCTTTTTGGCTGAGTACGTTACTTCATGTTCTGAGCAGTCTGTGTTAAGTATATGTACACCACTATTCAGGCTGAAGTGCAAATGTATAGAAATTACATGAATACTTCTGAGAACTGTGTAATACTCCAAATAAAGTTCAATTCAGGAACATACCACATAACATTTACTATGCATTTGCCTTTAGCTTACGATTGCTTTCAAATACTAAAGTTGTGCATTTGGTGATATTGATGAAAGTATCTTTTCCAACTTTAGTAGCACACACGGAAATTTGGTTTACTGAATACTATAAATTGAATACTATGTAATACTCTAAATAAAGTTCAATTCAGGAACACACCACCTAGCATTTACGTTGCATTTGCCTTTAGCTTACGATTGCTTTCAAATACTGAAGTTGTGCAATTGGTGATATTAATTAATGTATGTTCTCCAACTTTAGTAGCATACTCATACAATTGGTTGCAGACTGTTCTAAAACATAAGGAAAGAAAAGTTGAAAGTTTTACATGAAGTTAGCAGAAAGTACATTTTGAGTAGAATTAAAAGGTGCATCTTTTTGGCGGAGTACGTTACTTCATGTTCTGAGCAATCTGTGTTAGGCATATGTACACCACAATCCAGGCTGAAGCTGAAATGTATAGAATTTAAATGAATACTTCTGAGAACTATGTAATACTCTAAATAAGGTTCAATTCAGGAACCTACCACATATCATTTACTTTGCATTTGCCTTTAGCTTAAGATTGCTTTCAAATACTAAAGTTGTGCATTTGTTGATATTGCTGTAAGTATCTTCTCCAATTTTAGTAGCACACTCGGAAAATTGGTTGCAGACTGTTCTAAATCATCAGGGAAGTAAATTTAAAAATTTTTACATGACGTTAGCAGATATTACATTTTCAGCATAATTGAAAGGTGCACTCTTTTTGGCTGAGTACGTTACTTCATGTTCTGAGCAGTCTGTGTTAAGTATATGTACACCACTATTCAGGCTGAAGTGCAAATGTATAGAAATTACATGAATACTTCTGAGAACTGTGTAATACTCGAAATAAAGTTCTATTCAGGAACATACCACATAGCATTTACTTTGCATTTGCCTTTAGCTTACGATTGCTTTCAAATACTGCAGTTGTGCAATTGGTGATATTAATTAATGTATCTTCTCCAACTTAAGAAGAACAGTCGGAAAATTGGTTGCAGACTGTACTAAACCATCAGGGAAGTAAGTTTAAAAATTTTTACATGACGTTAGCAGATATTACATTTTCAGCATAATTGAAAGGTGCACTCTTTTTGGCTGAGTACGTTACTTCATGTTCTGAGCAATCTGTGTTAAGTATATGTACACCACAATTCAGGCTGAAGTGCAAATGTTTAGAAATTACATAAATACTTCTGAGAACTAAGTAATACTCTAAATAAGGTTCAATTCAGGAACATACCACATAGCATTTACTTTGCATTTGCCTTTAGTTTACGATTGCTTTCAAATACTGAAGTTGTGCAATTGGTGATATTAATTAATGTATCTTCTCCAACATAAGTAGCACAGTCGGAAAATTGGTTGCAGAATGTTCTAAATCATAAGGGAAGTAAACTGAAAAGTTTTACATCACGTTAGCAGATAGTACATTTTGAGCATAATTGAAAGCTGCACTCTTTTTGGCTGAGTACGTTACTTCATGTTCTGAGCAGTCTGTGTTAAGTATATGTACACCACTATTCAGGCTGAAGTGCAAATGTATAGAAATTACATGAATACTTCTGAGAACTGTGTAATACTCGAAATAAAGTTCAATTCAGGAACATACCACATAGCATTTACTTTGCATTTGCCTTTAGCTTACGATTGCTTTCAAATACTGCAGTTGTGCAATTGGTGATATTAATTAATGTATCTTCTCCAACTTAAGTAGAACAGTCGGAAAATTGGTTGCAGACTGTTCTAAATCATCAGGGAAGTAAATTTAAAAATTTTTACATGACGTTAGCAGATATTACATTTTCAGCATAATTGAAAGGTGCACTCTTTTTGGCTGAGTACGTTACTTCATGTTCTGAGCAGTCTGTGTTAAGTATATGTACACCACTATTCAGGCTGAAGTGCAAATGTATAGATTACATAAATACTTCTGAGAACTATGTAATACTCTAAATAAAGTTCAATTCAGGAACATACCACATAGTATTTACTTTGCTTTTGCCTTTAGCTTACGATTGCTTTCAAATACTGAAGTTGTGCAATTGGTGATATTAATTAATGTATGTTCTCCAACTTTAGTAGCATACTCATACAATTGGTTGCAGACTGTTCTAAAACATAAGGAAAGAAAAGTTGAAAGTTTTACATGAAGTTAGCAGAAAGTACATTTTGAGTAGAATTGAAAGGTGCATCTTTTTGGCGGAGTACGTTACTTCATGTTCTGAGCAATCTGTGTTAAGTATATGTACACCACTATTCAGGCTGAAGTGCAAATGTATAGAAATTACATGAATACTTCTGAGAACTGTGTAATACTCCAAATAAAGTTCAATTCAGGAACATACCACATAACATTTACTATGCATTTGCCTTTAGCTTACGATTGCTTTCAAATACTAAAGTTGTGCATTTGGTGATATTGCTGTAAGTATCTTCTCCAATTTTAGTAGCACACTCGGAAAATTGGTTGCAGACTGTTCTAAATCATCAGGGAAGTAAATTTAAAAATTTTTACATGACGTTAGCAGATATTACATTTTCAGCATAATTGAAAGGTGCACTCTTTTTGGCTGAGTACGTTACTTCATGTTCTGAGCAGTCTGTGTTAAGTATATGTACACCACTATTCAGGCTGAAGTGCAAATGTATAGAAATTACATGAATACTTCTGAGAACTGTGTAATACTCCAAATAAAGTTCAATTCAGGAACATACCACATAACATTTACTATGCATTTGCCTTTAGCTTACGATTGCTTTCAAATACTAAAGTTGTGCATTTGGTGATATTGATGAAAGTATCTTTTCCAACTTTAGTAGCACACTCGGAAATTTGGTTTACTGAATACTATAAATTGAATACTATGTAATACTCTAAATAAAGTTCAATTCAGGAACACACCACCTAGCATTTACGTTGCATTTGCCTTTAGCTTACGATTGCTTTCAAATACTGAAGCTGTGCAATTGGTGATATTAATTAATGTATGTTCTCCAACTTTAGTAGCATACTCATACAATTGGTTGCAGACTGTTCTAAAACATAAGGAAAGAAAAGTTGAAAGTTTTACATGAAGTTAGCAGAAAGTACATTTTGAGTAGAATTGAAAGGTGCATCTTTTTGGCGGAGTACGTTACTTCATGTTCTGAGCAATCTGTGTTAGGCATATGTACACCACAATCCAGGCTGAAGTTGAAATGTATAGAATTTAAATGAATACTTCTGAGAACTATGTAATACTCTAAATAAGGTTCAATTCAGGAACCTACCACATATCATTTACTTTGCATTTGCCTTTAGCTTAAGATTGCTTTCAAATACTAAAGTTGTGCATTTGTTGATATTGCTGTAAGTATCTTCTCCAATTTTAGTAGCACACTCGGAAAATTGGTTGCAGACTGTTCTAAATCATCAGGGAAGTAAATTTAAAAATTTTTACATGACGTTAGCAGATATTACATTTTCAGCATAATTGAAAGGTGCACTCTTTTTGGCTGAGTACGTTACTTCATGTTCTGAGCAATCTGTGTTAAGTATATGTACACCACAATTCAGGCTGAAGTGCAAATGTTTAGAAATTACATAAATACTTCTGAGAACTAAGTAATACTCTAAATAAGGTTCAATTCAGGAACATACCACATAGCATTTACTTTGCATTTGCCTTTAGCTTACGATTGCTTTCAAATACTGAAGTTGTGCAATTGGTGATATTAATTAATGTATCTTCTCCAACATAAGTAGCACAGTCGGAAAATTGGTTGCAGAATGTTCTAAATCATAAGGGAAGTAAACTGAAAAGTTTTACATCACGTTAGCAGATAGTACATTTTGAGCATAATTGAAAGCTGCACTCTTTTTGGCTGAGTACGTTACATCATGTTCTGAGCAATCTGTGTTAAGTATATGTACACCACAATTCAGGCTGAAGTGCAAATGTATAGATTACATAAATACTTCTGAGAACTATGTAATACTCTAAATAAAGTTCAATTCAGGAACATACCACATAGTATTTACTTTGCTTTTGCCTTTAGCTTACGATTGCTTTCAAATACTGAAGTTGTGCAATTGGTGATATTAATTAATGTATGTTCTCCAACTTTAGTAGCATACTCATACAATTGGTTGCAGACTGTTCTAAAACATAAGGAAAGAAAAGTTGAAAGTTTTACATGAAGTTAGCAGAAAGTACATTTTGAGTAGAATTGAAAGGTGCATCTTTTTGGCGGAGTACGTTACTTCATGTTCTGAGCAGTCTGTGTTAAGTATATGTACACCACTATTCAGGCTGAAGTGCAAATGTATAGAAATTACATGAATACTTCTGAGAACTGTGTAATACTCCAAATAAAGTTCAATTCAGGAACATACCACATAACATTTACTATGCATTTGCCTTTAGCTTACGATTGCTTTCAAATACTAAAGTTGTGCATTTGGTGATATTGCTGTAAGTATCTTCTCCAATTTTAGTAGCACACTCGGAAAATTGGTTGCAGACTGTTCTAAATCATCAGGGAAGTAAATTTAAAAATTTTTACATGACGTTAGCAGATATTACATTTTCAGCATAATTGAAAGGTGCACTCTTTTTGGCTGAGTACGTTACTTCATGTTCTGAGCAGTCTGTGTTAAGTATATGTACACCACTATTCAGGCTGAAGTGCAAATGTATAGAAATTACATGAATACTTCTGAGAACTGTGTAATACTCCAAATAAAGTTCAATTCAGGAACATACCACATAACATTTACTATGCATTTGCCTTTAGCTTACGATTGCTTTCAAATACTAAAGTTGTGCATTTGGTGATATTGATGAAAGTATCTTTTCCAACTTTAGTAGCACACACGGAAATTTGGTTGCAGACTGTACTAAACCATCAGGGAAGTAAGTTTAAAAATTTTTACATGACGTTAGCAGATATTACATTTTCAGCATAATTGAAAGGTGCACTCTTTTTGGCTGAGTACGTTACTTCATGTTCTGAGCAATCTGTGTTAAGTATATGTACACCACAATTCAGGCTGAAGTGCAAATGTTTAGAAATTACATAAATACTTCTGAGAACTAAGTAATACTCTAAATAAGGTTCAATTCAGGAACATACCACATAGCATTTACTTTGCATTTGCCTTTAGTTTACGATTGCTTTCAAATACTGAAGTTGTGCAATTGGTGATATTAATTAATGTATCTTCTCCAACATAAGTAGCACAGTCGGAAAATTGGTTGCAGAATGTTCTAAATCATAAGGGAAGTAAACTGAAAAGTTTTACATCACGTTAGCAGATAGTACATTTTGAGCATAATTGAAAGCTGCACTCTTTTTGGCTGAGTACGTTACATCATGTTCTGAGCAATCTGTGTTAAGTATATGTACACCACAATTCAGGCTGAAGTGCAAATGTATAGATTACATAAATAATTCTGAGAACTATGTAATACTCTAAATAAAGTTCAATTCAGGAACATACCACATAGTATTTACTTTGCTTTTGCCTTTAGCTTACGATTGCTTTCAAATACTGAAGTTGTGCAATTGGTGATATTAATTAATGTATGTTCTCCAACTTTAGTAGCATACTCATACAATTGGTTGCAGACTGTTCTAAAACATAAGGAAAGAAAAGTTGAAAGTTTTACATGAAGTTAGCAGAAAGTACATTTTGAGTAGAATTGAAAGGTGCATCTTTTTGGCGGAGTACGTTACTTCATGTTCTGAGCAATCTGTGTTAAGTATATGTACACCACTATTCAGGCTGAAGTGCAAATGTATAGAAATTACATGAATACTTCTGAGAACTGTGTAATACTCCAAATAAAGTTCAATTCAGGAACATACCACATAACATTTACTATGCATTTGCCTTTAGCTTACGATTGCTTTCAAATACTAAAGTTGTGCATTTGGTGATATTGCTGTAAGTATCTTCTCCAATTTTAGTAGCACACTCGGAAAATTGGTTGCAGACTGTTCTAAATCATCAGGGAAGTAAATTTAAAAATTTTTACATGACGTTAGCAGATATTACATTTTCAGCATAATTGAAAGGTGCACTCTTTTTGGCTGAGTACGTTACTTCATGTTCTGAGCAGTCTGTGTTAAGTATATGTACACCACTATTCAGGCTGAAGTGCAAATGTATAGAAATTACATGAATACTTCTGAGAACTGTGTAATACTCCAAATAAAGTTCAATTCAGGAACATACCACATAACATTTACTATGCATTTGCCTTTAGCTTACGATTGCTTTCAAATACTAAAGTTGTGCATTTGGTGATATTGATGAAAGTATCTTTTCCAACTTTAGTAGCACACTCGGAAATTTGGTTTACTGAATACTATAAATTGAATACTATGTAATACTCTAAATAAAGTTCAATTCAGGAACACACCACCTAGCATTTACGTTGCATTTGCCTTTAGCTTACGATTGCTTTCAAATACTGAAGCTGTGCAATTGGTGATATTAATTAATGTATGTTCTCCAACTTTAGTAGCATACTCATACAATTGGTTGCAGACTGTTCTAAAACATAAGGAAAGAAAAGTTGAAAGTTTTACATGAAGTTAGCAGAAAGTACATTTTGAGTAGAATTGAAAGGTGCATCTTTTTGGCGGAGTACGTTACTTCATGTTCTGAGCAATCTGTGTTAGGCATATGTACACCACAATCCAGGCTGAAGTTGAAATGTATAGAATTTAAATGAATACTTCTGAGAACTATGTAATACTCTAAATAAGGTTCAATTCAGGAACCTACCACATATCATTTACTTTGCATTTGCCTTTAGCTTAAGATTGCTTTCAAATACTAAAGTTGTGCATTTGTTGATATTGCTGTAAGTATCTTCTCCAATTTTAGTAGCACACTCGGAAAATTGGTTGCAGACTGTTCTAAATCATCAGGGAAGTAAATTTAAAAATTTTTACATGACGTTAGCAGATATTACATTTTCAGCATAATTGAAAGGTGCACTCTTTTTGGCTGAGTACGTTACTTCATGTTCTGAGCAGTCTGTGTTAAGTATATGTACACCACTATTCAGGCTGAAGTGCAAATGTATAGAAATTACATGAATACTTCTGAGAACTGTGTAATACTCGAAATAAATTTCAATTCAGGAACATACCACATAGCATTTACTTTGCATTTGCCTTTAGCTTACGATTGCTTTCAAATACTGCAGTTGTGCAATTGGTGATATTAATTAATGTATCTTCTCCAACTTAAGTAGAACAGTCGGAAAATTGGTTGTAGACTGTACTAAACCAACAGGGAAGTAAGTTTAAAAATTTTTACATGACGTTAGCAGATATTACATTTTCAGCATAATTGAAAGCTGCACTCTTTTTGGCTGAGTACGTTACTTCATGTTCTGAGCAATCTGTGTTAAGTATATGTACACCACAATTCAGGCTGAAGTGCAAATGTTTAGAAATTACATAAATACTTCTGAGAACTAAGTAATACTCTAAATAAGGTTCAATTCAGGAACATACCACATATCATTTACTTTGCATTTGCCTTTAGCTTACGATTGCTTTCAAATACTGAAGTTGTGCAATTGGTGATATTAATTAATGTATCTTCATCAACTTAAGTAGCACAGTCGGAAAATTGTTTGCAGAATGTTCTAAATCATAAGGGAAGTAAACTGAAAAGTTTTACATCACGTTAGCAGATAGTACATTTTGAGCATAATTGAAAGCTGCACTCTTTTTGGCTGAGTACGTTACATCATATTCTGAGCAATCTGTGTTAAGTATATGTACACCACAATTCAGGCTGAAGTGCAAATGTATAGATTACATAAATACTTCTGAGAACTATGTAATACTCGAAATAAAGTTCAATTCAGGAACATACCACATAGCATTTACTTTGCATTTGCCTTTAGCTTACGATTGCTTTCAAATACTGCAGTTGTGCAATTGGTGATATTAATTAATGTATCTTCTCCAACTTAAGAAGAACAGTCGGAAAATTTGTTGCAGACTGTACTAAACCATCAGGGAAGTAAGTTTAAAAATTTTTACATGACGTTAGCAGATATTACATTTTCAGCATAATTGAAAGGTGCACTCTTTTTGGCTGAGTACGTTACTTCATGTTCTGAGCAATCTGTGTTAAGTATATGTACACCACAATTCAGGCTGAAGTGCAAATGTTTAGAAATTACATAAATACTTCTGAGAACTAAGTAATACTCTAAATAAGGTTCAATTCAGGAACATACCACATAGCATTTACTTTGCATTTGCCTTTAGCTTACGATTGCTTTCAAATACTGAAGTTGTGCAATTGGTGATATTAATTAATGTATCTTCTCCAACATAAGTAGCACAGTCGGAAAATTGGTTGCAGAATGTTCTAAATCATAAGGGAAGTAAACTGAAAAGTTTTACATCACGTTAGCAGATAGTACATTTTGAGCATAATTGAAAGCTGCACTCTTTTTGGCTGAGTACGTTACATCATGTTCTGAGCAATCTGTGTTAAGTATATGTACACCACAATTCAGGCTGAAGTGCAAATGTATAGATTACATAAATACTTCTGAGAACTATGTAATACTCTAAATAAAGTTCAATTCAGGAACATACCACATAGTATTTACTTTGCTTTTGCCTTTAGCTTACGATTGCTTTCAAATACTGAAGTTGTGCAATTGGTGATATTAATTAATGTATGTTCTCCAACTTTAGTAGCATACTCATACAATTGGTTGCAGACTGTTCTAAAACATAAGGAAAGAAAAGTTGAAAGTTTTACATGAAGTTAGCAGAAAGTACATTTTGAGTAGAATTGAAAGGTGCATCTTTTTGGCGGAGTACGTTACTTCATGTTCTGAGCAGTCTGTGTTAAGTATATGTACACCACTATTCAGGCTGAAGTGCAAATGTATAGAAATTACATGAATACTTCTGAGAACTGTGTAATACTCCAAATAAAGTTCAATTCAGGAACATACCACATAACATTTACTATGCATTTGCCTTTAGCTTACGATTGCTTTCAAATACTAAAGTTGTGCATTTGGTGATATTGCTGTAAGTATCTTCTCCAATTTTAGTAGCACACTCGGAAAATTGGTTGCAGACTGTTCTAAATCATCAGGGAAGTAAATTTAAAAATTTTTACATGACGTTAGCAGATATTACATTTTCAGCATAATTGAAAGGTGCACTCTTTTTGGCTGAGTACGTTACTTCATGTTCTGAGCAATCTGTGTTAAGTATATGTACACCACAATTCAGGCTGAAGTGCAAATGTTTAGAAATTACATAAATACTTCTGAGAACTAAGTAATACTCTAAATAAGGTTCAATTCAGGAACATACCACATAGCATTTACTTTGCATTTGCCTTTAGCTTACGATTGCTTTCAAATACTGAAGTTGTGCAATTGGTGATATTAATTAATGTATCTTCATCAACTTAAGTAGCACAGTCGGAAAATTGTTTGCAGAATGTTCTAAATCATAAGGGAAGTAAACTGAAAAGTTTTACATCACGTTAGCAGATAGTACATTTTGAGCATAATTGAAAGCTGCACTCTTTTTGGCTGAGTACCTTACATCATGTTCTGAGCAATCTGTGTTAAGTATATGTACACCACAATTCAGGCTGAAGTGCAAATGTATAGATTACATAAATACTTCTGAGAACTATGTAATACTCTAAATAAAGTTCAATTCAGGAACATACCACATAGTATTTACTTTGCTTTTGCCTTTAGCTTACGATTGCTTTCAAATACTGAAGTTGTGCAATTGGTGATATTAATTAATGTATGTTCTCCAACTTTAGTAGCATACTCATACAATTGGTTGCAGACTGTTCTAAAACATAAGGAAAAAAAAGTTGAAAGTTTTACATGAAATTAGCAGAAAGTACATTTTGAGTAGAATTGAAAGGTGCATCTTTTTGGCGGAGTACGTTACTTCATGTTCTGAGCAATCTGTGTTAGGCATATGTACACCACAATCCAGGCTGAAGTTGAAATGTATAGAATTTAAATGAATACTTCTGAGAACTATGTAATACTCTAAATAAGGTTCAATTCAGGAACCTACTACATATCATTTACTTTGCATTTGCCTTTAGCTTAAGATTGCTTTCAAATACTAAAGTTGTGCATTTGTTGATATTGCTGTAAGTATCTTCTCCAATTTTAGTAGCACACTCGGAAAATTGGTTGCAGACTGTTCTAAATCATCAGGGAAGTAAATTTAAAAATTTTTACATGACGTTAGCAGATATTACATTTTCAGCATAATTGAAAGGTGCACTCTTTTTGGCTGAGTACGTTACTTCATGTTCTGAGCAGTCTGTGTTAAGTATATGTACACCACTATTCAGGCTGAAGTGCAAATGTATAGAAATTACATGAATACTTCTGAGAACTGTGTAATACTCCAAATAAAGTTCAATTCAGGAACATACCACATAACATTTACTATGCATTTGCCTTTAGCTTACGATTGCTTTCAAATACTAAAGTTGTGCATTTGGTGATATTGCTGTAAGTATCTTCTCCAATTTTAGTAGCACACTCGGAAAATTGGTTGCAGACTGTTCTAAATCATCAGGGAAGTAAATTTAAAAATTTTTACATGACGTTAGCAGATATTACATTTTCAGCATAATTGAAAGGTGCACTCTTTTTGGCTGAGTACGTTACTTCATGTTCTGAGCAGTCTGTGTTAAGTATATGTACACCACTATTCAGGCTGAAGTGCAAATGTATAGAAATTACATGAATACTTCTGAGAACTGTGTAATACTCCAAATAAAGTTCAATTCAGGAACATACCACATAACATTTACTATGCATTTGCCTTTAGCTTACGATTGCTTTCAAATACTAAAGTTGTGCATTTGGTGATATTGATGAAAGTATCTTTTCCAACTTTAGTAGCACACTCGGAAATTTGGTTTACTGAATACTATAAATTGAATACTATGTAATACTCTAAATAAAGTTCAATTCAGGAACACACCACCTAGGATTTACGTTGCATTTGCCTTTAGCTTACGATTGCTTTCAAATACTGAAGTTGTGCAATTGGTGATATTAATTAATGTATGTTCTCCAACTTTAGTAGCATACTCATACAATTGGTTGCAGACTGTTCTAAAACATAAGGAAAGAAAAGTTGAAAGTTTTACATGAAGTTAGCAGAAAGTACATTTTGAGTAGAATTGAAAGGTGCATCTTTTTGCGGAGTACGTTACTTCATGTTCTGAGCAATCTGTGTTAGGCATATGTACACCACAATCCAGGCTGAAGTTGAAATGTATAGAATTTAAATGAATACTTCTGAGAACTATGTAATACTCTAAATAAGGTTCAATTCAGGAACCTACCACATATCATTTACTTTGCATTTGCCTTCAGCTTAAGATTGCTTTCAAATACTAAAGTTGTGCATTTGTTGATATTGCTGTAAGTATCTTCTCCAATTTTAGTAGCACACTCGGAAAATTGGTTGCAGACTGTTCTAAATCATCAGGGAAGTAAATTTAAAAATTTTTACATGACGTTAGCAGATATTACATTTTCAGCATAATTGAAAGTTGCACTCTTTTTGGCTGAGTACGTTACTTCATGTTCTGAGCAGTCTGTGTTAAGTATATGTACACCACCATTCAGGCTGAAGTGCAAATGTATAGAAATTACATGAATACTTCTGAGAACTGTGTAATACTCGAAATAAAGTTCAATTCAGGAACATACCACATAGCATTTACTTTGCATTTGCCTTTAGCTTACGATTGCTTTCAAATACTGCAGTTGTGCAATTGGTGATATTAATTAATGTATCTTCTCCAACTTAAGTAGAACAGTCGGAAAATTGGTTGTAGACTGTACTAAACCATCAGGGAAGTAAGTTTAAAAATTTTTACATGACGTTAGCAGATATTACATTTTCAGCATAATTGAAAGGTGCACTCTTTTTGGCTGAGTACGTTACTTCATGTTCTGAGCAGTCTGTGTTAAGTATATGTACACCACTATTCAGGCTGAAGTGCAAATGTATAGAAATTACACGAATACTTCTGAGAACTGTGTAATACTCGAAATAAAGTTCAATTCAGGAACATACCACATAGCATTTACTTTGCATTTGCCTTTAGCTTACGATTGCTTTCAAATACTGCAGTTGTGCAATTGGTGATATTAATTAATGTATCTTCTCCAACTTAAGTAGAACAGTCGGAAAATTGGTTGCAGACTGTACTAAACCATCAGGGAAGTAAGTTTAAAAATTTTTACATGACGTTAGCAGATATTACATTTTCAGCATAATTGAAAGGTGCACTCTTTTTGGCTGAGTACGTTACTTCATGTTCTGAGCAATCTGTGTTAAGTATATGTACACCACAATTCAGGCTGAAGTGCAAATGTATAGATTACATAAATACTTCTGAGAACTATGTAATACTCTAAATAAAGTTCAATTCAGGAAAATACCACATAGTATTTACTTTGCTTTTGCCTTTAGCTTACGATTGCTTTCAAATACTGAAGTTGTGCAATTGGTGATATTAATTAATGTATGTTCTCCAACTTTAGTAGCATACTCATACAATTGGTTGCAGACTGTTCTAAAACATAAGGAAAGAAAAGTTGAAAGTTTTACATGAAATTAGCAGAAAGTACATTTTGAGTAGAATTGAAAGGTGCATCTTTTTGGCGGAGTACGTTACTTCATGTTCTGAGCAATCTGTGTTAGGCATATGTACACCACAATCCAGGCTGAAGTTGAAATGTATAGAATTTAAATGAATACTTCTGAGAACTATGTAATACTCTAAATAAGGTTCAATTCAGGAACCTACTACATATCATTTACTTTGCATTTGCCTTTAGCTTAAGATTGCTTTCAAATACTAAAGTTGTGCATTTGTTGATATTGCTGTAAGTATCTTCTCCAATTTTAGTAGCACACTCGGAAAATTGGTTGCAGACTGTTCTAAATCATCAGGGAAGTAAATTTAAAAATTTTTGCATGACGTTAGCAGATATTACATTTTCAGCATAATTGAAAGGTGCACTCTTTTTGGCTGAGTACGTTACTTCATGTTCTGAGCAGTCTGTGTTAAGTATATGTACACCACTATTCAGGCTGAAGTGCAAATGTATAGAAATTACATGAATACTTCTGAGAACTGTGTAATACTCCAAATAAAGTTCAATTCAGGAACATACCACATAACATTTACTATGCATTTGCCTTTAGCTTACGATTGCTTTCAAATACTAAAGTTGTGCATTTGGAGATATTGCTGTAAGTATCTTCTCCAATTTTAGTAGCACACTCGGAAAATTGGTTGCAGACTGTTCTAAATCATCAGGGAAGTAAATTTAAAAATTTTTACATGACGTTAGCAGATATTACATTTTCAGCATAATTGAAAGGTGCACTCTTTTTGGCTGAGTACGTTACTTCATGTTCTGAGCAGTCTGTGTTAAGTATATGTACACCACTATTCAGGCTGAAGTGCAAATGTATAGAAATTACATGAATACTTCTGAGAACTGTGTAATACTCCAAATAAAGTTCAATTCAGGAACATACCACATAACATTTACTATGCATTTGCCTTTAGCTTACGATTGCTTTCAAATACTAAAGTTGTGCATTTGGTGATATTGATGAAAGTATCTTTTCCAACTTTAGTAGCACACTCGGAAATTTGGTTTACTGAATACTATAAATTGAATACTATGTAATACTCTAAATAAAGTTCAATTCAGGAACACACCACCTAGCATTTACGT
This sequence comes from Hemitrygon akajei, assembly GCF_048418815.1. Taxonomy (NCBI): domain Eukaryota; kingdom Metazoa; phylum Chordata; class Chondrichthyes; order Myliobatiformes; family Dasyatidae; genus Hemitrygon; species Hemitrygon akajei. Next base: position 45,407,041 of record NC_133137.1, on the reverse strand, counting down.
TGCATTTGCCTTTAGCTTACGATTGCTTTCAAATACTGAAGTTGTGCAATTGGTGATATTAATTAATGTATGTTCTCCAACTTTAGTAGCATACTCATACAATTGGTTGCAGACTGTTCTAAAACATAAGGAAAGAAAAGTTGACAGTTTTACATGAAGTTAGCAGAAAGTACATTTTGAGTAGAATTGAAAGGTGCATCTTTTTGGCGGAGTACGTTACTTCATGTTCTGAGCAATCTGTGTTAGGCATATGTACACCACAATCCAGGCTGAAGTTGAAATGTATAGAATTTAAATGAATACTTCAGAGAACTATGTAATACTCTAAATAAGGTTCAATTCAGGAACCTACCACATATCATTTACTTTGCATTTGCCTTTAGCTTAAGATTGCTTTCAAATACTAAAGTTGTGCATTTGTTGATATTGCTGTAAGTATCTTCTCCAATTTTAGTAGCACACTCGGAAAATTGGTTGCAGACTGTTCTAAATCATCAGGGAAGTAAATTTAAAAATTTTTACATGACGTTAGCAGATATTACATTTTCAGCATAATTGAAAGGTGCACTCTTTTTGGCTGAGTACGTTACTTCATGTTCTGAGCAGTCTGTGTTAAGTATATGTACACCACTATTCAGGCTGAAGTGCAAATGTATAGAAATTACATGAATACTTCTGAGAACTGTGTAATACTCGAAATAAAGTTCAATTCAGGAACATACCACATAGCATTTACTTTGCATTTGCCTTTAGCTTACGATTGCTTTCAAATACTGCAGTTGTGCAATTGGTGATATTAATTAATGTATCTTCTCCAACTTAAGTAGAACAGTCGGAAAATTGGTTGCAGACTGTACTAAACCATCAGGGAAGTAAGTTTAAAAATTTTTACATGACGTTAGCAGATATTACATTTTCAGCATAATTGAAAGGTGCACTCTTTTTGGCTGAGTACGTTACTTCATGTTCTGAGCAGTCTGTGTTAAGTATATGTACACCACTATTCAGGCTGAAGTGCAAATGTATAGAAATTACATGAATACTTCTGAGAACTGTGTAATACTCCAAATAAAGTTCAATTCAGGAACATACCACATAACATTTACTATGCATTTGCCTTTAGCTTACGATTGCTTTCAAATACTAAAGTTGTGCATTTGGTGATATTGCTGTAAGTATCTTCTCCAATTTTAGTAGCACACTCGGAAAATTGGTTGCAGACTGTTCTAAATCATCAGGGAAGTAAATTTAAAAATTTTTACATGACGTTAGCAGATATTACATTTTCAGCATAATTGAAAGGTGCACTCTTTTTGGCTGAGTACGTTACTTCATGTTCTGAGCAGTCTGTGTTAAGTATATGTACACCACTATTCAGGCTGAAGTGCAAATGTATAGAAATTACATGAATACTTCTGAGAACTGTGTAATACTCCAAATAAAGTTCAATTCAGGAACATACCACATAACATTTACTATGCATTTGCCTTTAGCTTACGATTGCTTTCAAATACTAAAGTTGTGCATTTGGTGATATTGATGAAAGTATCTTTTCCAACTTTAGTAGCACACTCGGAAATTTGGTTTACTGAATACTATAAATTGAATACTATGTAATACTCTAAATAAAGTTCAATTCAGGAACACACCACCTAGGATTTACGTTGCATTTGCCTTTAGCTTACGATTGCTTTCAAATACTGAAGTTGTGCAATTGGTGATATTAATTAATGTATGTTCTCCAACTTTAGTAGCATACTCATACAATTGGTTGCAGACTGTTCTAAAACATAAGGAAAGAAAAGTTGAAAGTTTTACATGAAGTTAGCAGAAAGTACATTTTGAGTAGAATTGAAAGGTGCATCTTTTTGCGGAGTACGTTACTTCATGTTCTGAGCAATCTGTGTTAGGCATATGTACACCACAATCCAGGCTGAAGTTGAAATGTATAGAATTTAAATGAATACTTCTGAGAACTATGTAATACTCTAAATAAGGTTCAATTCAGGAACCTACCACATATCATTTACTTTGCATTTGCCTTCAGCTTAAGATTGCTTTCAAATACTAAAGTTGTGCATTTGTTGATATTGCTGTAAGTATCTTCTCCAATTTTAGTAGCACACTCGGAAAATTGGTTGCAGACTGTTCTAAATCATCAGGGAAGTAAATTTAAAAATTTTTACATGACGTTAGCAGATATTACATTTTCAGCATAATTGAAAGTTGCACTCTTTTTGGCTGAGTACGTTACTTCATGTTCTGAGCAGTCTGTGTTAAGTATATGTACACCACCATTCAGGCTGAAGTGCAAATGTATAGAAATTACATGAATACTTCTGAGAACTGTGTAATACTCGAAATAAAGTTCAATTCAGGAACATACCACATAGCATTTACTTTGCATTTGCCTTTAGCTTACGATTGCTTTCAAATACTGCAGTTGTGCAATTGGTGATATTAATTAATGTATCTTCTCCAACTTAAGTAGAACAGTCGGAAAATTGGTTGTAGACTGTACTAAACCATCAGGGAAGTAAGTTTAAAAATTTTTACATGACGTTAGCAGATATTACATTTTCAGCATAATTGAAAGGTGCACTCTTTTTGGCTGAGTACGTTACTTCATGTTCTGAGCAGTCTGTGTTAAGTATATGTACACCACTATTCAGGCTGAAGTGCAAATGTATAGAAATTACACGAATACTTCTGAGAACTGTGTAATACTCGAAATAAAGTTCAATTCAGGAACATACCACATAGCATTTACTTTGCATTTGCCTTTAGCTTACGATTGCTTTCAAATACTGCAGTTGTGCAATTGGTGATATTAATTAATGTATCTTCTCCAACTTAAGTAGAACAGTCGGAAAATTGGTTGCAGACTGTACTAAACCATCAGGGAAGTAAGTTTAAAAATTTTTACATGACGTTAGCAGATATTACATTTTCAGCATAATTGAAAGGTGCACTCTTTTTGGCTGAGTACGTTACTTCATGTTCTGAGCAATCTGTGTTAAGTATATGTACACCACAATTCAGGCTGAAGTGCAAATGTATAGATTACATAAATACTTCTGAGAACTATGTAATACTCTAAATAAAGTTCAATTCAGGAAAATACCACATAGTATTTACTTTGCTTTTGCCTTTAGCTTACGATTGCTTTCAAATACTGAAGTTGTGCAATTGGTGATATTAATTAATGTATGTTCTCCAACTTTAGTAGCATACTCATACAATTGGTTGCAGACTGTTCTAAAACATAAGGAAAGAAAAGTTGAAAGTTTTACATGAAATTAGCAGAAAGTACATTTTGAGTAGAATTGAAAGGTGCATCTTTTTGGCGGAGTACGTTACTTCATGTTCTGAGCAATCTGTGTTAGGCATATGTACACCACAATCCAGGCTGAAGTTGAAATGTATAGAATTTAAATGAATACTTCTGAGAACTATGTAATACTCTAAATAAGGTTCAATTCAGGAACCTACTACATATCATTTACTTTGCATTTGCCTTTAGCTTAAGATTGCTTTCAAATACTAAAGTTGTGCATTTGTTGATATTGCTGTAAGTATCTTCTCCAATTTTAGTAGCACACTCGGAAAATTGGTTGCAGACTGTTCTAAATCATCAGGGAAGTAAATTTAAAAATTTTTACATGACGTTAGCAGATATTACATTTTCAGCATAATTGAAAGGTGCACTCTTTTTGGCTGAGTACGTTACTTCATGTTCTGAGCAGTCTGTGTTAAGTATATGTACACCACTATTCAGGCTGAAGTGCAAATGTATAGAAATTACATGAATACTTCTGAGAACTGTGTAATACTCCAAATAAAGTTCAATTCAGGAACATACCACATAACATTTACTATGCATTTGCCTTTAGCTTACGATTGCTTTCAAATACTAAAGTTGTGCATTTGGAGATATTGCTGTAAGTATCTTCTCCAATTTTAGTAGCACACTCGGAAAATTGGTTGCAGACTGTTCTAAATCATCAGGGAAGTAAATTTAAAAATTTTTACATGACGTTAGCAGATATTACATTTTCAGCATAATTGAAAGGTGCACTCTTTTTGGCTGAGTACGTTACTTCATGTTCTGAGCAGTCTGTGTTAAGTATATGTACACCACTATTCAGGCTGAAGTGCAAATGTATAGAAATTACATGAATACTTCTGAGAACTGTGTAATACTCCAAATAAAGTTCAATTCAGGAACATACCACATAACATTTACTATGCATTTGCCTTTAGCTTACGATTGCTTTCAAATACTAAAGTTGTGCATTTGGTGATATTGATGAAAGTATCTTTTCCAACTTTAGTAGCACACTCGGAAATTTGGTTTACTGAATACTATAAATTGAATACTATGTAATACTCTAAATAAAGTTCAATTCAGGAACACACCACCTAGCATTTACGTTGCATTTGCCTTTAGCTTACGATTGCTTTCAAATACTGAAGTTGTGCAATTGGTGATATTAATTAATGTATGTTCTCCAACTTTAGTAGCATACTCATACAATTGGTTGCAGACTGTTCTAAAACATAAGGAAAGAAAAGTTGACAGTTTTACATGAAGTTAGCAGAAAGTACATTTTGAGTAGAATTGAAAGGTGCATCTTTTTGGCGGAGTACGTTACTTCATGTTCTGAGCAATCTGTGTTAGGCATATGTACACCACAATCCAGGCTGAAGTTGAAATGTATAGAATTTAAATGAATACTTCAGAGAACTATGTAATACTCTAAATAAGGTTCAATTCAGGAACCTACCACATATCATTTACTTTGCATTTGCCTTTAGCTTAAGATTGCTTTCAAATACTAAAGTTGTGCATTTGTTGATATTGCTGTAAGTATCTTCTCCAATTTTAGTAGCACACTCGGAAAATTGGTTGCAGACTGTTCTAAATCATCAGGGAAGTAAATTTAAAAATTTTTACATGACGTTAGCAGATATTACATTTTCAGCATAATTGAAAGGTGCACTCTTTTTGGCTGAGTACGTTACTTCATGTTCTGAGCAGTCTGTGTTAAGTATATGTACACCACTATTCAGGCTGAAGTGCAAATGTATAGAAATTACATGAATACTTCTGAGAACTGTGTAATACTCGAAATAAAGTTCAATTCAGGAACATACCACATAGCATTTACTTTGCATTTGCCTTTAGCTTACGATTGCTTTCAAATACTGCAGTTGTGCAATTGGTGATATTAATTAATGTATCTTCTCCAACTTAAGTAGAACAGTCGGAAAATTGGTTGCAGACTGTACTAAACCATCAGGGAAGTAAGTTTAAAAATTTTTACATGACGTTAGCAGATATTACATTTTCAGCATAATTGAAAGGTGCACTCTTTTTGGCTGTGTACGTTACTTCATGTTCTGAGCAATCTGTGTTAAGTATATGTACACCACAATTCAGGCTGAAGTGCAAATGTTTAGAAATTACATAAATACTTCTGAGAACTAAGTAATACTCTAAATAAGCTTCAATTCAGGAACATACCACATAGCATTTACTTTGCATTTGCCTTTAGCTTACGATTGCTTTCAAATACTGAAGTTGTGCAATTGGTGATATTAATTAATGTATCTTCTCCAACTTAAGTAGCACAGTCGGAAAATTGGTTGCAGAATGTTCTAAATCATAAGGGAAGTAAACTGAAAAGTTTTACATCACGTTAGCAGATAGTACATTTTGAGCATAATTGAAAGCTGCACTCTTTTTGGCTGAGTACGTTACATCATGTTCTGAGCAATCTGTGTTAAGTATATGTACACCACAATTCAGGCTGAAGTGCAAATGTATAGATTACATAAATAATTCTGAGAACTATGTAATACTCTAAATAAAGTTCAATTCAGGAACATACCACATAGTATTTACTTTGCTTTTGCCTTTAGCTTACGGTTGCTTTCAAATACTGAAGTTGTGCAATTGGTGATATTAATTAATGTATGTTCTCCAACTTTAGTAGCATACTCATACAATTGGTTGCAGACTGTTCTAAAACATAAGGAAAGAAAAGTTGAAAGTTTTACATGAAGTTAGCAGAAAGTACATTTTGAGTAGAATTGAAAGGTGCATCTTTTTGGCTGAGTACGTTACTTCATGTTCTGAGCAATCTGTGTTAGGCATATGTACACCACAATCCAGGCTGAAGTTGAAATGTATAGAATTTAAATGAATACTTCTGAGAACTATGTAATACTCTAAATAAGGTTCAATTCAGGAACCTACCACATATCATTTACTTTGCATTTGCCTTTAGCTTAAGATTGCTTTCAAATACTAAAGTTGTGCATTTGTTGATATTGCTGTAAGTATCTTCTCCAATTTTAGTAGCACACTCGGAAAATTGGTTGCAGACTGTTCTAAATCATCAGGGAAGTAAATTTAAAAATTTTTACATGACGTTAGCAGATATTACATTTTCAGCATAATTGAAAGGTGCACTCTTTTTGGCTGAGTACGTTACTTCATGTTCTGAGCAGTCTGTGTTAAGTATATGTACACCACTATTCAGGCTGAAGTGCAAATGTATAGAAATTACATGAATACTTCTGAGAACTGTGTAATACTCCAAATAAAGTTCAATTCAGGAACATACCACATAACATTTACTATGCATTTGCCTTTAGCTTACGATTGCTTTCAAATACTAAAGTTGTGCATTTGGTGATATTGCTGTAAGTATCTTCTCCAATTTTAGTAGCACACTCGGAAAATTGGTTGCAGACTGTTCTAAATCATCAGGGAAGTAAATTTAAAAATTTTTACATGACGTTAGCAGATATTACATTTTCAGCATAATTGAAAGGTGCACTCTTTTTGGCTGAGTACGTTACTTCATGTTCTGAGCAGTCTGTGTTAAGTATATGTACACCACTATTCAGGCTGAAGTGCAAATGTATAGAAATTACATGAATACTTCTGAGAACTGTGTAATACTCCAAATAAAGTTCAATTCAGGAACATACCACATAACATTTACTATGCATTTGCCTTTAGCTTACGATTGCTTTCAAATACTAAAGTTGTGCATTTGGTGATATTGATGAAAGTATCTTTTCCAACTTTAGTAGCACACTCGGAAATTTGGTTTACTGAATACTATAAATTGAATACTATGTAATACTCTAAATAAAGTTCAATTCAGGAACACACCACCTAGGATTTACGTTGCATTTGCCTTTAGCTTACGATTGCTTTCAAATACTGAAGTTGTGCAATTGGTGATATTAATTAATGTATGTTCTCCAACTTTAGTAGCATACTCATACAATTGGTTGCAGACTGTTCTAAAACATAAGGAAAGAAAAGTTGAAAGTTTTACATGAAGTTAGCAGAAAGTACATTTTGAGTAGAATTGAAAGGTGCATCTTTTTGCGGAGTACGTTACTTCATGTTCTGAGCAATCTGTGTTAGGCATATGTACACCACAATCCAGGCTGAAGTTGAAATGTATAGAATTTAAATGAATACTTCTGAGAACTATGTAATACTCTAAATAAGGTTCAATTCAGGAACCTACCACATATCATTTACTTTGCATTTGCCTTTAGCTTAAGATTGCTTTCAAATACTAAAGTTGTGCATTTGTTGATATTGCTGTAAGTATCTTCTCCAATTTTAGTAGCACACTCGGAAAATTGGTTGCAGACTGTTCTAAATCATCAGGGAAGTAAATTTAAAAATTTTTACATGACGTTAGCAGATATTACATTTTCAGCATAATTGAAAGTTGCACTCTTTTTGGCTGAGTACGTTACTTCATCTTCTGAGCAGTCTGTGTTAAGTATATGTACACCACTATTCAGGCTGAAGTGCAAATGTATAGAAATTACATGAATACTTCTGAGAACTGTGTAATACTCGAAATAAAGTTCAATTCAGGAACATACCACATAGCATTTACTTTGCATTTGCCTTTAGCTTACGATTGCTTTCAAATACTGCAGTTGTGCAATTGGTGATATTAATTAATGTATCTTCTCCAACTTAAGTAGAACAGTCGGAAAATTGGTTGTAGACTGTACTAAACCATCAGGGAAGTAAGTTTAAACATTTTTACATGACGTTAGCAGATATTACATTTTCAGCATAATTGAAAGGTGCACTCTTTTTGGCTGAGTACGTTACTTCATGTTCTGAGCAGTCTGTGTTAAGTATATGTACACCACAATTCAGGCTGAAGTGCAAATGTATAGATTACATAAATACTTCTGAGAACTATGTAATACTCTAAATAAAGTTCAATTCAGGAACATACCACATAGTATTTACTTTGCTTTTGCCTTTAGCTTACGATTGCTTTCAAATACTGAAGTTGTGCAATTGGTGATATTAATTAATGTATGTTCTCCAACTTTAGTAGCATACTCATACAATTGGTTGCAGACTGTTCTAAAACATAAGGAAAGAAAAGTTGAAAGTTTTACATGAAATTAGCAGAAAGTACATTTTGAGTAGAATTGAAAGGTGCATCTTTTTGGCGGAGTACGTTACTTCATGTTCTGAGCAATCTGTGTTAGGCATATGTACACCACAATCCAGGCTGAAGTTGAAATGTATAGAATTTAAATGAATACTTCTGAGAACTATGTAATACTCTAAATAAGGTTCAATTCAGGAACCTACTACATATCATTTACTTTGCATTTGCCTTTAGCTTAAGATTGCTTTCAAATACTAAAGTTGTGCATTTGGTGATATTGCTGTAAGTATCTTCTCCAATTTTAGTAGCACACTCGGAAAATTGGTTGCAGACTGTTCTAAATCATCAGGGAAGTAAATTTAAAAATTTTTACATGACGTTAGCAGATATTACATTTTCAGCATAATTGAAAGGTGCACTCTTTTTGGCTGAGTACGTTACTTCATGTTCTGAGCAGTCTGTGTTAAGTATATGTACACCACTATTCAGGCTGAAGTGCAAATGTATAGAAATTACATGAATACTTCTGAGAACTGTGTAATACTCCAAATAAAGTTCAATTCAGGAACATACCACATAACATTTACTATGCATTTGCCTTTAGCTTACGATTGCTTTCAAATACTAAAGTTGTGCATTTGGAGATATTGCTGTAAGTATCTTCTCCAATTTTAGTAGCACACTCGGAAAATTGGTTGCAGACTGTTCTAAATCATCAGGGAAGTAAATTTAAAAATTTTTACATGACGTTAGCAGATATTACATTTTCAGCATAATTGAAAGGTGCACTCTTTTTGGCTGAGTACGTTACTTCATGTTCTGAGCAGTCTGTGTTAAGTATATGTACACCACTATTCAGGCTGAAGTGCAAATGTATAGAAATTACATGAATACTTCTGAGAACTGTGTAATACTCCAAATAAAGTTCAATTCAGGAACATACCACATAACATTTACTATGCATTTGCCTTTAGCTTACGATTGCTTTCAAATACTAAAGTTGTGCATTTGGTGATATTGATGAAAGTATCTTTTCCAACTTTAGTAGCACACTCGGAAATTTGGTTTACTGAATACTATAAATTGAATACTATGTAATACTCTAAATAAAGTTCAATTCAGGAACACACCACCTAGCATTTACGTTGCATTTGCCTTTAGCTTACGATTGCTTTCAAATACTGAAGTTGTGCAATTGGTGATATTAATTAATGTATGTTCTCCAACTTTAGTAGCATACTCATACAATTGGTTGCAGACTGTTCTAAAACATAAGGAAAGAAAAGTTGACAGTTTTACATGAAGTTAGCAGAAAGTACATTTTGAGTAGAATTGAAAGGTGCATCTTTTTGGCGGAGTACGTTACTTCATGTTCTGAGCAATCTGTGTTAGGCATATGTACACCACAATCCAGGCTGAAGTTGAAATGTATAGAATTTAAATGAATACTTCAGAGAACTATGTAATACTCTAAATAAGGTTCAATTCAGGAACCTACCACATATCATTTACTTTGCATTTGCCTTTAGCTTAAGATTGCTTTCAAATACTAAAGTTGTGCATTTGTTGATATTGCTGTAAGTATCTTCTCCAATTTTAGTAGCACACTCGGAAAATTGGTTGCAGACTGTTCTAAATCATCAGGGAAGTAAATTTAAAAATTTTTACATGACGTTAGCAGATATTACATTTTCAGCATAATTGAAAGGTGCACTCTTTTTGGCTGAGTACGTTACTTCATGTTCTGAGCAGTCTGTGTTAAGTATATGTACACCACTATTCAGGCTGAAGTGCAAATGTATAGAAATTACATGAATACTTCTGAGAACTGTGTAATACTCGAAATAAAGTTCAATTCAGGAACATACCACATAGCATTTACTTTGCATTTGCCTTTAGCTTACGATTGCTTTCAAATACTGCAGTTGTGCAATTGGTGATATTAATTAATGTATCTTCTCCAACTTAAGTAGAACAGTCGGAAAATTGGTTGCAGACTGTACTAAACCATCAGGGAAGTAAGTTTAAAAATTTTTACATGACGTTAGCAGATATTACATTTTCAGCATAATTGAAAGGTGCACTCTTTTTGGCTGTGTACGTTACTTCATGTTCTGAGCAATCTGTGTTAAGTATATGTACACCACAATTCAGGCTGAAGTGCAAATGTTTAGAAATTACATAAATACTTCTGAGAACTATGTAATACTCTAAATAAGGTTCAATTCAGGAACCTACTACATATCATTTACTTTGCATTTGCCTTTAGCTTAAGATTGCTTTCAAATACTAAAGTTGTGCATTTGTTGATATTGCTGTAAGTATCTTCTCCAATTTTAGTAGCACACTCGGAAAATTGGTTGCAGACTGTTCTAAATCATCAGGGAAGTAAATTTAAAAATTTTTACATGACGTTAGCAGATATTACATTTTCAGCATAATTGAAAGGTGCACTCTTTTTGGCTGAGTACGTTACTTCATGTTCTGAGCAGTCTGTGTTAAGTATATGTACACCACTATTCAGGCTGAAGTGCAAATGTATAGAAATTACATGAATACTTCTGAGAACTGTGTAATACTCCAAATAAAGTTCAATTCAGGAACATACCACATAACATTTACTATGCATTTGCCTTTAGCTTACGATTGCTTTCAAATACTAAAGTTGTGCATTTGGAGATATTGCTGTAAGTATCTTCTCCAATTTTAGTAGCACACTCGGAAAATTGGTTGCAGACTGTTCTAAATCATCAGGGAAGTAAATTTAAAAATTTTTACATGACGTTAGCAGATATTACATTTTCAGTATAATTGAAAGGTGCACTCTTTTTGGCTGAGTACGTTACTTCATGTTCTGAGCAGTCTGTGTTAAGTATATGTACACCACTATTCAGGCTGAAGTGCAAATGTATAGAAATTACATGAATACTTCTGAGAACTGTGTAATACTCCAAATAAAGTTCAATTCAGGAACATACCACATAACATTTACTATGCATTTGCCTTTAGCTTACGATTGCTTTCAAATACTAAAGTTGTGCATTTGGTGATATTGATGAAAGTATCTTTTCCAACTTTAGTAGCACACTCGGAAATTTGGTTTACTGAATACTATAAATTGAATACTATGTAATACTCTAAATAAAGTTCAATTCAGGAACACACCACCTAGCATTTACGTTGCATTTGCCTTTAGCTTACGATTGCTTTCAAATACTGAAGTTGTGCAATTGGTGATATTAATTAATGTATGTTCTCCAACTTTAGTAGCATACTCATACAATTGGTTGCAGACTGTTCTAAAACATAAGGAAAGAAAAGTTGACAGTTTTACATGAAGTTAGCAGAAAGTACATTTTGAGTAGAATTGAAAGGTGCATCTTTTTGGCGGAGTACGTTACTTCATGTTCTGAGCAATCTGTGTTAGGCATATGTACACCACAATCCAGGCTGAAGTTGAAATGTATAGAATTTAAATGAATACTTCAGAGAACTATGTAATACTCTAAATAAGGTTCAATTCAGGAACCTACCACATATCATTTACTTTGCATTTGCCTTTAGCTTAAGATTGCTTTCAAATACTAAAGTTGTGCATTTGTTGATATTGCTGTAAGTATCTTCTCCAATTTTAGTAGCACACTCGGAAAATTGGTTGCAGACTGTTCTAAATCATCAGGGAAGTAAATTTAAAAATTTTTACATGACGTTAGCAGATATTACATTTTCAGCATAATTGAAAGGTGCACTCTTTTTGGCTGAGTACGTTACTTCATGTTCTGAGCAGTCTGTGTTAAGTATATGTACACCACTATTCAGGCTGAAGTGCAAATGTATAGAAATTACATGAATACTTCTGAGAACTGTGTAATACTCGAAATAAAGTTCAATTCAGGAACATACCACATAGCATTTACTTTGCATTTGCCTTTAGCTTACGATTGCTTTCAAATACTGCAGTTGTGCAATTGGTGATATTAATTAATGTATCTTCTCCAACTTAAGTAGAACAGTCGGAAAATTGGTTGCAGACTGTACTAAACCATCAGGGAAGTAAGTTTAAAAATTTTTACATGACGTTAGCAGATATTACATTTTCAGCATAATTGAAAGGTGCACTCTTTTTGGCTGTGTACGTTACTTCATGTTCTGAGCAATCTGTGTTAAGTATATGTACACCACAATTCAGGCTGAAGTGCAAATGTTTAGAAATTACATAAATACTTCTGAGAACTAAGTAATACTCTAAATAAGGTTCAATTCAGGAACATACCACATAGCATTTACTTTGCATTTGCCTTTAGCTTACGATTGCTTTCAAATACTGAAGTTGTGCAATTGGTGATATTAATTAATGTATCTTCTCCAACTTAAGTAGCACAGTCGGAAAATTGGTTGCAGAATGTTCTAAATCATAAGGGAAGTAATCTGAAAAGTTTTACATCACGTTAGCAGATAGTACATTTTGAGCATAATTGAAAGCTGCACTCTTTTTGGCTGAGTACGTTACATCATGTTCTGAGCAATCTGTGTTAAGTATATGTACACCACAATTCAGGCTGAAGTGCAAATGTATAGATTACATAAATACTTCTGAGAACTATGTAATACTCTAAATAAAGTTCAATTCAGGAACATACCACATAGTATTTACTTTGCTTTTGCCTTTAGCTTACGGTTGCTTTCAAATACTGAAGTTGTGCAATTGGTGATATTAATTAATGTATGTTCTCCAACTTTAGTAGCATACTCATACAATTGGTTGCAGACTGTTCTAAAACATAAGGAAAGAAAAGTTGAAAGTTTTACATGAAGTTAGCAGAAAGTACATTTTGAGTAGAATTGAAAGGTGCATCTTTTTGGCTGAGTACGTTACTTCATGTTCTGAGCAATCTGTGTTAGGCATATGTACACCACAATCCAGGCTGAAGTTGAAATGTATAGAATTTAAATGAATACTTCTGAGAACTATGTAATACTCTAAATAAGGTTCAATTCAGGAACCTACCACATATCATTTACTTTGCATTTGCCTTTAGCTTAAGATTGCTTTCAAATACTAAAGTTGTGCATTTGTTGATATTGCTGTAAGTATCTTCTCCAATTTTAGTAGCACACTCGGAAAATTGGTTGCAGACTGTTCTAAATCATCAGGGAAGTAAATTTAAAAATTTTTACATGACGTTAGCAGAAATTACATTTTCAGCATAATTGAAAGGTGCACTCTTTTTGGCTGAGTACGTTACTTCATGTTCTGAGCAGTCTGTGTTAAGTATATGTACACCACTATTCAGGCTGAAGTGCAAATGTATAGAAATTACATGAATACTTCTGAGAACTATGTAATACTCCAAATAAAGTTCAATTCAGGAACATACCACATAACATTTACTATGCATTTGCCTTTAGCTTACGATTGCTTTCAAATACTGAAGTTGTGCAATTGGTGATATTGCTGTAAGTATCTTCTCCAATTTTAGTAGCACACTCGGAAAATTGGTTGCAGACTGTTCTAAATCATCAGGGAAGTAAATTTAAAAATTTTTACATGACGTTAGCAGATATTACATTTTCAGCATAATTGAAAGGTGCACTCTTTTTGGCTGAGTACGTTACTTCATGTTCTGAGCAGTCTGTGTTAAGTATATGTACACCACTATTCAGGCTGAAGTGCAAATGTATAGAAATTACATGAATACTTCTGAGAACTGTGTAATACTCCAAATAAAGTTCAATTCAGGAACATACCACATAACATTTACTATGCATTTGCCTTTAGCTTACGATTGCTTTCAAATACTAAAGTTGTGCATTTGGTGATATTGATGAAAGTATCTTTTCCAACTTTAGTAGCACACTCGGAAATTTGGTTTACTGAATACTATAAATTGAATACTATGTAATACTCTAAATAAAGTTCAATTCAGGAACACACCACCTAGCATTTACGTTGCATTTGCCTTTAGCTTACGATTGCTTTCAAATACTGAAGTTGTGCAATTGGTGATATTAATTAATGTATGTTCTCCAACTTTAGTAGCATACTCATACAATTGGTTGCAGACTGTTCTAAAACATAAGGAAAGAAAAGTTGAAAGTTTTACATGAAGTTAGCAGAAAGTACATTTTGAGTAGAATTGAAAGGTGCATCTTTTTGGCGGAGTACGTTACTTCATGTTCTGAGCAATCTGTGTTAGGCATATGTACACCACAATCCAGGCTGAAGTTGAAATGTATAGAATTTAAATGAATACTTCTGAGAACTATGTAATACTCTAAATAAGGTTCAATTCAGGAACCTACCACATATCATTTACTTTGCATTTGCCTTTAGCTTAAGATTGCTTTCAAATACTAAAGTTGTGCATTTGTTGATATTGCTGTAAGTATCTTCTCCAATTTTAGTAGCACACTCGGAAAATTGGTTGCAGACTGTTCTAAATCATCAGGGAAGTAAATTTAAAAATTTTTACATGACGTTAGCAGATATTACATTTTCAGCATAATTGAAAGGTGCACTCTTTTTGGCTGAGTACGTTACTTCATGTTCTGAGCAGTCTGTGTTAAGTATATGTACACCACTATTCAGGCTGAAGTGCAAATGTATAGAAATTACATGAATACTTCTGAGAACTGTGTAATACTCCAAATAAAGTTCAATTCAGGAACATACCACATAACATTTACTATGCATTTGCCTTTAGCTTACGATTGCTTTCAAATACTAAAGTTGTGCATTTGGTGATATTGCTGTAAGTATCTTCTCCAATTTTAGTAGCACACTCGGAAAATTGGTTGCAGACTGTTCTAAATCATCAGGGAAGTAAATTTAAAAATTTTTACATGACGTTAGCAGATATTACATTTTCAGCATAATTGAAAGGTGCACTCTTTTTGGCTGAGTACGTTACTTCATGTTCTGAGCAGTCTGTGTTAAGTATATGTACACCACTATTCAGGCTGAAGTGCAAATGTATAGAAATTACATGAATACTTCTGAGAACTGTGTAATTCTCCAAATAAAGTTCAATTCAGGAACATACCACATAACATTTACTATGCATTTGCCTTTAGCTTACGATTGCTTTCAAATACTAAAGTTGTGCATTTGGTGATATTGATGAAAGTATCTTTTCCAACTTTAGTAGCACACTCGGAAATTTGGTTTACTGAATACTATAAATTGAATACTATGTAATACTCTAAATAAAGTTCAATTCAGGAACACACCACCTAGCATTTACGTTGCATTTGCCTTTAGCTTACGATTGCTTTCAAATACTGAAGTTGTGCAATTGGTGATATTAATTAATGTATGTTCTCCAACTTTAGTAGCATACTCATACAATTGGTTGCAGACTGTTCTAAAACATAAGGAAAGAAAAGTTGACAGTTTTACATGAAGTTAGCAGAAAGTACATTTTGAGTAGAATTGAAAGGTGCATCTTTTTGGCGGAGTACGTTACTTCATGTTCTGAGCAATCTGTGTTAGGCATATGTACACCACAATCCAGGCTGAAGTTGAAATGTATAGAATTTAAATGAATACTTCAGAGAACTATGTAATACTCTAAATAAGGTTCAATTCAGGAACCTACCACATATCATTTACTTTGCATTTGCCTTTAGCTTAAGATTGCTTTCAAATACTAAAGTTGTGCATTTGTTGATATTGCTGTAAGTATCTTCTCCAATTTTAGTAGCACACTCGGAAAATTGGTTGCAGACTGTTCTAAATCATCAGGGAAGTAAATTTAAAAATTTTTACATGACGTTAGCAGATATTACATTTTCAGCATAATTGAAAGGTGCACTCTTTTTGGCTGAGTACGTTACTTCATGTTCTGAGCAGTCTGTGTTAAGTATATGTACACCACTATTCAGGCTGAAGTGCAAATGTATAGAAATTACATGAATACTTCTGAGAACTGTGTAATACTCGAAATAAAGTTCAATTCAGGAACATACCACATAGCATTTACTTTGCATTTGCCTTTAGCTTACGATTGCTTTCAAATACTGCAGTTGTGCAATTGGTGATATTAATTAATGTATCTTCTCCAACTTAAGTAGAACAGTCGGAAAATTGGTTGCAGACTGTACTAAACCATCAGGGAAGTAAGTTTAAAAATTTTTACATGACGTTAGCAGATATTACATTTTCAGCATAATTGAAAGGTGCACTCTTTTTGGCTGTGTACGTTACTTCATGTTCTGAGCAATCTGTGTTAAGTATATGTACACCACAATTCAGGCTGAAGTGCAAATGTTTAGAAATTACATAAATACTTCTGAGAACTAAGTAATACTCTAAATAAGGTTCAATTCAGGAACATACCACATAGCATTTACTTTGCATTTGCCTTTAGCTTACGATTGCTTTCAAATACTGAAGTTGTGCAATTGGTGATATTAATTAATGTATCTTCTCCAACTTAAGTAGCACAGTCGGAAAATTGGTTGCAGAATGTTCTAAATCATAAGGGAAGTAAACTGAAAAGTTTTACATCACGTTAGCAGATAGTACATTTTGAGCATAATTGAAAGCTGCACTCTTTTTGGCTGAGTACGTTACATCATGTTCTGAGCAATCTGTGTTAAGTATATGTACACCACAATTCAGGCTGAAGTGCAAATGTATAGATTACATAAATACTTCTGAGAACTATGTAATACTCTAAATAAAGTTCAATTCAGGAACATACCACATAGTATTTACTTTGCTTTTGCCTTTAGCTTACGGTTGCTTTCAAATACTGAAGTTGTGCAATTGGTGATATTAATTAATGTATGTTCTCCAACTTTAGTAGCATACTCATACAATTGGTTGCAGACTGTTCTAAAACATAAGGAAAGAAAAGTTGAAAGTTTTACATGAAGTTAGCAGAAAGTACATTTTGAGTAGAATTGAAAGGTGCATCTTTTTGGCTGAGTACGTTACTTCATGTTCTGAGCAATCTGTGTTAGGCATATGTACACCACAATCCAGGCTGAAGTTGAAATGTATAGAATTTAAATGAATACTTCTGAGAACTATGTAATACTCTAAATAAGGTTCAATTCAGGAACCTACCACATATCATTTACTTTGCATTTGCCTTTAGCTTAAGATTGCTTTCAAATACTAAAGTTGTGCATTTGTTGATATTGCTGTAAGTATCTTCTCCAATTTTAGTAGCACACTCGGAAAATTGGTTGCAGACTGTTCTAAATCATCAGGGAAGTAAATTTAAAAATTTTTACATGACGTTAGCAGAAATTACATTTTCAGCATAATTGAAAGGTGCACTCTTTTTGGCTGAGTACGTTACTTCATGTTCTGAGCAGTCTGTGTTAAGTATATGTACACCACTATTCAGGCTGAAGTGCAAATGTATAGAAATTACATGAATACTTCTGAGAACTATGTAATACTCCAAATAAAGTTCAATTCAGGAACATACCACATAACATTTACTATGCATTTGCCTTTAGCTTACGATTGCTTTCAAATACTGAAGTTGTGCAATTGGTGATATTGCTGTAAGTATCTTCTCCAATTTTAGTAGCACACTCGGAAAATTGGTTGCAGACTGTTCTAAATCATCAGGGAAGTAAATTTAAAAATTTTTACATGACGTTAGCAGATATTACATTTTCAGCATAATTGAAAGGTGCACTCTTTTTGGCTGAGTACGTTACTTCATGTTCTGAGCAGTCTGTGTTAAGTATATGTACACCACTATTCAGGCTGAAGTGCAAATGTATAGAAATTACATGAATACTTCTGAGAACTGTGTAATACTCCAAATAAAGTTCAATTCAGGAACATACCACATAACATTTACTATGCATTTGCCTTTAGCTTACGATTGCTTTCAAATACTAAAGTTGTGCATTTGGTGATATTGATGAAAGTATCTTTTCCAACTTTAGTAGCACACTCGGAAATTTGGTTTACTGAATACTATAAATTGAATACTATGTAATACTCTAAATAAAGTTCAATTCAGGAACACACCACCTAGCATTTACGTTGCATTTGCCTTTAGCTTACGATTGCTTTCAAATACTGAAGTTGTGCAATTGGTGATATTAATTAATGTATGTTCTCCAACTTTAGTAGCATACTCATACAATTGGTTGCAGACTGTTCTAAAACATAAGGAAAGAAAAGTTGAAAGTTTTACATGAAGTTAGCAGAAAGTACATTTTGAGTAGAATTGAAAGGTGCATCTTTTTGGCGGAGTACGTTACTTCATGTTCTGAGCAATCTGTGTTAGGCATATGTACACCACAATCCAGGCTGAAGTTGAAATGTATAGAATTTAAATGAATACTTCTGAGAACTATGTAATACTCTAAATAAGGTTCAATTCAGGAACCTACCACATATCATTTACTTTGCATTTGCCTTTAGCTTAAGATTGCTTTCAAATACTAAAGTTGTGCATTTGTTGATATTGCTGTAAGTATCTTCTCCAATTTTAGTAGCACACTCGGAAAATTGGTTGCAGACTGTTCTAAATCATCAGGGAAGTAAATTTAAAAATTTTTACATGACGTTAGCAGATATTACATTTTCAGCATAATTGAAAGGTGCACTCTTTTTGGCTGAGTACGTTACTTCATGTTCTGAGCAGTCTGTGTTAAGTATATGTACACCACTATTCAGGCTGAAGTGCAAATGTATAGAAATTACATGAATACTTCTGAGAACTGTGTAATACTCCAAATAAAGTTCAATTCAGGAACATACCACATAACATTTACTATGCATTTGCCTTTAGCTTACGATTGCTTTCAAATACTAAAGTTGTGCATTTGGTGATATTGCTGTAAGTATCTTCTCCAATTTTAGTAGCACACTCGGAAAATTGGTTGCAGACTGTTCTAAATCATCAGGGAAGTAAATTTAAAAATTTTTACATGACGTTAGCAGATATTACATTTTCAGCATAATTGAAAGGTGCACTCTTTTTGGCTGAGTACGTTACTTCATGTTCTGAGCAGTCTGTGTTAAGTATATGTACACCACTATTCAGGCTGAAGTGCAAATGTATAGAAATTACATGAATACTTCTGAGAACTGTGTAATTCTCCAAATAAAGTTCAATTCAGGAACATACCACATAACATTTACTATGCATTTGCCTTTAGCTTACGATTGCTTTCAAATACTAAAGTTGTGCATTTGGTGATATTGATGAAAGTATCT